>NW_006790422.1:325735-401467 GCF_000442215.2 Lipotes vexillifer | reverse complement strand
AGGAATGCCTCCTAGTTTGCTGAGATCAATTTTTTTCTTTGTCTTTTCTGTTTCCCTTTTCTCAATCCATTTGCCATCCCCATTGGCTTCAGCATGTGTGGAGAATGCCAGCATGTGTCCAGGCTGTGTGTGTGTGCACTCACACACGCACATGTGTGCTTTTCACAGAATCTTGGAGTTCATTAGTCTAGAAGGGCAGGCAAACAGGGACTAGAAAACATAACAGAAAAGGTACAATTAAAACTAAGACCATGAAATCAACCGTTTTCAGCATTACAAATTCAAGAATACAGCAAAAGAAGAGAAGGATTGCTTTTAAGTTTTTGATGCTAATCAATGAACGTTTTGACATAAAGTGACACTATAGCATTTTATATATTTGACTGTAAAATTTGGTTGGGAGAGCTGATACAACTTTTGGCATTCTCTTCAAATATTTCTTCAAACCTCATGAAGAGTTTTGTGTGAAAGTTGAAAACAAGATAAATTCCTTGGTTGATTCAAAGCATCTTCTATAGCAAAATTCTACCATTGTCTTTTTTCATCTTGTTCAGATTGATGTTTTACATACTAAGAGGCTCTCTGCTCATAAACTACTCACCAGACACCCCTCCACTTAGAAAGAGTAAATCCTGTCAATTAAGCCAACAAAAAAGAGTGTGAGGCATCTATACCGAAGAGGCCATGTCTTGTAGAAAGATGTGTTACTCATTCTTACCCAAACAGGGAGGACTTGAGATTTAATAAAATTTATTGTTGAGGTCTAATTTATTGTTGAGTTCTAGAAGCCCTGTGTTTCAAAAACTGAAAAGCTAGTTTTCAAAAAGTCATGCTAAATATGAATGAAAAATGAAATGTAATTAAAAAATTGACCACTTCAAGGTGTAATTAAAGGTGAGAGCTTTTTACGTAGTTAGCAATCCTCATATCTTCATTCATTTTTTAAAGTTTATTTTTGGCTGCATTGGGTCTTCGTTGCTGCGTGTGAGCTTTCTCTAGTTGTGGTAAGCAAGGGCTACTCTTCTTTGCGGTGCGCGGGTTTCTCATTGTGGTGGCTTCTCTTGTTATGGAGCATGAGCTCTAGGGGCGCAGGCTTCAGTAGTCATGTCACGCGGGCTCAGTAGCTGTGGCTTGAGGGCTCTAGAGCGCAGGCTCGGCAGTTGTGGCGCACAGACTTAGTTGCTCTGCGGCATGTGGGATCTTCCTGGACCAGGGATTAAACCCTTGTCCCCTGCATTGGCAGGCGGATTCTTAACCACCGCGCCACCAGGGAAGTCCCTCTTTATTCATTTTTTATCGTGCTTTTTTTTTCTTTAAATATTTGATGTCATATTTTGTGATAAAGATGTTTCTTTGTATTTGCAGCTCCCCTTAATATATAAAAGTTTTGGAAGCTGAACTTGTCCTAAGCTTTTCAACGTGTGGAAAGGAAATAGCCAAGTTATAAGTTCTAGGCAATAAAGTCTAGATGTTATGCTCCTAATATGCAAGCAGTTTAAGGACCTATTTTTAATTATTTATTTTTACTTCATACTAATGCTTCTAAAATAAAATACTCTTCTATATATATATATGCAATTTTCTACTAACATATTCAGAGCAGTACATGTTTGTTTCTCCTGGTTTTTGAAGAGTAATTTTTCTTTTAATACCACTGAAGCCATCTCTGGATTTTCTATTTCAGTGTTTTTCTGATTCTAAAAAAATGTTCATTGCCAAATATTTAGAAAATTTCAAGAAACAAGTAAGAAAGCAAAGATACGATCACATATAAGAAGAAAACCACTGATAGCATGTATAAAATATGATCATACTTTAGTCTAATTTGTTATAAAATATAAAAATCTACCATGGACGTGTTTCTGTATCCTTTTATCTAGCTTTCTAATGTATAATTTTAATGACCTATTGGAATTTCAGTCTAGGATACACTGTAATTTATTCAACTCAACACATTTGTATTAACATCTAAGGTTTTATTCTAACATAGCCTCTATCTCACATTACCTCAGGATGAATTCTTAGATTTGTCAGTTTGAAAGTATTGGGCTAAAAGTATTCAAGTTTTAAATTTTGATACATTAGACAAAATGGGCCCTGGGAAATATTATGCAATATACATACTTCTACTAGTATACTGTCAGTATTTTTTTAGCTTTGCCAATGTGATGGACATAATTGATATTTTATATTTGATTTGATCTTTAATTCCTTATTTACTAGTGAGGTTGCATATTTTTATAGGTTAATTAACTAATTATTATTTTTGATTTTTTTGCCATTTAATATTGGATTCTTCATTGTTTATAAATTAAGCTCAAGAATCCTTTGCTTTTGATTTTTATATTTTCCTATCTTGTTACTTATCTTTCAACATTAGCTTTCCTAAATATGTTTTTAATTTCTGTACAGATAATTCAGTCAATCCTTTTTTTAATAGTTTCTAGCCCTAATGCCATGCTTATAAATTTCTATCTTATCTCAAGGATAGTTTTTGTTTTTTGCTTTTTTTGCAATTTTTTCTGCAATTGTTAAGCATGTAATTACTTAATCTACTTCTTTAAATGCATAAAATGCAAATCTATCTGAACTTTTCAAATAACTAGCAAATTGTTCTGACACCATACGTTATGTAATATAGACTTCTAGTGGATTGAAATGTAATAATTTAGGACTTTTGTATATAACCATGTGTATGTAAGGTGGAATCTGTGAGAATAAAGTTTAATCCAAAGATGGTTTATTTTTGATGATGTAGAAGCATAGATTAAACCAAATGATTAGAAATGTACACTTTATTATGGAAGTGTGAAATAAATTTTCAAGTACATGTGTCTAGATTTTTTAAACTAAATTCAGAAGTGTGCATATTTAGAAGTGGGATACCTTGGTTGATGATTTCAAGAGCCACAGATTGCCATCAACTTAAAAATTTATGGAGTATTATCTTTCCAACCACATCATTTTGAAGAGCGAAGACAGATTCAGAGCATTCAGTTAGAGGTAGGATAATGCAAAGAGGGCAATAACTCAGCAGCCTTCCACTTTATCATCATTATCAAATTGACACCATACAAAGCACTCTGACATGCCATAGCCCCAGCCTCTCAGGCACTTAAATAGCTACTAAGGCAGTGTAGACTTCAATGGCCATAGATCAGCAATGAGAATCTGTTTTTTCCTCCACGCACTCATTCATTCATTTGTTTTCATTTAATAGATATTTATTGAGTCCTTACTTTGTGCCAGACACTCTTCCTATATTCTGGGAATACAGCAGTGAACAAAACACATTCAAATATCCTTGCCCACATAGAGCCTATCTGGACAGATATTACTAATAAATAAAAAAGTATGTAGTATTCCTAAACAACACTCAGGCTAAAAAGACGTCAGCGTGCGGGAGGTGAACTATTTGTTTGCTTTTTTTTTCCGGTATGCGGGCCTCTCACTGTTGTGGCCTCTCCCGTTGCGGAGCACAGGCTCTGGACGCGCAGGCTCCGCGGCCATGGCTCATGGGCCCAGCCGCTTCGCGGCATGTGGGATCTTCCTGGACCGGGGCACAAACCCGTGTCCTCTGCATCGGCAGGCAGACTCTCAACCACTGCGCCACCGGGGAAGCCCTGCAGGAGGTGAACTGTTTACTGAACCTAGTGCCATGTTGTATGGGGGCTGGGGAAGGTGAGGCATAAAGATGTGTTACTGAAGAGTATTCTAGAAAGTAGCAATAGCAAGTGCAAAGGTATGGAGGCAAGCTTTCAAAATAGTAAATACATTTCAAAATAATAAATATATTTAGAGTTGTAGATGAGAAATACAGCCTTGAAAGTGAATTTCAAAAATCATGTACAAATGGATATTTACTTCTGATGTAAATTTCTTCAGGGTAGAAACATTTTTATGATTAGCATCGTGATTCAGAGTGGACTGTGGCTCGGTCAGATGTAGTTCTACTCATCTCAGTCCATGACCTAGTCAAGTTACTTATTCTCCCTCCCATAATCATTCCATCCATCTGTAAAAGGGGCATAATGATAATATTTATCTGATAGATCTATTATGATGATGAAATCACATAATGCATGTCAGAGTGTTTAGCATAATGACAATCGCATAGTAAATTCAGCTATTACTAGATATAAAAATTGGGGGGCATCATCAGAAAATCTACAAACAACAAGTGCTGGAAAGGGTGTGGAGAAAAAGGAATCTTCTTACACTGTTGGTGGGAATGTAAATTGATACAGCCACTACAGAGAACAGTACGGAAGTTCCTTAAAAAACTAAAAATAGAATTACCATGTGACCCAGCAATCCCACTACTAGGCATATACCCAGAGAAAACCATAATTCAAAAAGACACATGCACCCCGATGTTCATTGTAGCACTATTTACCATAGCCAGGTCATGGAAGCAACCTAGATGCCCACTGACAGATGAATGGGCAAAGAAGATGTGGTACATATATATAATGGAATATTACGCAGCCATAGAAAGGAACAAAATTGGGTCATTTATAGAGACGTGGATAGACATAGAGACTGTCATACAGAGTGAAGCAAGTCAGAAAGAGAAAAAAAAGTATCATATATTAACACATATATGTGGAATCTAGAAAAATTGTACAGATGAACTGTTTTGCAAGGCAGAAATAGAGACACAGATGTAGATAACAAATGTATGGACACCAAGGAGGGAAAGTGAGGGGTGGTGGTGGTGGGATGAATTGGGATACTGGGATTGACATATATACACTAATACATATAAAATAGATAACTAATAAGAACCTGCTGTATAAAAAAATTTTTTAATCTCTTTCTTGACAATAGCAGCAAACTTAATTTTCACTCTAATCTCATAAAATCTGCAAAATTGTGAGCCATTATACTTCATGAACTATCACAAGTATGAATATTATAATTAGATCATACATTTCCTTTCTTGAATGTCCCATTTAGGCACTCAATACTTGCCTTGCCTCTTACAACATGATCTGCACTTACCAAGCTTACCCACTCCTTTTGGTTGAGTTTCACTATTGGACACACACTATTAGCTGCCCATTATATGGGAAATGGCGGGGGGACAGTGGTGCTCAAAGGCCTTACAATACACCTGGGACTGTAGAACACGTAAGAAACATAATAAATCCATCAAAATGGCCTAGAAATACTGTGCAGATGGAGCATTCATTGAGGCCTTAGCCCACCCACCATTCCCCATATGCTCTATGTACTTTTTTGCCTTGGAGGCCTTGACCTTGCCATTCAAAAACCTTCAACACCTTCTTCTCACCTTATCTCCCTCAGTCAAAATCACACTCCTTTTTCAAGACTTACCACAAATGCCACTTCTTTCTTTATATTATCTGAAAATTTATCCTCTTTAAAAATAATCACTTGAGACTTCGTGTCATAAAATAACTGCATATTTTACAAACAAGGAGCTTCTTTTTGAGAAAGTGTTGCAATTTTGTGTCCTTCTCTCTGTCATGGCATATACGATGGGTCTTACCACCCAGTGGCTACCCAGCACATGTCTGTGGGCTCTAATAATGTGGGAAGGAACACAATGGAGTAAATCATCAGATCTATAGTCATGGACTTTGACAGACGTTTTTCTGACCATGAAACTGAGGCAGAATTTTCAATATCAGAAAGTCTTCTAACAAAGAGAAAGATAAAGAAATTGACCAAAATACAGAACTCTCTATGTTCTGTTTTAAAAAGTCAAAGTGTAATAGACTGCTCTATAATAAAATGTCCAGCACAAGACTTAATCAAGAAAGTTTTTCCATTTGAACTAATGAATAAGAAGATTTATACTTTTATTCGTAGTAACACTATATTTCAACATGTCTTTGCCTCAGTTTTCATATTTATAAAACAAAAATAATAATGTCTCCATCTGACAAAATTAGCCCTCAGAAGTGCTCAAAAGAATTCCTGTTGCACATAAATAGGCCAGCTTTAAATGTAAACTATTATTACTTAGTCAATTTAAACAACAAAATTAAGGCAAAACTTTTTAGAATTTTAGATTATGATTTGGGAACTAATAACTAAGTTAGAGAATATAGAAATTATTAGCATAATGATTGGGATTTTAAAAGCAGCCTCTTCACAGTATTTCAGGGGAAAGAATCCCATGATAAAACAATGTCTATTCAAGCTTGAAAGGACATTTGCCAACGTCTTCTTCAACTCTGTGGTGCAGGCAGTTTACATCGTAATTTTCTATAATATCAAACATTAGTATTAAAAGACCATTCATTAAAGAAAACATTTTCATAAAGTATTAAATAGAATTCAGTTAATGTAAATAATACTAATAGCAATGTTTGGCGCTTATGTAACATCTATGTCAGGTAACGTATTAAGCATGTTATTGAATCTCTACAGGCTAGAAACAGCATAGCTTTGCCTGTCTTAATCTAATCCTTTCATTAGTTCATAGGCACAGAATCCTCCTGGGACTGTCAGAAAGTTGTCAGGAGATCTCTGAATTCTGGGGCTGGTATCTGAATCTCTGTGCTTCATAACTACATTTCTTGACAGCTCCCCATGCGTTACACAGTGAAGGAGAATGGAGGATGTATTTTTTTTTTTCTAACAGGTTTCTCAAATAAATTAGTTATGTACATTTTCTCCAGAGGTAGCAAACAAATAACTTGTCAGTGAAGGGTGAAAATACACATTTTAGTTTGAGTCAGCCATCTTACCTCTGCATTCACAAGCAGGAAGACAAGATTTTCTGAGTTCTGGCTTAGTAGATTCTGCTTCTAACCCTCATTTGAAACTACATCTCAAAAGATCAAGAGATTAAGATAAATATTGTTTCGACTTCTGTGACTTATGTGTGAAAATGCTTATACCAAATTGTTGTTGTTGTTTGTGTGTGTGTGTGTGTGTGTGTGTGTGTAGATTTGGTTACTTTGCCAGAAATTTATGGTTGTGATTACTTTAGAACATAAAGACTGATGCACACTTATAGCTTTTTCATTCCTTATTGTTGGTTAGCTATCCTTTCCTTACAAAATATTTTTTCTCGTATATTCAAAACATATAGTAGCAACTTTGGTTAAGATTGAGATTATAAATATTATAGAAAAATGAAATAAAACTCATTTGAGTCATTTATGAATTTCCTTTTATGGATACACACCCCTGTTAAAGTAAACTTTTGTAAGGGGGATAGATCAGCTACTGGCTGGAGTCAGATTTTATCTACAGAGTTAATTACATAACACCAACTTGGGCTCCTTTTTAGTTCCACTAAAATGTAACATCACAAAAAAGAGATACATTTAAAGTAATTAAATGAATCATAATGTCCTGAAGACATTTAACCAAAAATCAGAGCCTATTACATGTCTTAACATTTTTCTCAAGGTCAGAAGAATGGAGACAGTATGGAGAGATGAGATAATGACCTATGAAACTATTTGAAAATGATCATGTGCTAGACTGTGTGATACTAACCATTTTAGGAAAGGAAAGATGAACATGGGTTTGAGTAATTCAGCATGTCATTACGGAAGTGTATGTGTGTGTGTGTGTGTGTGTGTGTGAAAGGCAGGGATGTGCCTCTGTGGTCTTTCCTTACTTAGCAAACCCTCCTCTTCTTCAGTTGACTAATTCCTGTTTGCTCACCCCTCATCTTCCCTGAGGTATTTAACAAGATTTATTGTAACTATATATGTATCTATTGGGCTGACCAAAAAGTTCCTTCAGGTTTTTACTATCATGTTATGGAAAAACCCGTACTTTTTGGCCAATCCAGTAATTCCCCCAAATCGATTGAAAGCTACTTAAAGTCAGGGGTAGTATCTTGTTAGTATTTCCAGCTCACTTTGGAAGGTCAGGCACATTAACATTTGTTTGTTGACTAAATTAAGCAACAAATATGGAACAGAGGCAGATTTCATGCTCGGGGCTTGGCTTCTAGACCAGATTGCCTTGGTTCACAAGTCTTACTTTTTTTAAAGACTTAATTGTTTTTAGATCAGTTTTAGGTTTACAGCAAAACAGCAAAAGATACAGAGAATTTCCATATAGTTCCTTCTACACATGCGTAGCCTCTCACTTTATCAACATCCTCCACTAGAGGGGTACATTTGTTACGTTTGACGAACTTACATTGACACATCATAATCACTCAAAGTCCATCTTTTACAGTAGGGTTCATTCTTGGTGTTGTACACTCCATGGGTTTCGACAAATGTATACACCATTATAGTATCACACAGAGTATTTTTACTGTCATAAAAAGCCTATGTGCTGTACCTATTTATCCTTCCCTCTACCCAACTCCACTCTATTACTTTTTATGTGTGGCATATTGAGTAAGGCATTTTACTTTCTTGTATTTCAGTTTCCTCATCAGTTAAATAAGGATAACAATAATACCTGCCTTAAAGGTGTGTTATGAATATTAAAAGAGTTAGATGACATAGCGAACTTAGCACAGGGCCTAGGGGTTAGACAACATAATACAACTGGACTATTTTATTATTTAACGTACTATTCCAAAATAAAATGAAAACATTTGGGAAAAGGGCATTCAGAGTGTTGGAAATGGCATCTCCTACAGAGAAGAATTGGATATTATTTTGAGATTAGAGCAATGAACATATATTGGGGCCAAATTCAAGATGATCTGCAAAAACAGAGCCATTGCACATATATGAACAGGGTTATGGCATGTCCCAGTGAGATAAAAGACTAAATACGTTGCTTTTGGTTCAAACAAAATATAACCAACGTTAATTGCAGAGAAGATGTAGTCATTTGAAATTCAAACAGAAAAATTACAAGAAATGAAACTTTTTTCTTTGTGACTAGGAGTCCAGAGGTTGAATAAAAGATTGGTTTAGATATTGAATGTCTTAGCTGGAATATTTTTTAATATTAAATTTAAATTTTATAGAATATGGTTTTGAAGTATGACAGAAACTGTGAGAAAGAGGCCAATAAAGTACTAACTCATCCCAAAACTTTAAGAAAGCCATTTACAATTGTTTCCCATTATTTTAGGATTTTCCCCTTAGGGGATTTCAGTCATTCTTTGCAGATAATTTTGAAACAGATGTGCTGTGGGTAGATTTATCTGTAGCTTGGAAGGCTTATGGGAAGTAGAGAAAATAGTAAGGTGATTAAAAGGTTAAAACTATTTGGCTCTCTCGACAAACATGTCATTAAATGCAATTTACAGACAGTATCCTCTTTGTAAGAAATATCATGTATGTTGATGTATAAGGTATGCAATGGAAAGGTAAAAATAAATAGTATTAAGATTTTATATTCTTTAATTTAAACTTTAAATTACATTAAATTACTCTTAATTCCACAAAATATTTTAAAAATATGAATATACTTTTGAGATAAATCACTAGATATACTTTATAAAGTGTAATTTACCATTGATGTGAATAAATAACAAATTGAGAGGAGAATATGAGATCTCTAATTTGATAAAAACAATATCAAAAAATATATTCATTAAGTAAGAAATCCATGATTAATATATTAATTCTAAGATTAGTATAACTAATGCATTTCATGGATTTTAAATAATCTTCTTAATGTGGCTATCACGTATAGATCCTATGAAAGGGGAGTGGGGACTTAAAAACTTTAGGGGCTAGATTATCCTAAGTATGTAACCTGTCAAACAGAGACTCTCTTTAGGATATTGGACTGTAATTAATTGTTAACACAATATGCAAATGCTTAAGTATAGCTTAGTTACATTCCAGTATGTTTTAACTTTTATTTGGGGGCAATTCCTATTCAGTATTTAATAGCTCCAACAGAGCTGGAGACCTCAGAAATTTTGTCAATGACCCTTGAAACAGGATTCATATAAAATAAATTTCCTGTACTACTTGAGTTTTGAAGTCAGAGTCAGCAATAATTCCTCCTCACAAGAGTAGCTAATTTCAGCTCCTATTTGTTTTCTGTTTGTAATGATTTCAGTTTACTCATGTTAACCTTGTGTTTTGAGTAATTATCAACTCATATCAACTCTATAGAATATGTGAATTGCTGCTTTTCTTGTCTCTGGAGAATACTTCTCATGTGACAATTGTCATATGACCTATGACACAGAGCATGGCTTTGTAATGTTGAGAGATGGGGAATTTTTATAATTTGAATATAATCATACTGTGAGCACAAGTCTCTAAACAGATTCCCTGGAAATAACAGGTTTCATGGTAAACTAAGTTTTAGTAAATGCCTATTTCACCATGTTCTTAGAGATTTATAGTACACTCTAGCATAGTGAAAGCTCTGAGAAATTGATCCACAAAACAAAAATATTAAAAGCTTTAGGAAGGGGACTTCCCTGGTGGTGCAATGGTTAAGAATCCGCCTGCCAATGCAGGGGACACGGTTTGAGCCCTCATCTGGGAAGATCCCACATGCCACGGAGCAACTAAGCCTGTGAGCCACAACTACTGAGCCTGCACTCTAGAGCCGGCAAGCCACAACTACTGAGCCTGTGTGCCACAACTACTGAAGCCCCCGCGCCTAGAGCCCGTGCTCCGCAGCCAGAGAAGCCAACGCAACGAGAAGCCTACGCACCTCAATGAAGAGTAGCCCCCCGCTCACGGCAACTAGAGAAAGCCTGTGTGCAGCAACGAAGACCCAATGCTGCCAAAAATAAATAAACAAACAAACTTATTTTTAAAAAAGGCTTTAGGAATTTGTGAAGTTTTTCCACAAAATATATATGATTAATAAGTTTAATGGGGCATTTGCCAAGTTTATTTGAGCACAGAACCTTTTTAAAAATTTATTTTTAGCTCTTTTTTACAGGAAATTTTATTTTGTGTATTTGTATATGTATCTGTTCAGTTAATGTATAGAATTGCCTACTGTCTTAGTCTTGCTCAGGTTGCCAAACAAAATAGCATAAACTGGGTTGCTTAAATAACAGAAATTTATCTCATAGTTCTGGAGGCTGACAGTCTGAGATCGGGTGTCAGCATGGTCAGTTTTGGTGAGGGCTCTCTTCATGGGTTGTAGACAGCTGCCTTGTCACTGTGTCTCCACAGGGCTGAGAGAGAGCAAGCAAGCTCCCTGGCATCTCATAAGAACACTAATCCTTTCATGAGGGTCTTACTGATAGGTCCTCATCTAAACCTAATTACCTACCAAAGGCCCAATCTCCAAATACCATCACATTGGGGTTAGGGCTTCAACATAGGAATTTGGGGGGAATATAATTCAGTCTATAACACCTGCTATGTAAAGAGTTGAGGGAATGTTGTGTGTTTCGTGCTCATGAGCCAGTAATCTGTATGCTTTCCAAGTGTACAGCTGGCGAAATTTCAAGTGCTTGCCCCATGGGGCTCGGTATTTTGGTGATGGTGGAAAACATCTCTTTTATGAGTTAGTTCATAACCTATTTGTACTGAGAAGTACACATATCTGGGACACACACCTACACAGAAAATACAAAAATGTGTCTAAACAAATGTGGGATATGAGATTGAGAAAGTGCTCAAATTTGTCATCATTGCAAAAAATAATGTATCTTTCAAAATTTTGCCAACTGTAGAAAAAAACTTCATGCAAAGGGAAAATAGTGCTAATCATAAAAAAGGCTAATCAGCCTTTCAGAAAACTGAAAAAAAAAGATTCAACTAGCAAGTTAACAAGATCCTTCTAAGGGAAAACTACCCATTTATAACCTGAGTATTATAAATCTGCTATGACTTTTGGTGAAATGTATACATACATTAATCTTGGGAAGTTCTTTGTGTTCTTTTATTTTGATGGATCTATTTCATGAGGTTGATTTGATCTGGAAGATATTAATGAGTATTTGTACTTTTCATATTTTAGATTAATTTTATAGTTCTCACAAGGGTAATATTTTTACATATAATCACCTGCTTTTTATTAGATATTTTAGAACTGATATGGAAAAAAAGAGAAAGATAAAGAGGATAAATTATATCTGGTTTCTGCTATGGCTAGAGGTAATTCTCAGGCACTGATCAAGTTTAGCCAGAATCGTGATTTGTCCACAATTTGAAATATATGGCCAGAGTACTGAAGTGTTAAACAAATTAATTTTAAAAGTTGTCTTCATATGTTAAATGTAGTACATGCTTATGACAGAGAAGCTAAAATCTTCAGATGTAGAAAAACCGTAATTCTCCATTCAGTGATAATTCCTCCTAACAGTCTACTATGTTTCCTTCTAGTCTTTCTTTTTTTATATGCATATTTATTGCATTTTTTACTTAATTTCTCTCTCTTGTGCTCTGGTATGTCATATGTGCAGGTTGGTATCTTGCTTTTTCACTTAGAACATAAGCATTTTTTTCTGTTAGCGTAAATTACTCATAAACATCCCCACTTTTTGTGACTCCATAGTGTTCAAGTGGGTATATAAATCATTAAGCAAATTGTACTTTTTCAGTCAGAAATAATAATAATATATATGGCTTATATATGTGAATATATATATTTCTCGTATTTCTTGGTTTGCTTTTGTAGAAGAAGTTTACTAGAAAAAATTATGCAAAGATATAAACACACAATTGGCGCTTTCCTGGGGTGAATAGATTGGAGAGGGCAAATGAACTCTTGTAGATTAATGGAGCAAGACTCCTTCACCCCTAAATGCTTGTTGTGTCCCAAGACTAAAATCAATGCTCACTTGCTGTCGTGTGTTTTTCTTCTTCATTGTTATCCCACAGGCTATTTAATTTTATCTTCCCCCTCAAAGAAAGGAGTGTCTGTATTTTACAACTTTAATATCTAGCTCATTGCTTGCTGTACAGTAGCTCCTTTCTTTTAGACAGATGGTTGAAGGAATTGAATGATTGAATGGAACCCTTCTTTCGTTTCTCTAGACAGGTAGGACTTGGAACCCAAATTTCTGTTTAGCAGCTACTTTCGCATTTCCCAGTTTATAGCCATCACAATCTCTTTCTGGATTTCACCGGCCTCTCTGCTCCAAATCTCAGGAGGAGAATGGCTTAATTTCTTCAAAAGTACTGAAGAGGTTAACAGAAGATGGTGTTTGTGGAGGTTAGGAGTTGAAAAAAATGTACTGTACCTTCCTGTAGTATTTCAAATGCCTCTCTTTTGATGCACTTAGCCTCTTTAAGTTAGATTTTGACTTCACTGTGAGTAAGCACACTAAATGGACTAGGGAGAGTTGGTAAACATCGTACAGTTGAGGGAGAGAGACAGAAATTAGCCTGAGACTGATTTAATGATGTAGAGTAAGGAGAGATGTCTACCCAGTGATCTGTCTGAAAAAGAAATCTTTTAAAATCAGAACTGCAGGAAAGGATGTGCCAGAGTGGATTTCTACCAAGTGTGAGAATCCACTGTATCCACTGTGAGATGCCAAGTGTGTGCCATCTCTAAGTGATTGCTTTGCTCTTTTAATGCAAATGGTTGAAAATACTAAAGGGTGCACTATGGCTCATGTGTGAAGCTTGCCACAAACAATTACCAAAGTTATAAATTTTGATTTCAGTCAAGCTATTAAGAGTAATAATTTATTTAAGTGAGGTCTTCTGCTTTGATTAGAGCTAAGAGAGTTCAGCTGCTCTGATCCTTTGGGGGTAAAGCTGGGTTACTGGTGTAGTAAGGAGGCTTGAAGGTGTCTGCTGTTGAGGCAACTGATCATTCCCAAAAGAAGTGCTTTTGCTAATTCTTTCACTTCCTCTTTTCAGTTAAATTATTCTTTTTCTTTCCAAGTACAACTTATTTCTAACAAAGCAAGCAGGTCCACTTTTTAAAAAAAATCTTGATTTAATCAGTTATTCAGAGACATTAGGTGGCTTCATCAAGACCACACCTTCTAGTAAAGAGGTGGAGCCAGTATTTAAAGCTAGATGTGTCAAGACAGTACAACCCATGCTTCTGACCACGGTACTACACAGCTTCTCCTGGAAGTTCCCTAAAGCTCTACTGAAAGTAATTTAAATATTCAAGTATTTTATAATTAAGTTATCTTCCTAGATCTTCTGGAGTTAAACCCTCTAGCAGTTAGTGACCAAGACTGCAGTAAGGGTAAAACATCAAGGCTGTCAATAAGGGGACCTAACTTAGGTCTTGTAGGGATAGAGGAAAGTCTTGTTAATAAATAAACCACCTAACTTCCTCTACACCAGGAAGTCTTGTATAACTCCAAGAAGAGCTTCCCTCTTGTTCTTAGGCAAAAGGATAAATGACTTGGCTTTTCTTCCAAATCTTTCTGTGGAGCGCCCCCCCTGCCCTCATTCTCAATTCTTTGCATAGATATCTCAAGATTGTACTCTCCCCTAATAGTAAAGTAATCCCTAGTAGGGTGTGAGTAGATGGCTTTAGGGTGCTACCACCACCAAGGGTATTTGCATTTTAATGGAAGGCTTTAAAAGATCTTAAAGCTTCAAGACTAAAAACAGTAAATCTCTATTAGTGGAATTGGAGGCAGTGTGATAGATTGGGCAGGAGCTATCTGGGGTAAAAAGAGCCCACTGGGTCTTTTCTAATCACAGTGTGAAATAAAGTGTTCCCACTTAGGAGCCTGAATTCTGCTTCCAGAGTGAGGGCTGTGAGGACAGCTCCTGTGGCCTCAGTAATAAAGTACTGCTAAAGTTTCACCTTCTTTAAAAGCAAAACAAATTAAAGAACTAAAACTTTCAAATCTTAACTTCCTTTTCCTTTCCCACTTTCTCCACAGCATCTTGCTTGAGATCTCTCAATACTTGTATTCTTTTTCTCTGAGCTTCATATGTGTACTTACCTTCTTTAGACTCAGAATCCCAAACTTTCTTTGCATCTCACTTTTCATTTCCTGGAAACATGGAGACTACTGGAAGTGATGAGGAATTTGAAGAATTGGGCTTAATAAGTTGGGTTAAAATGTATTTAAATACATACAGTGAGCCAGGCACTGAGCTGTTTTAAGGACAAAAGACATATTTTATACACTTTTCTGCCATATAGTCTTGGGAGTGAAACAAATAAGCAGATTAATATAGTCAGGGCAGAAAGGGCTATAATAGAGTTGCTCACCATGAGCTGTCATAGTGCATAGAAGGAATACTCACTAGAAGTGGTTAGTTAGAAGGATGATGAAGGTTTAGTCAGGTAAAATGGGGATGAGAATGGAATGTAGTAAAAGGCTTTGATGGCAAAGGAGGCAGGTTGCAATAGAGGTAGTGTAATAGGAGACCAAAAGGTGGTGTCATAGGAGACCAAAGCAACATGGGACATTGTTAATAAATTCATTGGGGCCAAATATAAACCATGAATGTAGGAATAAAAGGAAGAGATTGGAAAAGTAGACAGGGACCAAGTATTGGAAGGCCTTGGTACTATGCTAAGGAGTGTCAATGCTCTAGGGAACTATTGATAACTTTAAGCAGTTGGAAAACATGATTAAATTTGCATTAAAAAAACCATTCCAAAATCAGTATGGAAAGTTATCTAGACTTCACTCTAGGCTCTAGAGTGGGACAAAGCTGGAGGTAGGTCTTGGAAGAGCTGTGATAGTAGATCAAATAAGAAAGAAAGGGATTGGTCTGGAACATAGGTGTGGGGATAGAAAGAATGGGTAGAGAGATATCTTCCATTGGGATGGTGTTTGAATGTACAAAGGAAGGGAAAGACAACTGAGTGCTGGATTTTTGGCTTAGTTAATTATGTGACATTTTGCTGAACCAAGGAAAAATAGGTTTTAATAGAGAAGATGCTGAATTCAGATTTGGACAAGCTGAATCTTCGATTATTATAGAACATCCAAGCATGTATTTCCAGTAGACAGGCATTAATCTGTCTGAATCCCAGAAGGAAGCTTTAGGCAGTAGATAATATATTTAGCTGTTATTTCTTAACATATCAGTAATGTTTATGAAAGAGATTACTCAGGGAGATCGGAGACTATCAGAGGGCTGTTGATGGTCTTATGGCAAATAACAGGAGTTAAGGAATCAGCTTAGATGAAGAGTAATAATGAAGAATAAGAATAAGTAGCCAGAGAGATGCTTCAGAATACACAGGGCAGTGTCCTTACTGGTTAGCAAAACAAATGCACAATCTACTTTCTCTTGGTTCAAAGTCCTCCAGGATCTGGCCCTAGGCAGTAAGTCTAACAGTATGGATTTCTGCCCCTCATTTTATTTGACCTGTTTCAACTCACTGGAAAAAATCTTGTACATTCGTACATTTTCATGTTTCACTTCCTTTCACACATTCTCACTGGAGTGTGCTTTTCTTCCGTTCTTTTTGCTCTCCATGTCCAACCCATCCTTCAGAATTTTCTTCTAACCTCCCAGGACCATGAAATCTTATCTCCAACAGGGAACATATCATCATCCAGCCTAACTTCCCATTAGTGTTCAGGTTGCAACTTGCTTAGGACACAGCACATTCTAGCTTGCACCCTAGTTCTTTCTGCACCACATTTGTCCCTTTGGCAAGAGTATAAGTTCCTGAAGACTAAGAACCCATTCTCCCAAATTAGCCTCCATGGTGCACTGCTTTGAAAACAGAAAGAGCTTACTAATATTTGTTAAATGACTACATATATTACTTACACTAAATAATAGAGGTAGGATCTTTGAATCTTCTGATGAGGCAAAGGCTCTCAGCTGAAGCTGACACGGAGATGTTAACTTATTAAGGATGTATCTGGAGGTTTTGATATGTCCTGGCACATATTGGCCAGAAAAATGATGGGAAAGCCTTTCATAAATGTATATTCATGATACAGAGGCAGACAGTGGCAACAATGAGAATTATCTTTGTTTCAAAAGTTGCTAATACTGTATTCTTCATGTTTTCCTTATACAAGGATGGTGAATACTTGTATCCTTTTCACCTTCTGCTTTTATAGTTTTAAAACTTATCATTGTACAATAGGCAAGCAAAGGAGTAGTACTGCTGAAACACAAAGTATTTTTATTTATCCTAAAGGCAGATATAAGATGCTACACTGGCAGTTTCTAAATGATGTTCTACAAATAATCCTAAGCCTTTCCAATGTATTTTAGCAGATTTAAAGAAAGGCAACCTAGTGGGGCTATTCATTTAAATAGAATAAGGGTTAAATGATAACTTGACTTATCTTTTAAATGACAAAAAATAAAGAAATTGCAAGACCTTTTCACACATTAGATATGTGTTGTCATCTATCATCTAGATATCAGGCTAGCAGTGCGAAGTAATAAAACATATCATCGAAAAATGTGCTATAGGTCTGAATCACTCTTTCATTCCACCTCCCAGCTAACTGTAGTATTAAATCAAACAAGCAGAACATTTCCTTAGGCAGCCATTGCCTTTTAATTTCCTGAAGAACCTTAAAATATCATTCATTACAAGTACTACACATATTTGGTTTTTAAAATTCTCATAAATCAATAGCAGGCTGACTGTAATAATTATTACAAGTTAGTGCATAATTTTCGTGCTGAAGGCTGCATGCAGAACTTTAGCATATGCAAACGAGGCAATTCAAACTGTGTATAGATATTAATATGAAGAAGCAGGTAACGAGGTGCAGGCTATGAATTATGCATCAAGAGTGGCTGATCTTCAATGAGGAAAATGAATTCAGCATGTAATCTAATTAGTGATGGAAGTCTATTACATCTAACTGCAAAAGCAACTGTCCTTGAAACAAATTTATTTACAGTCCATGTTGCCACTTGAAACAACTTTGAAATGATGTGTAAGACAACAGCTTAATTGTAAAAATTTTTTATTTGTTTGTTTCAGTTCTAGACCTGGAAGGCCTCCTAAGAGGACTCAAAGTGTCACCTCCCCAGAGAACTCTCATATCATGCCACATTCTGTCCCAGGCCTTATGTCTCCTGGGATAATCCCACCAACAGGTAAGAGTGCTACCTATTGATGCCGAAAATATTCAAAATCAGCCAGTGCCATAGATATTCACCCTCATCTGTTATATTTTGTTCACACTAAGATAATGTTACTGATGAGAATTTATTTCAAAACTGCATTATGATTATCATCATTTCTTTATTTGAAATAAAATTAAAGAAGTTTAATTGAACACAGTGCTAGGAGTTATTCTAATTAATCCTCTTGCTAATATCAAATGACAAATTCTTATCCTTACTTTCCTGTTAAGGAATTGAAGCTCAGAGAGAATCAGTAACTTTCCCAAGGTCAATCAGCTGGTCACTGGCAGTGGTTATTCAAACTCAGGTCTCTGGATTCTAAGTTTATATTTCATTCCACAAAAACTCACAAAATAGATTAACATTCATCCAAACAAAAGACTATAACCATGTGAAATAGAAATATCTCCTGTTTCTCCCAAACTATTTCTGTTAGAAGCATTTGAAGGATGTTTATCACTAGAATTTTGAAAATGTACAGGTAAAAGAATAGTCTCGACCACAAAAGCTCTATACCATAAACAACTTTCATAATGTGCTGCATGCAAAAACAGCTCATTTGATTTTCACCACCTGGATGTGTTCATTAATTCTTTTATATTCTTACACATGTCTGCCCAATTTCCATGTTTCATCCAGACTCAGAGCAAATTAAAATTATGATAATAATGATATTATTATTATATAACATATAGTATTTATTAATTCTTGCCATCATGAAAGTTTATTGAGGAGATAGATGTATAAACAGGTAATTGTCATTTCACACGACTGAAACAGCAAAGATAATCTGGCAAGATAAGGAGAAAGTCCTAATTTTTTTCTCTGAATTCCCATATAAATGTTTGCTTTTTCTTTTGTAACAATTGTCTTTCTCTAGGCTGTAATATAATCATGGGTATCTTATTTCACATTCCATACTTTGTTGAAAGCTCCTTGGAAGCAATGGCTCTTTTAACTCACCTTTATTTTTGTGGCAGCGTCTGAACAGTTGGTTCACTTTTGTGAACCTTTATCAAGTACCCACTGAGTTGAATTTGAAGTTATTCGTTTTATATATTTAACATTTTTTAAGGTACCAAAGTTCTTAAAAGTAAATAATTCACATTCCAAAGAAGAGTTGTATCTTTATGCTAATGTTTGCAGATGAAAAATTGAGAAACAGAAAAGTAAAATCCATAGCTGAAAACAACCCAATTACAGAGCAGGTATCATCATTTCTATTCGTTTACTTTAGTCATGATTCACAAGCTACTGAATCCTACTGCCTGAAATTCTAATTCCAAATTTGATATTTCGAAAAGGAGTAGGTAGCGTTTTTTTAAGGCTTAACTGTTTTTATTTAACTAGATAAAATTTCCTGATTTGCAGATTTGGCCGGGGTGGGGGTGGAGGGTTTGTACTACAGTCAAGATGGAAAGAAGATCTTAACTTTTCATGTTTTATGACTGAAAGACTCAGGTGTGCTAGAAGAAAGACGGAAGAGTCTTTGACTTAACTTCTCAATGAATACGTTTTGGGGCTTTAAAAAAATAATCATTTTAACAATCATTATTTTATATTTGATAAGTTTGTGTTGATTCTCACTAATCACAGTTATATTTTGAGTGAAAAGTATTCTAGATTGTTTTTGTATTAAAATAGAAAAGATCTGGTTCCAAATTGCCTGCCAACATTTTAAGGCGAAAACAATAAATACTTCACTACCTAAGCAAGGGTGAGATAAGGTGATGTCATCAGAATCTAAGAATAGCAGCACCTCACATAATTAAGACCATAAAGTAACTTTGGGGTAAGTGAAGTTTCTAAACAACTGGAGATCATAAGCTGAAACTCAAAATCAAAATATTAAGTGACAATTTACAAGAGCCAGGACATGGAAGCAACCTAAGTGTCCATCCACAGATGAATGGATAAAGAAGATGTGGCACATATATACAATGGAATATTAATCAGCCACAAAAAGAAACAAAATTGAGCTATTTGTAGTGAGGTGGATGGACCTAGAGTCTGTCATACAGAGTGAAGTAAGTCAGAAAAAGAAAAACAAATACTGTATGCTAACACATATATATGGAATCTAAAAAAAAAAAAAAAGGTTCTGATGAATCTAGGGGCAGGACAGGAATAAACATGCATACGTAGAGAATGGACTTGAGGATATGGGGAGGGGGAAGGGTAAGCTGGGACGAAGTGAGAGAGTAGCATTGACATATATACACTACCAAATGGAAAACAGATAGCTAGTGGGAAGCAGCTGCATCGCACAGGGAGATCAGCTCTGTGCTTTGTGACCACCTAGAGAGGTGGGATAGGGAGGGTGGGAGGGAGACACAAGAGGGAGTAGATATGGGGATATATGTATATGTATAGCTGATTCACTTTGTTATACAGCAGCAGCTAACACAACATTGTAAAGCATTTATACTCCAATAAAGATGTTAAAAAAATATTAAGTCATTTTTGATAGATCCCTTTCTGAAATATCTTACACACTTCCCTAGCTTGGTGAACAGAGATACTGAAGATAGCTTAAACTTGACACATTATTATGGACATTCATTTTTGAAGCAGGATCATTTCATGTATTTCAATTGCTGTGCTGTCTCTTCATACATGCTTTTTAAACTTTTGTTCTTCCTGATATGTTGTGAGCCCAGAAACCAAGGTTTCTCTCAAGCTTATTAAGCATTACATTGAAACAGACCTTCATCAGTCATGTTCCAGAGAAAGATGAGGAAATGGAGACTCAACAGTAGAGTAGATTAGATTTGAAGAAGTGGCTTTTGGACAGTTTAATACTCTATAGAGCCCAGGGAATGTCTTTAAAACAGGGCGTGTGAGCTCACTCTTGCCTATTTCACTTAATTCAATTTTTATACATTTGTCCAAAGATTTGAAGCTGCCATATATTTGACTGTTGCACATGAATTGTGCTGTCTTACTATATTCAATATGATTGCTCTTTTTACACAAAATTTTTCTAGATGGAGATGTTTAGATTTTAGAGAATACAGAATAATATCTTCATCCCTTGGAGAATGTCATTCACTATCTTAAAACATTAACTGGAAATTTGATCATCTTAAAGAAATCTTATAGTTCTCAAGAGCGTGTAACACTTTCTCCCAAGGAGTAATTTTACTCGGGGAATATAATTCAATATGGACATATAGACTTTTTTGTCCCAAGACTTTATTTATATTTGCTACTTTCTTTAAAAATAAAATGTTATTTTTTTCCCACAAGATGGGAAAGATGAAATGTACTATTTTTTTTAAACAATGAAGAACTTATATGTCAACATTTTTGACATTAAGCAAACTAGTTTGAGGACATTTCTACTATATTTTTGACCTGTGAGTTTGAGTTTAAAATTTTTTTTCCAGGAGTCTATAGTTATATCAGTATCTTTTAAAGACTTGGAAATCGTTTTTATAAAACTAGCAAAACAAACAAACATATAGATCTCAAAAAATAAAAAGAAAAACAAAGAAAGAAGAAAACAACCCACCCTCAAATCTCAAATCCTTTCTAAGATTTATATCATCGACTGCCTATAAACATTGAACTGTAATTTTGTACTCCAAGTATTACCATTTGAAAAGCATAAAAGATGCAGATTTACCTTCAAGGTTGCAAAAATTGATCCTGTGAAAAAAATTATTTATTTTGACAATTTATAAAACTCTGTCAATTTGTTTCTAATCATTCCCTCATTTTTCTTTTCAACAATTGAACACTGGAGTTAAATAATAATCTTTCCTTGAGGAATCTTTTTTTCAGAAAAAATTCTGACTATTTTTATATTTTTAAAAAGTGTCTTTCCAGCCCTAAGATTATGTATTTAGGTATCTATAATATGAAAAGAAAAAACTTTGAGATTGCTTATGGAGTTTTTGTTTGCCACTTTGGTTGTTCAAGTGGGCTTGTGTGTAACCTTAGAAGGGGGCGGGGGCAGATGGTGATAATTTCCAAATTTATGGTTGTCACTGGATGCCATAGCAACCAGAAGTGGAAGTTAATGAAAGAAAGAAGGCTCTTTGTCGAGTCTCACAACACAACACCTCCTGTAGTGCTCCCTACATTTATTTGGACTGAGCACATGTCATAAATCATTTTTGAAAATAAATACCAGTTTGGAATAAATTCATCCTAGCAACAGAGTTCCAATAACATTCATACTTTTTATAGAATCACGTGTATTTTACAATTGAGGAAAGGGTTATTTAGAATTCTAAATACTCCCCTCCTGTGCCAGGAGTGAAACTTGGATAGCATATTTGGCCAACTTACTGATTTTATCTTTAGGGTAGACTGCAAACTAGTTTTGAAATACAATTTTCATGTAAGTATTAAGAAGTAACTCAGTGAGTCTCAAATATTTGCATTTAACATTAAAAAAGTTATCCATTACCTCATTTTTTCAAATATATTCAAATTAAATGAATGAATGATTCATAGTTTTGCTTCTTAGATACATCTTTTCTCTCACTGTGACCTCGTAGGCACATAATATGCATTCAGGATAATAAAAGAAAGCAATTGTGAACACACATGCACTATGCTTAAAAGGTAAGAACTTATAAATGCAATTTTACCATTTTGAAAATAATACTAGACCAGGGCAATATTAACCAGAGTTCATCCCATTGAAACATTCTTTTCTTAAAAAAGAAAAAAAAAAAAGATGATAGGAAAGTATTCTCATGTGGATTTATAATTCAAAGACATATTTTCAAAGTTTATATTCTTTATTTTTCTTGCTAAATATTACCAACTAACCAACAACAACATCCAAACTACCTATTTTTGTAGTATCAGCCTTTGTAATATTTTAAATTCATTAAGCATTTCAACTTCTGAGGAAAAAATTAGTGTGTAAATATGTTTTGCATATTAAGAAGTTTATCATAACAAATGCATTGTATTCCCTGGGGAGACTTACAAGTAAGCATAACAGAAAAATGCACAAGTAAAACAGTCACAAATGGATTGATCTTCACTCACAAATTAAAACATAGCAATCTATTGAATGCCTCACTCAAAGAGTAAGTAAGATACAAACTATTTAAACCACTGAAGTTTATGTAGTATGTGTAAGTATGCATTTTCATAAATTCATATGTAGGGAATATTTGTGAAAGTTTAATCACTGGACATTTTGAGGGTAATGCATTTAGCTTATCAGTATTTCATGTGTGTTTCCCTTTAAATTTTTCTTGAAGAGAAAAATTAAGTAATATCTCTTCTTTTTCCCATTTTGGAAGTCCAGCCTAATACCAAACTTCATCATGTAATGTATTTAGTCTTAAAACTTGTATTGAACACTCTATTAGCTTCCTGTGGCTGCCGTAACAAATTACCACATACTTGGTGACTAAAGTAAATAAAAATTAATTCAGAATTCTGGAGAAGTTCAAAATCAACTATCACTGGGCCAAACCAAGCTATCGGTAGGGCCACACTCCCTCTGGAGGCTTTTTGGGAGCATCTGTTTCATTGCCTCTGAGTTTCTGGAGACTGCCAGCTTTCCTTGGTTTGTGGCTCTAATTTCTACCTTGTCGTGTGTGTGTGTGTGTGTGTGTGTGTGTGTGTGTGTGTGTGTGTGTGTGTGTATAACTTCTTCCTCTGTCTCTCTTGAAAGGATACTTGTGATTGTATTTAGGGTCCATCAAATAATCCAGGATCATCTCCCCATCTCAAAATCATCAATGTAATCACATCTGCAAAGACTCTTTATCCATATAAAGTGGTATTCCCAGGTTCCCAGATTTAGGATGTGGACATAACTTTGGGGGTCATTATCAGCCTTGCACACCCAGAAAGTCCCTGGTTGAGATATTATGAGGGGCCCAAGTGTGGTGTGGAAGACACGCATACCAACAGATTTTGGTGATTTTTTGTTTACTGTAGTATCCCATTATGTATAATACGGCTTGCCACAAAGCAGATATTCAAAATAAATATTTGTTCAATGAATATGGCTAATATATGTTTAGCAAAGGATTTCTGATAGACATGATTATGCCTCAGAGTTACAAATTTAAACACTGGTGTTATAATGCAGCTTATAAAATCCTATTAAGTACAGTTAGGCTCCAGATTAAAGATGCCGAGTCTAGTGCCTAAAGGAGGTGCACTCGGGAAATGGAGGGCATTATTTATTTGTTTGTTTGTGGGTTATGATGGCTACATTTAAGCATTGTCATCATCCATTGATGAAATTTATACTTCTAGGTTGATGCTCTAAAGAAACAATATTTTCAGGAATAAAATGGTAACATAGAACATACTAGCCTTTAAAATTCCTGCATATATGTACTTGTACCCACAGTATCTTGATATAGAACTAATTTAATCCATACATGAATAAAATGTAGCTCATAATATAACTAAATGCAAATATAGCTTTGGTATGAGGGATTAGATAATATATTTATTAAATATACATTATATATGTATATATTATATACACATCATAATCAAACATTTCAGTCAAATCGTAATATGCCCTGCTTATTACTAGCATATAAATTTATAAAAATCTTTATTTTCTAATCTCTTAGGGCAAAGATCTGTTATTTTAGATTTAATTACATAACCACATATTACTAGACTTCTGGACAGGCCTCTCATCTATTTAATTTAGAAGAAAATTACAGTCCTTTTTTCCCTAATTTGTTTCCCTCTTCCCAGTTTCTATTGAGTTCTGTAGTCTCTTATGCCTACACTGGGCTGGACTCAGTTATAATCTACTTAAACTTCTCTCAGTAGATTTGCAGTAACGAAGTTGCTAATATACTTAATTGACTAATTGCAAGGTATTTGCTTCTTTTTTAGTAATATGATGCCTCCTTTGACAGAAGAGAAGTTTATTTACAGAAAAGCAAATCAGATTTTAAGAGTCAATTTTTGATTATGATGGTGGATGGTGTGTGGATTTAGCGGGAGATTTGTGGATTATCCATTTATCTGTGGGATTCTCATATAGGGTTCTAGTCCCTTGGTTATACAAAATGTCACATGTTGTCTTTTATTGCTTGCTCTAATTTCTTGACCCATAGGAGGTGCTATTACTATCTTATTTCCTTCCCTAACCAAGAGAAGTGAGAAATACATTAAATAATGTTCATTCAGGAAAAACAACCAACTCTGCTATAGATATATTTTGAGTATTCCTAAAGATGTTTGTAGAACAAAAAGTCATACAAGATAAACAGAATTCTTTGTTTAGTCTCCTTCTCTGTCTTTGATAGGCTTTCCCCCCTTTGGCTAACTTCCAAGCTTCAGTTTCTTCCCCTAATGAAGTGATCCAGCTTTGTTATTAAGGATTTAAAATTTCATGTTGAAATTTCTTTATATTTTCTCCATGCATATTGGAGATAAGTTTTACAACGTTATGCTCTTCTTTGTAAACAAGTAGAGTTGCTAATTGCAAGTGTCGACAGGACCAGACATTTCAAATAAACTTGGCAAATGTCAGAAAAATAGCAGTATTAATAAAACCTGAATTCGATTTCCTAAAACATTCACTGCCCTAGTCATAAATGAACTTAAGACCTGATTTGAGAACATTCTACATAAAAAACACTGAAAGATTTTATTTGGTTATGCAGTCGTATACACCAATGTTGTACAGAGTGAAGTAAGTCAGAAAGAGAAAAACAAATACCGTATGCTAACACATATATATTGAATCTTAAAAAAAAAAAAAAAAAGGTTCTGAAGAACCCAGGGGCAGGACAGGAATAAAGACGCAGACATAGAGAATGGACTTGAGGACCTGGGGAGGGGGAAGGATAAGCTGGGATGAAGTGAGAGAGTGGCATGGACATATATACACTCCCAAATGTAAAATAGATAGCTAGTGGGAAGCAGCCGCATAGCATAGGGAGATCAGCTCGGTGCTTTGTGACCACCTAGAGAGGTGGGATAGGGAGGGTGGGAGGGGGACGCAAGAGGGAGTAGTTATGGGGATATATGTATATGTATAGCTGATTCACTTTGTTGTAAAGCAGAAACTAACACACCATTGTAAAGCAATTATACTCCAATAAAGATGTTAAAAAAATAAAACAAAACCAACATTGTGATAGAACTTCTGAAAGTGCTGATACACCTAAGCTGAATGGATAGGAATATAAAGTCCAGAGAAAGGGTGACAACAATACAATTTTACTCTGCACTTCAGATGACATCTGGAATATTATATTCAGTTACGGCATTGCAATTTTTAGTAGGGCATTGACAGACTGTGAGAATTAAGAGAATAGCCCAGAAAATAGGGTTTTGGAAATATGGTGATGTTTAGTCTTAAGAAGACTTATAGAGGGTCTGAAGGTGGATGCTAGAGTAGATTCATACTGTGCTCTTCCAAGGACAGAAATTTAACTGATAAACAGTAATTACAGAGTGGTCTGCATTGGCTTCTATAAGAAAGAGCCTTGCTGCAAGGAAAACGATCTAAAAGTGAAGTTTATTACTCATAAAACCTTAACTTTTCCTTCTGACAGAAGGGTTCAATAGGAAAGGGGGATAAAAAGTTGTTAGCCATAGTACTTATGTTTAATTCCTTTTTATGGGCTATATTGTTCATGGTACAAAAGTGTAATAGTTTAAAAAAAAATCCTTCATTGCTGGACCATCAGCCAAATCTGAAGGTAATTTTGCATTGGAGGGAGGTAGATTAAGGCAATCTTGTTCCCTTCTAGTTATAAAATTTAATGATTCTATTTTATTTCACTTTGAATTATTCTAAACTTGACATGGTGCCTTTCTGGTTAAAGGGCATCCATCCTTTCAGGGTTTTATACTCATATTCTTTCATAGTTTTGTAATTTTTAAAAATTACTTTTGAGATGAATGCTTCATATTTACAAGCTATCATACTGTTTGTTACACTGGTTTTCATGGATGGAATATTAACTCATAGGCAAGACTGTGATTATGGTAGGCTCACAAATATTTTTTTTCCAATTAAAAGAAATTTTAAAATGTTTTTTCCTCCTTTGTTCTCGTGGACATTCTTTTAAGAGTACTCCGTGAAGGGGTCCATAGCTGTAAGATTGATAGGAGAAAATGACAATCATTTAATATTATATAAGAGAATTTTATTTAGCTGTGGTAGGATTTGGAATGATGGGTGGAAAAAATAGTATTATTTTAACCATTAAAGATCATCAGAATTGACAGCAGAAAGATATGACTCTTAAAGGGATTTAAATGAAAGACCTTGAACTTTACTGTAAATTTCCTCTTTAAAAAATAAAGTCTCCAAGGAGGAGTCATTTCTCTTTTTCTTATTGGAGTATAGTTGATTTACAATGTTGTGTTAATTTCTGTTACATAGCAAAGTGATTCAGTTATACATATGTATATATTCCTTTTTATATTCTTTTTCGTTATGGTTTATCTCAGGATATTGAATATAGTTCCCTGTCAATTCTTGAAATTTATGGAAATCTTCCAAAGATACAACTTTTAAAAAGTGTAATAATTGAGCCAGTTGAATATTTTGATCCTTTATTTCCTTCATCTATAAAAAAAGAATCTTTTCATTATGTCAAAATTATTTTTCTCATTAAATTTCCATGAATGTCAAATGACACAATTTATAACAGTATTCTGTAAATGATGAAGCTAGGCAAAGATAAAGTGTTATTATCGTAATTAAACAGGCTGATCCAAGTGTTACTGACTATGATTGCTGACTCTCTATGCTCATTCC
Organism: Lipotes vexillifer; assembly: GCF_000442215.2. Classification (NCBI taxonomy): domain Eukaryota; kingdom Metazoa; phylum Chordata; class Mammalia; order Artiodactyla; family Lipotidae; genus Lipotes; species Lipotes vexillifer. The sequence continues at coordinate 373,852 of NW_006790422.1, read as the reverse complement.
TTTGGATTTAAGAATAAAATTGATAACAAAAAAATAAGTATAGCTTAGGTTTAAGAAGTCTTAGCTTGGCAAATTCAAATTCATATAAATGTGCGCTCTATAGATATTCCTAGTAGAGGTAGTGAACATTAAAATCTGGTTATTACATGTTTACTTTCCAGGGCTTAATGACAATAAATTCTTTTTATAAATTTTTATTTTTGGGCAGAATAAGACTTATGGATATGAGATATCATTGCTACTGTTATAATATGTGTTCAAACTGTCATAGTCATATATTGCTTTTAGAAATATTGCACACTACAAATGCTAGTGGACCTTAAAAATGAAGATTGCTTTCAACTGATTATAGCTGTATGTTGTGCTATTAATTATTGGAAATGAATTGACATATAAACAATAAGCCAGTTTTCAAAATGATAAAACTGTAACCTAATTCAATAAATTGAATCAGATTACGCAAACACTTTTGCACTTCATTAAGAAAATAGTCAGTATAATTAATTTGAGAGCATTTTATCATGTTCACTTGTTGATATATGGCTAAGGATATATATACAGTAGTTTAAACTATTTCCAGATGTACTTTTGTGCCATTTCACATTTTAACTAAAGTTATCATAAGCTGAATTCCTAGAGAAGGCCAAAATGGATTTGATTCTTTTATCTTTGCTGCTTTTAGAATACAATGAGCAGGTTATGATTCTCTTTAAAGACATGTAATTTTTTTAAACAACCTGACATGGTGATGTGGCTCCTAACTTGGAACTGAAAAGTCTGGCTTTCATTCTCTTCTTCATCACTTCTAGCAATGTGACTGTGACTAACACTGTCTGACCTCAGTCATCGCAACATAGATACTAGTACCTAAAACATCATTTTAGAGAGGAGGAAAAAATGCTAGGAGACTTGTCCAAAATTTCACTATTATGTGCTAGAGACAGTTTTCAATTCAAATTTTCTGACTCCAATTTATTGGTTATTTTCCTACATCAAGCTGCCTTCTGAAATACTTAACTTTATCATGTATAAACCAAACATCATAAGATCTGCCATGTCTCCTACTTGATATGACTTTGTGAAGAACAAATGAGCTAATGTATCACAAAACGCTTTGCAAAGTCTTATATATAGCAAGATGTCATCTGCTATTTAGTTTTATTACAATGATTCTCGAAACAGGACTTTTGCCTTGTTCCAAATATAATACCAGTTATTTATCTCTCAGTTTGAACACATCAATTCTGGGAATGATGAGGCCTTCCCTATATTTATGGAATTGGTTTGTAATCATTTTCTCAGTTTTTTAAAAATTGCTTTTGTATCTTCCAATTAGCTCAAATAAAATATTTTTCTCCTGATACAATCTTCTCATGTCAACAGTTACTTTTTGATCTTCATGGTATGTAGAATTTTATGATTCATATTTAATTTGCTGAAATGCCTTCTAATGTCAAATCCTTTGATGGAATATCATTCAATCAAACATATTCCCATTAGTTTTCATTTAAGAAATGCAAATATATGTGGAGAAACTATTTTTCTAAATACATATTTTCTAATGATTTGAGTTTGCCTCCTGAGATGTAAGGATATGACTTAAAGGAACAGTGTGGAGTTTTGTTTTTGTTTTTTTTTGGGGGGTGGTGGTATGCGGGCCTCTCACTGTTGTGGCCTCTCCCGTTGCGGAGCACAGGCTCCGGACGTGCAGGCCCAGCGGCCATGGCTCATGGGCCTAGCTGCTCCACGGCATGTGGGATCTTCCCGGACCGGGGCACGAACCCGTGTCCACTGCATCGGCAGGCGGACTCTCAACCACTGCGCCACCAGGGAAGCCCCAGTGTGGAGTTTTTAAGCATTAAAGGTGAGTGTGTGTGTGTGTGTGTGTGTGTGTGTGTGTGTGTGTGTGTGTGTGTATAACTTCTTCCTCTGTCTCTCTTGAAAGGATACTTGTGATTGTATTTAGGGTCCATCAAATAATCCAGGATCATCTCCCCATCTCAAAATCATCAATGTAATCACATCTGCAAAGACTCTTTATCCATATAAAGTGGTATTCCCAGGTTCCCAGATTTAGGATGTGGACATAACTTTGGGGGTCATTATCAGCCTTGCACACCCAGAAAGTCCCTGGTTGAGATATTATGAGGGGCCCAAGTGTGGTGTGGAAGACACGCATACCAACAGATTTTGGTGATTTTTTGTTTACTGTAGTATCCCATTATGTATAATACGGCTTGCCACAAAGCAGATATTCAAAATAAATATTTGTTCAATGAATATGGCTAATATATGTTTAGCAAAGGATTTCTGATAGACATGATTATGCCTCAGAGTTACAAATTTAAACACTGGTGTTATAATGCAGCTTATAAAATCCTATTAAGTACAGTTAGGCTCCAGATTAAAGATGCCGAGTCTAGTGCCTAAAGGAGGTGCACTCGGGAAATGGAGGGCATTATTTATTTGTTTGTTTGTGGGTTATGATGGCTACATTTAAGCATTGTCATCATCCATTGATGAAATTTATACTTCTAGGTTGATGCTCTAAAGAAACAATATTTTCAGGAATAAAATGGTAACATAGAACATACTAGCCTTTAAAATTCCTGCATATATGTACTTGTACCCACAGTATCTTGATATAGAACTAATTTAATCCATACATGAATAAAATGTAGCTCATAATATAACTAAATGCAAATATAGCTTTGGTATGAGGGATTAGATAATATATTTATTAAATATACATTATATATGTATATATTATATACACATCATAATCAAACATTTCAGTCAAATCGTAATATGCCCTGCTTATTACTAGCATATAAATTTATAAAAATCTTTATTTTCTAATCTCTTAGGGCAAAGATCTGTTATTTTAGATTTAATTACATAACCACATATTACTAGACTTCTGGACAGGCCTCTCATCTATTTAATTTAGAAGAAAATTACAGTCCTTTTTTCCCTAATTTGTTTCCCTCTTCCCAGTTTCTATTGAGTTCTGTAGTCTCTTATGCCTACACTGGGCTGGACTCAGTTATAATCTACTTAAACTTCTCTCAGTAGATTTGCAGTAACGAAGTTGCTAATATACTTAATTGACTAATTGCAAGGTATTTGCTTCTTTTTTAGTAATATGATGCCTCCTTTGACAGAAGAGAAGTTTATTTACAGAAAAGCAAATCAGATTTTAAGAGTCAATTTTTGATTATGATGGTGGATGGTGTGTGGATTTAGCGGGAGATTTGTGGATTATCCATTTATCTGTGGGATTCTCATATAGGGTTCTAGTCCCTTGGTTATACAAAATGTCACATGTTGTCTTTTATTGCTTGCTCTAATTTCTTGACCCATAGGAGGTGCTATTACTATCTTATTTCCTTCCCTAACCAAGAGAAGTGAGAAATACATTAAATAATGTTCATTCAGGAAAAACAACCAACTCTGCTATAGATATATTTTGAGTATTCCTAAAGATGTTTGTAGAACAAAAAGTCATACAAGATAAACAGAATTCTTTGTTTAGTCTCCTTCTCTGTCTTTGATAGGCTTTCCCCCCTTTGGCTAACTTCCAAGCTTCAGTTTCTTCCCCTAATGAAGTGATCCAGCTTTGTTATTAAGGATTTAAAATTTCATGTTGAAATTTCTTTATATTTTCTCCATGCATATTGGAGATAAGTTTTACAACGTTATGCTCTTCTTTGTAAACAAGTAGAGTTGCTAATTGCAAGTGTCGACAGGACCAGACATTTCAAATAAACTTGGCAAATGTCAGAAAAATAGCAGTATTAATAAAACCTGAATTCGATTTCCTAAAACATTCACTGCCCTAGTCATAAATGAACTTAAGACCTGATTTGAGAACATTCTACATAAAAAACACTGAAAGATTTTATTTGGTTATGCAGTCGTATACACCAATGTTGTACAGAGTGAAGTAAGTCAGAAAGAGAAAAACAAATACCGTATGCTAACACATATATATTGAATCTTAAAAAAAAAAAAAAAAAGGTTCTGAAGAACCCAGGGGCAGGACAGGAATAAAGACGCAGACATAGAGAATGGACTTGAGGACCTGGGGAGGGGGAAGGATAAGCTGGGATGAAGTGAGAGAGTGGCATGGACATATATACACTCCCAAATGTAAAATAGATAGCTAGTGGGAAGCAGCCGCATAGCATAGGGAGATCAGCTCGGTGCTTTGTGACCACCTAGAGAGGTGGGATAGGGAGGGGGGGAGGGGGACGCAAGAGGGAGTAGTTATGGGGATATATGTATATGTATAGCTGATTCACTTTGTTGTAAAGCAGAAACTAACACACCATTGTAAAGCAATTATACTCCAATAAAGATGTTAAAAAAATAAAACAAAACCAACATTGTGATAGAACTTCTGAAAGTGCTGATACACCTAAGCTGAATGGATAGGAATATAAAGTCCAGAGAAAGGGTGACAACAATACAATTTTACTCTGCACTTCAGATGACATCTGGAATATTATATTCAGTTACGGCATTGCAATTTTTAGTAGGGCATTGACAGACTGTGAGAATTAAGAGAATAGCCCAGAAAATAGGGTTTTGGAAATATGGTGATGTTTAGTCTTAAGAAGACTTATAGAGGGTCTGAAGGTGGATGCTAGAGTAGATTCATACTGTGCTCTTCCAAGGACAGAAATTTAACTGATAAACAGTAATTACAGAGTGGTCTGCATTGGCTTCTATAAGAAAGAGCCTTGCTGCAAGGAAAACGATCTAAAAGTGAAGTTTATTACTCATAAAACCTTAACTTTTCCTTCTGACAGAAGGGTTCAATAGGAAAGGGGGATAAAAAGTTGTTAGCCATAGTACTTATGTTTAATTCCTTTTTATGGGCTATATTGTTCATGGTACAAAAGTGTAATAGTTTAAAAAAAAATCCTTCATTGCTGGACCATCAGCCAAATCTGAAGGTAATTTTGCATTGGAGGGAGGTAGATTAAGGCAATCTTGTTCCCTTCTAGTTATAAAATTTAATGATTCTATTTTATTTCACTTTGAATTATTCTAAACTTGACATGGTGCCTTTCTGGTTAAAGGGCATCCATCCTTTCAGGGTTTTATACTCATATTCTTTCATAGTTTTGTAATTTTTAAAAATTACTTTTGAGATGAATGCTTCATATTTACAAGCTATCATACTGTTTGTTACACTGGTTTTCATGGATGGAATATTAACTCATAGGCAAGACTGTGATTATGGTAGGCTCACAAATATTTTTTTTCCAATTAAAAGAAATTTTAAAATGTTTTTTCCTCCTTTGTTCTCGTGGACATTCTTTTAAGAGTACTCCGTGAAGGGGTCCATAGCTGTAAGATTGATAGGAGAAAATGACAATCATTTAATATTATATAAGAGAATTTTATTTAGCTGTGGTAGGATTTGGAATGATGGGTGGAAAAAATAGTATTATTTTAACCATTAAAGATCATCAGAATTGACAGCAGAAAGATATGACTCTTAAAGGGATTTAAATGAAAGACCTTGAACTTTACTGTAAATTTCCTCTTTAAAAAATAAAGTCTCCAAGGAGGAGTCATTTCTCTTTTTCTTATTGGAGTATAGTTGATTTACAATGTTGTGTTAATTTCTGTTACATAGCAAAGTGATTCAGTTATACATATGTATATATTCCTTTTTATATTCTTTTTCGTTATGGTTTATCTCAGGATATTGAATATAGTTCCCTGTCAATTCTTGAAATTTATGGAAATCTTCCAAAGATACAACTTTTAAAAAGTGTAATAATTGAGCCAGTTGAATATTTTGATCCTTTATTTCCTTCATCTATAAAAAAAGAATCTTTTCATTATGTCAAAATTATTTTTCTCATTAAATTTCCATGAATGTCAAATGACACAATTTATAACAGTATTCTGTAAATGATGAAGCTAGGCAAAGATAAAGTGTTATTATCGTAATTAAACAGGCTGATCCAAGTGTTACTGACTATGATTGCTGACTCTCTATGCTCATTCCTTTGGATTTAAGAATAAAATTGATAACAAAAAAATAAGTATAGCTTAGGTTTAAGAAGTCTTAGCTTGGCAAATTCAAATTCATATAAATGTGCGCTCTATAGATATTCCTAGTAGAGGTAGTGAACATTAAAATCTGGTTATTACATGTTTACTTTCCAGGGCTTAATGACAATAAATTCTTTTTATAAATTTTTATTTTTGGGCAGAATAAGACTTATGGATATGAGATATCATTGCTACTGTTATAATATGTGTTCAAACTGTCATAGTCATATATTGCTTTTAGAAATATTGCACACTACAAATGCTAGTGGACCTTAAAAATGAAGATTGCTTTCAACTGATTATAGCTGTATGTTGTGCTATTAATTATTGGAAATGAATTGACATATAAACAATAAGCCAGTTTTCAAAATGATAAAACTGTAACCTAATTCAATAAATTGAATCAGATTACGCAAACACTTTTGCACTTCATTAAGAAAATAGTCAGTATAATTAATTTGAGAGCATTTTATCATGTTCACTTGTTGATATATGGCTAAGGATATATATACAGTAGTTTAAACTATTTCCAGATGTACTTTTGTGCCATTTCACATTTTAACTAAAGTTATCATAAGCTGAATTCCTAGAGAAGGCCAAAATGGATTTGATTCTTTTATCTTTGCTGCTTTTAGAATACAATGAGCAGGTTATGATTCTCTTTAAAGACATGTAATTTTTTTAAACAACCTGACATGGTGATGTGGCTCCTAACTTGGAACTGAAAAGTCTGGCTTTCATTCTCTTCTTCATCACTTCTAGCAATGTGACTGTGACTAACACTGTCTGACCTCAGTCATCGCAACATAGATACTAGTACCTAAAACATCATTTTAGAGAGGAGGAAAAAATGCTAGGAGACTTGTCCAAAATTTCACTATTATGTGCTAGAGACAGTTTTCAATTCAAATTTTCTGACTCCAATTTATTGGTTATTTTCCTACATCAAGCTGCCTTCTGAAATACTTAACTTTATCATGTATAAACCAAACATCATAAGATCTGCCATGTCTCCTACTTGATATGACTTTGTGAAGAACAAATGAGCTAATGTATCACAAAACGCTTTGCAAAGTCTTATATATAGCAAGATGTCATCTGCTATTTAGTTTTATTACAATGATTCTCGAAACAGGACTTTTGCCTTGTTCCAAATATAATACCAGTTATTTATCTCTCAGTTTGAACACATCAATTCTGGGAATGATGAGGCCTTCCCTATATTTATGGAATTGGTTTGTAATCATTTTCTCAGTTTTTTAAAAATTGCTTTTGTATCTTCCAATTAGCTCAAATAAAATATTTTTCTCCTGATACAATCTTCTCATGTCAACAGTTACTTTTTGATCTTCATGGTATGTAGAATTTTATGATTCATATTTAATTTGCTGAAATGCCTTCTAATGTCAAATCCTTTGATGGAATATCATTCAATCAAACATATTCCCATTAGTTTTCATTTAAGAAATGCAAATATATGTGGAGAAACTATTTTTCTAAATACATATTTTCTAATGATTTGAGTTTGCCTCCTGAGATGTAAGGATATGACTTAAAGGAACAGTGTGGAGTTTTGTTTTTGTTTTTTTTTGGGGGGTGGTGGTATGCGGGCCTCTCACTGTTGTGGCCTCTCCCGTTGCGGAGCACAGGCTCCGGACGTGCAGGCCCAGCGGCCATGGCTCATGGGCCTAGCTGCTCCACGGCATGTGGGATCTTCCCGGACCGGGGCACGAACCCGTGTCCACTGCATCGGCAGGCGGACTCTCAACCACTGCGCCACCAGGGAAGCCCCAGTGTGGAGTTTTTAAGCATTAAAGGTGATGTAAGACTCTTTGTCTCTTCCAAAGGGCTATGAGATTATAAGTTGCTATTTTGAGTTAGACTTAAAAATGCGATGCTATATCATCAAGATTCTCTTTAAACATGTATAGTATTTAATATTAAAGTCAATAAAATGTTTAATCCCTCTGATAACATGTATTCCCTAGAAGTCAATTTTTGAGCGGTTCTTTTCCCTGTTAAAACATCTAGTTGAAAACTATTTTTTAAATGTGAAAAATGTAGCATTGTGAAGGTTTCCAAAGTATGTTCTTCTATTTGGATACCTTCACTCACATATTAAAGCAGTAAATGCCTTTTGTATTATTTATTATCTTGTATTGCTTAATGAAATCCTTCTAGGGGATTATTATATTAGGGTAAAAACATTTCAGAAGAGTTATACAGAACCATGTTAATTCAAAGGAATATAAATGCAAGTATCTCTAAATTCTAAGAAAATTAATCTCTTACTATTAGAATATAACAGTATTTTGAAGTTATTTGAGCAAGAGATCCATCTCATCATACGTAACCTTTAAGTTACTTATTGAATAAATTACATTTAAGGATACCATTCCAAGGAGAACCCGTTACCATATGACCTGTCCATATGAGTTGTCCTTTAGATTTATAACTGCAATTGCTTTCTTGGCATGGATTTCATGACATAATAATATTCTATGAATTTTTGAAATTACAGTGAGCTTCACCTCAATCATCTCTAATAAAATACTATATGTATCAATGAGAGAGGACTACTGGAAGGTAGACATTTTAGAAATATGCAATTCTCCCAAATACCAATATTGTTATTTTAATGAAATGGGCAGATTGCTTTTTTTTTGATATTCTTTAAATTGATCGTAAAAATGGTCAGCATCACCACTCCCATCAGCTCGCTATTCTATATTCTTAACAGTAATCTTTATTTTCCTTGAAAGTGTTAACTGTCCATGCAGTTACTTTTGCCTAGACCACTGTTGTTCTTGGCCTGAATTCAAGGAAATATACTGCTTCTGGGGTTCCTAGGCATTAATGCCTTAAATTTCAGAATTCTCGTTGAACACATGTGACATGGGCTACCATTATTTGTCCATGTTTCTTTTATCTGTAAGAATCAGAGAGATTTAAAGTGAGATCTTAGCTATGTAAAGAATTGAGTGTGCGGCTGTTTTTTCCTCCACTTTCTCTTCACAAAATATTGTTGGAAATACCTTGAGTTATAGTCTTCCATGCGTAAATATTTATGCTATTCTATGTGAAAAAAATCGGTACCTAGAATTTGCCATTAGCATGGATTTCTTAAAGACAACGTGCATTTCTTAAGTAACATATTTGGAAAACCTATGAATACATTCAAAGACAGCTTTAATTTTTAGAAAACATTTAAAAAAACATTTTCAAATTTAGAATCTTAACCATGTGGCTTAGAAAAGCCATGCCCATATTGCAGATGTAAAACACAAAAAGAGAATATTTTCACGAGTGAAAATATTTAAGATTTTCTTCAAAATTGTTGTTTGAGTTAATCTACAGGGTACTTCTTGTATGTCTTCTTTATAGATATTCTTGCAGTTACATTGTTTATTTACTATAAGACTTTGTCTATACATACTATCCAATGGAAAGAAATAAAACCAACTTATCAGATACATGTACATTTTACTGAAAAATTGCAAGCACTTTTATACATAGAAACAGTAGCTATGTCTATACTTTTTACCACTCTGTGTTCAGTTGCTAGCATGTTACCTGGTCAAAGCATTGTTAACTTAAAATGATTTAATCAATTAATATAGTTAATTGGTTAAAATAAGGCAGGCTGCAAACATCTACTGAGTAACTATTACATGGTAGGAAATTTGCTAATATCTAAAGATTAATTTATTTTTCATGTCAAACTATGAAGGAGGTCTTGCTTACCCCATTTTACCTACACATAAACTAAGGCACGATAGCTTAAATAACTTGCTCAATTTGAAGAGAAGACCTCACTTGGGGCTGAACTTAGGAATGAGTAATTATAAACCCTGTTATCAGTGTATCATCCATTCCAAGGAATGCATTAATCTCCTTAGAGGCTATTTATACTTTGAATAGAATTGAAACAGGATGAATTGAAATAAAAGATTTTTTAAAAGGATAGAGTCAAATTCTTAAATAATATGTCAAATTTTTATTAACATGCTTAATCTTAATTAGAAAAACTCAAACCACAACTTCATGTATTGGACAGATGAATCATATTCTTGTATTGTAGGCATTCTAACCACTAGTTTAATATTGGGTGGAAGCTTAAATTATTTTAAAATAGTTTTATATTTTAAATAGTTGAGATGTTCAGTGCTTTGATTTGGAGACTTACTATAGAGGCAGCAAAAGAATAGAGTGAATGATGTCAAAAATTATATTTCAGAATTTATAATCAAGCTTAATTGCTTAATAAGCCACTGTGTTTGAATTTTAATTCTAACCTGGCCATCCTTTTATTAAGTATTTGTGGAAAAGCCTATTAAGCCTTTTTTAATTTAAAACATTGCACTTTGTTTGCTAAATAATGTAATGCTAACAGACCAACAAGTGTTTCATGCTATTAGAGTTATTTCTGAACTTTATGAATAGTCAAGGATAGTGTAGTATTACTTGTTAAGTCCAAAGCATACTATTCTATCCTAAATAATTGAAGAAAATTTCTTAACTTTTGTTAATCATTTACTCTTTGGGCTTTCATTTGCCCTATTCTTCATTAGTAGTAAATCTCTATGCTATTACTTATTTGTGCAATTGATATACTACCTGGTTGAGGCACTGTAACAACTGGCTTCCAAGGGCAGTTCGGTGTAGGCTCTTTGACTCCAAGAATTATAGCAATACTTTTCACTATACTTTATCAAACACTATCCTGTTTGATATAATTGGCAAAATAGTTGAAGCTACATTTGAGATATTTAATTCTTAAGTTATTATTGTAACATTTTGCAAAATAGAAAATTACATTACTTGTAATTCTACTGTGTCATGTACCATATTTCCTTTTTGTTTATAAATGCTGAGTCCTTGCTCACTTATATACTAAATATGTACCAGAATATCCTATGTCTTTCTATTTTTCAATATGCGGTGAACCAGTTGTTTATAAATATAGTACACTATCTCAGAGCAAATATGGTGGATTCACAGTTTCATCATTGGCATCATTACAAATTTTATATCAGTCTTCAAAACCTAACTTTAGGGTTCTTTTTTTCCCCTTTGTATTGTATCTGTAATAATTGTGAGCACTTGAATTTTTACCAGTTTCACATTAAGATCTCAATGAACAGGAAATAGAAACAATTTCAATAATTTATGCCTATTAAGCATTTCAAATTCTACATTTATGTTGTTATGCTATTTCATCCTGTTTTTCAAAGGGGAAAAAAGTTGTTTCTGAAATTCTTAAAGAGTTTAGTCTTGATAGAAAAATGAAACTGTAACATTTTTTATTTTACATTAAATCTCAAAATCCAAATAAAAGATTTGAATATTAGGACCTTGCTTAATTTTGACAGTTGTCTTAAAGTGAATTTAGTGTTTAATGAAATTTTCTGGACTGATAACTCAAGACCTGAAGGGAACAATTCTAGTAGTGAGAAAGTAATTTTCTGGCCTAATTACACCTTCGACCTCACTACAAAGTCTGACAACAAAAGTGCCAGGTTTGATCATGATTTTTTTTGATGTGTATTCCCCAATCTACTTCACACAGGAGACTTTTAACAGTAGCATTTGGTATTTGCAACCTAACTAAGATTTTACATCTGAGAATCAAACCTCAGTGTACTGTTGCCAGTAGGTGAGTCCCTTAAATCCCTTTTAGAGTTGAAAAATTATATGAGTATTAGTGAACTTTACATATTGCGCTCTTTGGAAACCTGCATGGCTATATTATTTGAGATGGCCATGCAAATTATATCAAGTATTAGCAAATGAATGATGAAAAAAATTGAACAGCTGCAGTCTCTAGAATCTGTTTCTTATCTGTATTCACTCTAAAGGCCTACAGAGTTCTAATATTTAGGAATCTATACAACTGGCCTCTTAAGGCGATGTGGGTCCCTGATTAGCCTCAACCACTAAATACATTTCCTTAAATTTCTGAGTCTGGGTGTCCTTATATTTCAGTGATATAATAGTTTATGTTTAATTGTTTAGATATTAACTCTTGAATACTTTCTCCAATAACTCTTTGACCGGAAGACATTTAACTGCTGCATTAAAGATCTGTCGATGTTTTTCATATGAACGCAAATTTTGCTCCCCAACCTGAATTACCTATCCTCTCAGCCTAGCCTTTTTTGCCTTCTCTTCCTCCTCTTCCCCCTTCCCTTGTTGAACTTTATTTAAAATAGTTTAAATGTCAATGCTGTTAGTGAAACCTTGAGTTTAGCTGAGGCTACAGTCTGATTAGAGAAACAAAGTACTGAAAGATAACTGATTGATGTTATTGAATTATTGTCTCGGCTCTTTCTGATTTTAATTCCTCCATCTACTTCTGATAAATATTTTTCTCAGAGTAGTTACACACACAGATACACACACTCACACATATTCCTAATTTCTAAACAAGTAAGGGGTGTATAGTCATTAAACACAATATCTTAAATTTGCAGCTAATCAGAAATAAATATTTGTTATCATGAAACATGCTCATAATTATATCAGAAATAACTTTTGGAATACACACTTTAGAAATGGTTATTAATGTATTCAACAAATATTTATCCTGAGTTTTAGGAGTTAAAAGATAAATGACATTGCTACTCAATAAACTGTAATTGAGGGTACAAAGAGGCAATTACCAAGAGAGAAATACAAAAGCACTATAGGTTTTGTAAAGAAGAAGAGGAAACGAGGGGTTAACAGGATAATCATTGTCATCACTGTGGAAAGTGGCATCTGGTATTGGCTTAAAATGGGTATGATTTGCTGAAAAAATTTATTTGTATAACACAAGTATATGAAAAATAAATTTGATAACATTTTTGTGAAAAAAAAGATCAGGTTTTACATTGATCACAAGTATGATACGACTGAAGGTTCAAAGCAATTATTGGCTGATTAATGAATGTATAATTTTCAGATCATTAAAGTATTAGTAATTGTTACCATCTATTGGGATTTATTATATTTCAGTTAGTAAGTTCTTTTATGTGTATTAGCTCATTTAATCCCTGTAATATGTCTTTGGGTAGTTATTATGGTTTTCATTTTACAGATGAGTAAATTTTGGCACTGATTTTTCTTGCTCAAGACTGTTAACCTGACTGCCAAGCCTGTCTCCTAATTCACTGTGCAACAGCCTTGTATTCTTATCAGCAGCATTGTGTTCATTTATGGTTATTATATTTGATCATCATTTTTAAAAATATCTATTCACCAATAATCCATTTCACCATAGGCTTTTTTTTTAACACTGACATTTGATGTTTTTAACCTAAGTATGATTTTTGCTTCTGGGAATAAAACCTCGATGTACTATTGCCAATATGGTGATTCACTTAAGTCCATTTTAAATTTGATAAATTATGTGGGTGCTAATGAGCTCTATGTATTGTACTGTTTTGGCAGCAGCCTTGCTTGCTTAGACCATATCAACAGTATTGTGTCCATTTATGGTTATCATGTCTTGAGAGGCCACAATAGAAAACAGTTTGTCCAAACTGGGTAATTGGAACTGGAAGTTATTTTCATAAGATTGGTTGAGGGAAATGAACATTTTTAGAAAAGAAATGGGGCTTTAGGGAGAGGGCATGCTTGCTGTCTTTGGATATTTAATAAAGGATATAGATTAATTGCTCATTGTTCTAGAAGGTAGGACAAATAAGTGTCACTCATGAAAAAGAAAGACTTATGGGGCAAAAAAGAAAGTTCCAAATATTAGCCCACTGAGAAAATGTGTGGCCCACCAGGCTTTGATATCTCATTATAAATGTCTTGACTATTCTCTCCCAGGTGTGTTACAGAGGATTTTTTTTACATTTAGGATAATTTCATAAACATTATTATTAGTAGTAGTAGTAGTTCTAAGATTCAATATGCTGACAAAATAAAAATAAATTATTCCACGGAGTCATTTTATCTAAAATTTTTTTGATATTTTATTTTGGAAACATATAATCTAGCAAGTTTCACAAGTTTATATTCCTTTCCAATATTATACAGAAACAATGTAATTATTAGTTGTTTGAAATCTGAAATACACACATTTGATTAAATCAAGTTTAGATATATTAATTTGGGTAATTTTATACGTGATTTTCTATTTGAGTAACACTTCATTAATCATTCTATTGTGCAGAAATGGCCGCAACATTCCAGGGCACAGTTTAAACAATGCTCATTCTTCTTTCCTGATGTTTAAATTTATCCTTTGGCAGATCTAGGCAACAAAATAATAAAAAACATTATATTTTACCTAATGCATTCATTTTAAAAGATCCCAGGAAATTGATTTTGCTATGTACTAAGACATTTTCTAGTGATTAAGTTCATGTTTACTCAAAATGATGCAGCCAAAGTATTACTGTTATACATTATAATAAACAATTAGGAAAACTAATAAAGAGATTTAAACATTTCTTTTTTTCTTTTCACTGTTTAGATTTTGTTCTATAGTGATCTTGTATCCTGTTTCACTTTTATTATCACTTTTATCCATAATACTTTCCAAACCATTGTACATCCATCACTAGATATTAGATATTTGTACTTGAATTTCCTATTGTCATTTCAAACTTGTCAATGACTAAAATTGAACCCATTATTATTTCTTCAATACCAAACTCAGCTGATTTTTCTGTTTTTCTTAATGGTAACTTATGTTTTAAATAATCACACAGGATAAAGAGCTGAGAGAGTTCCTATAACTGCTAAGGCAATCTAACAAAACAAAAAGCAGCTTACACATAAAACAGAATATTATTTTACAGATTCATTTAAAGCTCTAACTTATTTTTTAAGCATTCATACCTTATGTCATATTATATCCCAACAGCTTTTTGTTATACATAATAAAACCCCAGTTCACAAATGAGGAAATTGGGACTAAGGTTTGCTGCTTAAAATTAGAAAAGCTAGAAAATGGCAAAGTGAAAATTTGAATCCATAACTACACACCCCTGATCTTTCTATTGTATTCCTTTAAGGGGCTATTATTGTCATACGACCCTGATATGTTTGCTTACCTTATCTCTAGTAAGAATAGAATGGTTTTGTTATTTATTATAACTGTAGATCAAATTATTACTAAAAATATTCTAATAGTTAAACCTCAAGTGAATATACATATTTTGTGTCAGATCTGGAATATTGACATGCTATATAGTCAAAACCCTTGTATATAATTATAACCCTTCTAACATTAAGCAGGTGACTGGACTACATATAAGTCAGGCATAAAATGCCCTGAATGTAGCAACATAGTGAATCAAGCAAATTAACAAACGGCAAAGCTCATTTTGTGCTCTGGGCAATTTCTGCTGCCAGCACTTATACATCAAAACTTCACTCAATGTACGATTGATTTTATTTTATTTTGTTTTTTTAATTCCCTACAGCAAGCTATGTTAGCTTTGTAGAATGCTGTCCACATCATTAGGTTTCTAAGAAATTATAGTTGTTTCAGTCATGGTTGACCAAAATATTATTCCCTTCTTATAGACCATGGATATTGGTTCTTGGATTGGTACCACTGAGCTGAAATTGTGTAAGGCTAGTGACTCAAATACACAACACACAGAGAGAAAGCATCAATGTTATTAGAAATATGAGCATCCGAAGAATAATGCTGTAAAATCAGCCAGGCAGTGGCCCTTAAAGATATTTTCCAGTTTAAGGAAAGAGGTTCAGATTAAAGTATGAAAGTCCGGTCTTAAGACAGGAATGGATTCCTGTGTAAAATGATACATGTCTTCCTTTCACAGTTGCTTTTTATGTTGCTTTAAAACATGTCAAAATAATCCCCAACAGAGGAGCCTAAAAGGAATGTCAGCTCTGTGGTTATGTAAATCGAATTGAGTGCTTTACAGCAGGTTTAAGATTTTTATAACTCAGAAGTTGTTAACAGCCAGCTGGTTTGTATCTGTTTTTTATGGTTATTCTTGTCATATGCAGCCTCCACAATTTTTAATTATATTTTATGGTATGTGTTTTCCTCCTTTAGAATCCCTTAGCCACTCTTTGCTTCACAAGATATTTTCCACTGGGAAGGGAACAAGCACAGTGAAGGGAACAAGCACAGATATTCCCATCATTGGAAATACAGTTGTATAATTACTTACCACTAACAGCTCTATAGTGTGAAATGCAAGTAACTTTCCATTGCAAACACATAACCTTCTATTAGAGCATTGAAATTGCCTTAATGTAATAAGAGTTGCTTGAAAGTTTGTGAGCTGCCCCTCCCTAGTAAGTCAGAAACATGATGATTGTGCCACACTTTGTATTTCAAGTTTCCAAAAAATGATATATATAGATCTTTCTTTTTTTTCTTTTTTCCTTCCTTCCCTCCCTTCCTCCTTCCCTCTATCTCTCCCTCTCTTCCTCTTTCTTTCTTTCCATTTCTCTCACTTTTTGGGTAGTCAACGTGTAAATTGATACCTGCCTCATAGTTAAGTTCTAAACACATACTTTGTTTCCTAATTTTGATTACACAGAAAGATAGTAACTTCCTTTGTATTATGGTTCTAAGAATCTCATACTCTGGTTATTGCTTATAGCCTCAAAGGTATTAATGAGTTTTCCTGAGATTTTGGATACCCTAACTAGAAAGTGGGGCTAATATTCAGATTTTTCTTTTAAGGAAAATGAAGTGAGTAGAGAAAAATGTTTGGAATCTGAAAACAATATTTAAAATAATTAAAAATATGCACGCTTATCAAGGGAGTGTGTGTGCTTGTTTCACAGAGACATTTTTAGAGAAATCAAATCTTTGAAACAATACACACTATTTTTGTATTACTCCTTTGCAAAATGAAAATATGCCAACAAAACTTATTCTTCAAATCACAGAATTTCCAGATTTGGGAATACAATGATGTAAGTTTACGGCATTTAAATAACTAAAAGAGAATATCTTACTGATAATATTTCAGACATGGTAAGAATATTCAGACCAAGTGAAGGAGATTAAAAATATGTAACTATGATTTGATATTCATTATATAAATATGTACTGAATCTAGATTATTCAAATTTCACATCAATTTTGACTGTGTCATAGGAAATCCATGATGAATAATATGCAATGGAAACAATATATTTTACTATCTTATCCTAAGAACTGATTTATGTAATCCAATTTTATTACTTTGATTGGCTAAATCAGTATGATTATTATCACCAAAGAGTATGTTCAAACATAACTTTTAGTGGCTTATATCATAGATATACCATTTTTAAGCTCCTAGAGTTAAGGTTCAGAAATGTTTATTTTGAGCCATTGAACACTTATATATTAGCATTAGAGTATTTAATAGAAGTTAGTATTTTTTTTCTCCGTAGGACTAGGCATCTAAGTACATTTTTATTGACTTTGTCTAGAACTGTTTAGGTTCATAAATGTGCTTTTGAAACTAAATTAAGACCACGAGGTAGATTTGTATGTTAATTATTTTGAGATTTGGTGCATCTTGTACTATATGTGTGTGTGTCTGTGTATGCCAGAAAGTCAAATGAGCATCAGAGGAAATTGTGGAAAAGGATAAAGGAGAAGTGTTTTTTGAATGCCAGCCATGTACAAGGCACTGGACTAGGAGGCATTTTGTATCCTGTCTGTCATTCACTTCTCACAAAAATGCTATACAGTGTGTGCAGTTAGCCTGGCTTTAACATGAAGAATCCAAGTCTCAAGTTAGTTAATTTGCTCAAAAGGCCATAGCTAAGATGCTAAGAAGTAGAGGAGGCAGCTTTTGATCCAAGATATCTATATCCATATCTATCTATATATATATCTGTATCATCTTCTTTCCCAGAAATACAGATTGACTGCTCAGAAATGTTTGGAGATAGGAAGATGTTTTGAATTTTTATGGGGAAGCTAATTTGTCAGCATTAAAGAGATATGATGACATTTTAGGTAAAAGAACTAACATTTATAATTTAAAAACAATATTTGGGAAGGAGAAATAAAAGAGAAAAAAATTGGGGAAAGAAAAGAAAACAAGATTGGTTAGAGAAGAATCAGCAAAATGTGTTCAAATTTGTGGTAAGATAAACCAGACAGGGAAGATTTACACTAGACTTAGAGTGGGTGCCTTAAAAAGCAGTTCAATTATCTGTTTTTCCAGGACTAAGGAGTTATTTACTGACAAACAGAAGTTTTGGCCTGCTGCTCTATTCGGTAGGCAGAAGAAAAATTATAAACCAATGACCAGATTAAGGAAAATAAACAGTTGAACCGAAGTATAATTGGGTTGAACAGAAGTATAATTAGGGCATATGGAGAAGAAGAACACAGAAAGAAGAGGGAATGAGCAAAGTTTGACATAGCTGTAGGAGGTCTCACTCAGACTGGCAAGATGTAGCCCACCAATGAGGTCAAAGATAACATGAAACTGGACTGAATTGACTGAGAAGAAGAAAGAGGCAAGAACAGTTTGCTGTAAAGACCCATATCTTAAATCCCAAATAGCTTAACTTAAAAAATTTGTTCCCCATACCCTGGTGCCTCTTGACTTCTGAGATGGCCCACACTCTGTCTATGGAGTGTGTTTTTCTCTAAGTAAATCCACTTCTTACCTAAAAAAAAAAAAAAAAAAAAAAATTGTTAATGGTAAACTTTGAAGTGTGTCACAGAAGTGTCAAGCTCTTTAAATTATTGGCCAATTAAAATTTACCTTTTAATTTTCTTCCTGATTTATGTGCTTCGCAAAAATTGTGACCCTCCCAAAATTTTCCTTTAATCACTTTTTCTTCTTTGACTGATTAATTTAAACCAGAGTGACATTTAATAAAGTTTTCTTGAGAATGTGAATGAAATTCAAATACCAGCAAATTAAAGCAAATAAAGAGAGAAGGAAAAGAATGAAATAGTATTGTTATTCAGGATTGTGGTTATTCAGAGCACTAAAGAGTTTAAATGTCATTTCTAACTTTTTTTTTTTTTTGGTTAAGAAAGAGGTATCACCAATATCAACCTGCTACAACTTAGTGAAGAATTTACCATATAATATCTTGATTTCTATATTCAAGGGATCAAATCTCATTAGGAGATAAATTTTACTCATAGAGTAATTAATAGTAATGGTGGTATAATAACATAGCATAGCATCATGGTATATGTGCCATAGGAGTCGGGGAAACAATAAGGGCTTAGAAGTTCAGAGGCTATAATCCTCACAGCTGTAGCCATCACAGAAGGCTTCTTGCAGAAAGTAAAACACACTGTTTTCAACTGTTTCAAAGGAACAATCTGGAAAATTTCTAGTCTTGCATCTTCAACTTTTCTTTAAAGTTGACTAAGCTACAGTAGAGGTCACATTCCACACACACACACACACACAAATCGATGCTGACATACGGACCCCAAGAAGAATCAGATATCTGTACACATGGCAAAGTAAGAGGTACTCTTTAACAGGAGATAAGCCTCCAGATTTTCCTCTAAGCCTGTCTTCCTTCATTCTTTCTTCAACTCCCTATCAAATAGCCATTTTATCATTTTACACAATGTTAGAAGGATTTTTGTTTCCTCAACCTTCCTATGTCTTCACTCTCTGTGTATTTGGAATTACTTTGTGAGCTAATGGCCAGAATGTTGGCATTTCAGACTTAAAGTGAATTTGACATTTGTGAAATTCATCATTTATGAAACTTTAAGTTCCCAAACATTTCTATGTACTTGTGCATTACAGTTGCACTTGGGGGTCAGTCTTTTAGTTCACTGAGGCCCATTTAGAGTGTAGAAGTTTAGGGTGTGAACTCTGGAGTGGACAAGTCCAATATGAATTCTGACTGCCCCATTTATTTGTTGTATAATTTGGGGCGGTTACTAATCCCTTTGCACTTCATTCTTCTCACCTCGAATAATTTGTGTGTGTGTATGTTTATGCACACACATGCATACTACACATACTATAGATATAGTACAATTATTAGTATAGTGCTTACCCTACAGCGCTTTCTAAATGGTGGTTTTGGTTTTTGAAAACTCAATGTAATTTGTCAGTTCTGAAATTTTTGTTTATAACTGAGAAAATAGTATTTAGAAGAAATGATAGTAAATACTTCAGAAATGTTTAATTTTAAAGACGGTGATCTCTTGGTATGTGTAGTAGATAGATAAGTAGACAGAAAGTATATTTAGAGAGGGATATTACACCTGAGGCTCTGTTTTTGTAGTCTTAATGTTCCAATATTTCAAGCATATCAGGAAAGAAAAGCACCGTAAGGCAAAGCCGTAAGAAGGCCATGCCGTCCTAGGGGTAAGATAACTCAGGTGTCAGGTGTACCCATTACCACAGGTAAAGCGGCTCAGGGAGTGCTGGGCCCGCCCTTGCTCTGTCTGCAAAGTGAACTAGCCCCTGAGATCAGAGGAAATGACAGATTAAGGAGCAGCGCGGGCGCTGAATTTAATGACAATCTTACTTCACTCCGGCTTAGGTTATTTTTTTTGTTGTTGTTCTTTGGTTAGAATTTACTTTTAGTTCTTTGGTAAATGCAGTGTTGGCTTTAGGACCAGCTGATGTTTGGAGGTGCTGTGCTGGGGTGAGTGTATTTTCTTCTGAGTAAATTTGAAAGAGTATGTTTCTTTTGAGCATGAATTCGGGGGTGGGTTTATTGTGCTGTTTTCTCCAGAGGCCTTGGAGGAGGACAATTTCTGTCACCAGGTGATAGGTCTTAAGTTGACCATGTGAAATTAACATTTTATAGGCTAAAATTTGTCAAATATCAGTGATTTCATACAGTTCAACCAAGCATGTGATTTTGCTAAGTTCAGAATCTAGACTTAGAATATGTAGCAAGATGAGTTTCATTTATTTTGCGTTGTGAGGATATTTGGATAAATTGTTGGAACTTTAAGCTGTCTTCTTCACTTATATATCATGAGCATCTCATCCACACTTGGACATTTTCTGGATTTTTCTTTTCTTGTAGTGTTTTCATTTATTCATTCATTCAAAACCAGAATGCTTACTCTGTGGAGGGAACGAGAGAGCAAAAAGAAAATTTAATGAGTCATGGCCTCTGCCTTCAATGAGCTCAGTGTAGTTGATTAAACTGGTAATTAAATAATTACAACATAATTCAGTAATAGCCATAGTTTAGATTTCTGCAAAATCGAGAGGTTGAGGCAGAGGAAGACATAATCAACTCTGTCTCAGTGAAACAAGAAAACTTTTTCTAGAAGGTGATAAGTGATTTTGGTGTTCATGCATAAGAAGGAGAAAGGGTATTCCTGGCAAAGGGATCAGATACTAAAAATGAAAGATTGTTCTTTGCGGTTTTACATAGAATATAAAGTGGAGTCAGAGCAGTGACATGTTGGTGATGTACCGGGAAAGGTAGGTGAAGGACAGATTATGAAAGCATTAATATCGCCATGAATAAGGTATTTGGATCTTGTGGTATAGGCAATGGGCGGTGTCAAAAATGTTAAAGCAGAGAAATAGAATGATTTAATTTTGTGTTTAGAAAGACAAGATAGTCTGTGGTGGGGGAAAGGAATAAAAAAGAAAGAGCAACTATTTATCAGGGTGCTGATAGAGAATGGAAATCTGTACTAGTATTCAGTATTGCTTTCTAACCATCTAGATGAAGAGGCAGTAGCCTCACTCTTCCATTTGTGTGGCCTAGTGCCTTGCCGGTTCTAAAGGCAGATCAATGACACCATATATAATCTTTACAATCGTGTGCATTTATTAGATGCCTGTGTCATATGAAACATAAGTTGTAATACAGTGTAATATGACAAATGCCAATTAAGTAGTTCCTCAGAACCTCAAGTGCAAATTCAGCAAGGCTTCATTCATTTATTAAAAGTCTAGTATAGGGCTTCCCTGGTGGCGCAGTGGTTGAGAGTCCACCTGACTATGCAGGGGACGCGGGTTTGTGCCCCGGTCTGGGAAGAACCCACATGTCGTGGAGCGGCTGGGCCCGTGAGCCATGGCCGCTGAGCCTGCGCGTCCGCAGCCTGTGCTCCTAAGCGGGAGAGGCCACAGCAGTGAGAGGCCCGCGTACTGCAAAAAAAAAAAAAAAGTCTAGTATATACCAGAGATAGTGCTAGAAGTTAATAATAAAATATTGGATAAGACATGGTGCCTGCCTCATGAATATGCATTATAAATATAATCTTATGAACATATGAATATCTGGGTATATGTGTGTGCTCATGTGTGTGTATGATACTAGTACAAATACAGCTTTCAGTTACCTAAAATTATATTTCAAATGTTTTCATAATATATTCAGAATCTTATGATGCAAAAATGTCTCAAAACTAAAAAATGAATTGCTATATTCCAGTTTTTCATTTTCATTCTTAAAGATGTATTAAAGTAATGAAATCAACTTAGCCTGTTAATTTAGACCTTTGTTTAAATATCAGTGGTTCTAAATAATCCCCAAAACCATAACCAAGCATACTTCTTACCCGAAATGCTTCTCCTTTTGAAGAGGCTATCTCCTTCACCTATTCCTCTGATGCTTTCTCGTCTTCCTCCATTAATCTCTCTCTCTCTTTTTTTTTTTTTTTGGTGTCTTCAATCTCCATTTGCAATTCACATCTTATCTCTTCCCACCAGTACACTCAGTTCTTCATTACTTAAAAAAATGTATACCTCAGCAAAGCTGTCTTGCTCTCTTCGTCAGGCTGCTTGAAAGAATAATGTATATTTGCTGCCTCTCTTCCCCTCATTTTGTTTGTCCCTGAACTTCCCAGCTTTTGCACCTTCTTTCCTGTGGCCTGTTCTCTTGAAAGCTGCCTCTGATCTTGTCCTCTCACTCCCACCCCTTATTGTATGTAGGTAAGCCCAGGCAATGTTGGAGGATTTGCCATGGCCTCTCATTTTTCTTCTCCGGGAAACTTATTGACCCTTAACAGTTAACTAAAACATCTATTGCTAAAATCTAATCTCAGGCAATCGTTCCTCACCTCAAATGCAACATGCTCAAAAGGTGAACTCCCAATCTTGCATTTTCCTCTGTTCTTGGTTATTTCTAATATTGGAGTTAGTTTATAACATCGTCTTGCCCTCTGGACTGTACCAATCATCTTTAAGTTCTCCTTTAAAGACCTAAAGTCTACTTAGATCAAACTTTCTGAAATGATTCTGATACCTGTCCCCTCCTCTGCACACTTGCCTTCTCTTCCTTTCCAGCTCTGGCAATCTTGTGCTTGGACCAGTACAATGTTTTCCTGCTATGCTGGTTTCTCTCTCTCTCTCAGTTTGCTCTAAATTTATCCTGAAGTTGCAAAAAATAAGTTTAGATAGGAAATATTATGGATCCATTGAGAAAATCTATTATTTATTAATATCTACTCTACTCAAGGTGCAATGTGTGTGTGTGTGTAAAAATATATACATGTGTATATAAAAGTATATTAGTTTCCTATTGCTGCTGTAACAAATTACCACAAATTTAGTGGCTTGTAAGGCAACACAAATTTATTATATTATTCTGAAGGTCAGAAGTATGAAATGAGTTTAATGGACTAAAATTAAGGTGTTTGCATGGCTGTGTTCTTTCTGGAGGCTCTAGGGGTGAATGGTTTTCCTTGCTTTCTCCAGGTTCTAGAGACCACCCACCTTTCTTGGTTTATTGGTCGCTTCCTTCATCATCCGAGCATATCCCTCCAACCTCTGCTTGCATCATCACATCTTCTTTTTCTGACTTTGACCCTCTTGCTGCCCTCTTATAAGAACTTTTGTGATTATAGTGGGCCTACATGGATAATCCAGGACAAACTTCCCATCTCAAGATCCTTAACTTACTTAATCACATCTACAAAGCTCCACTCACCCTGTAAGATAAAATACCCACAGGTTCCAGGAATGGAACTTTGTGGGTAGATGGGGGTGCACACTATCCTCTTTCCAGTAATAAGTTAATCTTCACTACAACCCTAAGTATTATGTCCGTTTTACAGATGGTGGAACTGAAGCTCAGAGAAGTGAAGCCCAGCTAATAAGTTATACATTCAAATCTGAACTGAGGTCCCCACCACATTACTTCTTCTGTACAACTTCCAATTTAATAGTGCCATGTACTGTATTAGGTATTGGGGGATATCACTGTCTCAAACAATGAAATTATGGAGGTACGTGTCTAATTGGTAGGGCTGTAAGTAAAGCACATAGCCATAGTCACCTTCGGTGCTCTGATGAGGTCCCCACAGCTTATGAAGGAAGCCTAGGGGATAAAGGGGGGTTATGGATCAGCTCTGACCAAGATACTTCCCTTCTCAAATACCATTGGTCCCAGAGCATAAAAGTATTGGAGTGGCATGTAAGCACATTTATGAAGTGACACCAATCTTCATTTTCAGATCTACATCCTACTAGTTTCCCCACCCAATGTGTCTTACACCATAAACCTTATACTGTTCATACAAGTCCAGCATGTTCTGAGCTTTGTCCCATTGCTCACTATTTCTTTTCTTTTCCTTTTTTTTTTTTTTTTTTACCTTGAAATAATTATTTTCCTCAGTTCTATCAACCAAAATCTCTACCTGTATTTCAAAAGTTATCTCAAATACTACAGCCTACCTGAAGCTTTCCTGGACACCCTAGCCTTAATTAATTTTTATGATCTTGAATTACGATAGAAGCACTGTGTACTTCTAATACAACTCATACATTCTCTCTTGTGTTATATTGTATATGTGTCTACCCAACTAAAATGTAAGTTTGTTCCTTCTTACCTTCCTCCCTTCCTCCCTTTCTTCTTTCCCTTCCCTCCTTTCTCTTTCATATTTCTTCCTTATTTCCTTCTTTTCTTTCTTCATAACTTTCTTCAACATATATTATGCAACTCCTCCATGTTGATCCCTGTTTTCGATACTGACAGTGTGTCTGTGAACAAGCAGAGACACTGTCAGTATCAAAATCTCTACCCTCATTGAGTTTACATTTTTAAGAGCAGGGATCATGTTGTACCCATTTTTAATTCATTTTAGTCCCTGGGACATGGTACATACTTAATAAGTTATGATTTGAATTTAATATCTATGAGTATTAAAATTTAACTGGAAATTCCCACAGTCATAGCCTACTCATAGACTTTCAAAAGATCTATGATAATAGTTCTTTATTGAAATCAAGGAATATTTGATTGAGTGCCTATGTTTTCATTTACTTTTCCTCCTGAGATTGCATATTTTGTATTACAATGATTACCAAAACTGTATTTTGCTTCTAGGAAAAAAATATAAAACAGATTATATGATAGTTCAAATGACTTTGTAAGTTTTTAGTAGCAATAAAAATCAGTAAGATACTTAAGTAATTGCCAGTGAAATTTACCTCATTTGTAATGAATTACTTTTCATAAGTGAATGTCAAAGCCATTCCTGTTTGTATGTATCCTACAAGTAGGTCTTAAAAGTCAAATTAAGTTAAAATAATTTATCTTAAGAATTATTAACATCAAATAATTCTGACCAATTTATTATGATGAAGATGCACTGTCAGTTTTAGTTATGATGTGAATAAATGTGTGTGTTGAAAGATCATATGTAGTTGTCTACTTTTATCAGAACGCCTTGTTAACAATTAGAATTCAGGAAGACAGAGTTTAGAGTCTCTTAGAATTCTACAAGTTCCTGATTTCCTGTTTGAAAAATTGATTTGGTCTCCCATTACCACACAGAAAGAAAGGTAGGAATGTTTCTATTTTTTTCGGTACGCGGGCCTCTCAGTGTTGTGGCCTCTCCCGTTGTGAAACACAGGCTGCGGACGCGCAGGCTCAGCGGCCATGGCTCAGGGGCGCAGCCGCTCCGCGGCATGTGGGATCTTCCCAGACCGGGACACGAACCTGCGTCCCCTGCATCGTCAGGCGGACTCTCAACCACTGCGCCACCAGGGAAGCCCAGGAATGTTTCTTGATTAAGAATATGCTTAAACTAGATCTATTTATCAAGTGCCCTGAAAACCCAAATATCTTGTTATCTATTAGAATAATATATTTATTATTTAATTTAAATCATGCTTAGAAGTTAACAGTTAAATCCTTTAACTTCTATTCAGTAAATGATACCTCTATGAAGGTGTTTGATGAAGCTTGATACTGAGAGCAAATAATGTAAGGAAATGGGGGAAAAATATACTTTTCTGAGAACAGACATGCTTCTCTTTAGATAATAAGAGACCCATCTAGCAAACTGCTGTTATAATATACCAAGTACTTCTTATATACTGTATTACTTGACAGTTAGAAATTTCCCATGTAACAGAACTAGCCATTGACTGTGAAACCAATGCAATGGTAGATGTAACATTGCTGATCGGAATTTGGTACGCACTGATTTATATTTTCTTATGGAATAGTGGGGAAATAGCTATGGCATTTTTATCCATTTAGATCTTCTATTTTTTCTCCACTATTCCTGGATATTTCACTTTGAATAAACAGTACATATAAAAAATAATAAATATATTTAAGGGGATCAAATATGTGTTTAAAGAACCTATGTGTGCCTGGTGGGGGTAGCTGAAAGTGCTTGACCTGTCAGTGGAGAAAGAGATATGCTAGCTTGGTTCTATCCTCTATTCATAATGTGTGTCTGGGTTAGGAGATTCTGCTTTCCGAGACACTGCCAGCTCTTATGTCGGAATCTGATAATTTGGTGACTATATATTTAAAATCTAAACTTATCCTTTGAGATTTTTGTTAGGTAATGTTGCTTGTGTCCATGCAGCTGGATCTCTTTTTTGACGTGACTTTACCGTAATATATGTCTTGTCATAAAATATCTTTGGAGTCAAGATGTATGTGTAATAATAATGTATAATGTAATGATAATGCAAATCCTTTTGTAGTTTTTGCAAAATATATATTCCCTTTGATTAGGACATATATTAAAATTGTTTCCATCATCTTAAAATCATTTTCCTTATGACACTGACTTGTGAATATTAGTGTCTTTTGATGTCAGAGGACAATAACAATAGCCTACATATATGGAGTGCTTTTGTTGTGCTATGCACAATTTAAGTTCATTGCGTGTATTCACTCATTTGATTTTTTTTTTAATTAATTAATTAATTTAGTTTTGGCTGTGTTGGGTCTTCGTTTCTGTACAAGGGCTTTCTCTAGTTGTGGCAAGTGGGGGCCACTCACTATCGCGGCCTCTCCTGTTGTGGAGCACAGTTCCAGACGCGCAGGCTCAGTAATTGTGGCTCACGGGCCCAGTTGCTCCGCGGCATGTGGGATCTTCCTGGGCCAGGGCTTGAACCCGTGTCCCCTGCATTGGCAGGCAGATTCTCAACCACTGCGCCACCAGGGAAGCCCCACTCATTTGATTTTGATAACCACCATAATATGTAGGTACTTTTATCAGTCTTATTTCCAAGGCAGTTAAGTGAGTTGTCTAAGGTCGTTTAGTAAGTTGTGGATTCAAATTTTATATACTCTTGAAATTTGATCCAGAGTTCATTCATGCAAGTACTTATAAAATTCTTTATGAGGAATATGATTTTCTACCAGGTTCTGTTATTGATCCTGGGAAATACAGTTGAAGGAACAGATTCATGGGAGTGATGTCATGGGCCTGGCTCTGCCATTTGTTCTCCACAAGTAGTGTCAGCTCTGTCAGTAGTGGGGATAGTAATGCAAAATAAGGCAGCGAAGGACCGTCTCTGATGGACTGATAGCAAGATGAAGGAACAAAACTGTCATTATGAAACACCTATGTCCATTTTTCACACATCCTATGTCATTTAATGTTTTCACCAATTCTGTGCGAGACAGGCAACACATGATCGTCTCTATTTTAGCTGGGGTAAGTTAATTGAAATTGTCAGCAATTAGGTCTTGCAAACAGAGGCCATCTACCCAATGACAGAGGGTGGACTGAATCTCAGATCTTAGACTGCAAAGCCTATATTCTTTGTCCGAAGCCATATTTCTTCTATTGCCCTCAATTTTTATTCTTCATTAAACTTTTTCATTTTACTGTTGATGATAGCAAAGATGGAAGTGAGGAAGAGACCAAACAGCAATGACATGGCAATAGACGTGTGAATGCTTAAAGCTACTGTTGCCTCTCTCCCCTCAACCCTCTCAGTCAGTTTCTCTCTCTCTCATTCTCTTCCCTCTCTTCAGCTCTGCAGTTGCTGCTTCAAGTTTTCCTACACTGGTCTGCATCCTTAAGAAGAAAGAACATGAATCCAATAGTTTTAGTACTGCATCAAAGCATTGAAAAATATCACTACCAGCTTTAGCCACTTCACTATCACGAGAAATATTTAAATGACTGTTTGATATAGCTCAAAAGTGACCAGTTCCTTGGTGTCACATTCTGTAACAGTTTATAAATTTGATTGTCCAGCAATCGAATGAAGGACAACATCTTATTATTCATTCTATAGGCATGCCATCTTATTATTTATTCTATAGATATCTCCAGCTAGATGTGGAAAAGGAAGCTCAAAGCAATTGAGTACTATTTCATGTTTCTGTTCCTGGTAGTTCTAAATGTAAAACTCAAGGTCACTATTGTAATTTTATAGAACTTTTCTGTACAAGGACTTCATTATGAGAAGTAAAATAGTGCCTCGAGAAAAACAGTGATATTATCCTCCGAATCTAGGTACATGCTCACTGTTGAGCAAGCATGGGACAGATTTAAAATGATGGAAGATTTAGAATAGCAATGTATTTGGGCTTTTCTTTGAGGCTTCTATTTGACAATTTTCTTCAATATTCCCCAATAAGCTTTTATTGCAGGTCTTGTTAGTTGCTACCCAATAACCCCTTATCAGTTTCTTCCTTTATAACAAAGCCCTAATTTTATTTAGAAATTCACATTTTTCTCCAACCATAAACTGGCATGATCAGGTGATATAATTATGACTAATGAGTTCTGAGGGGTGATTCGTTAAGGTGTCTCTTGAGGAAGAATTCTTTGTGGGATAAAGAGAAATATATAGAATAAATAGCTCCTCACTTTTTTGCTTGGATGCCTAAAATTATTGTAGCCAACTTCCTAACATGGAGATATTTTCCAATATATTGAGGCTAGCAGAAAGGAAGTATGGAAATAATTTGGGTCCTCGACATGGTTGACCTACTGACTTAACCAACTCTAGCTGTGCTCCTGAATTTTTTTTTTTAGAAGGGCTGCTATGGTTTTAGGATTATATTATTATTATTTAATTTGGTGATTTTTTCTTACTTGCTCTCTGCTTTCCCACCCAACTTCACAGCTCATGCCTTACAATGTAATGATAAAATATGTCAAGACTTCACATTTGTGACAGTGTGCAGATTGTTTCATTGTCATCCTAGTATCATTTTTATTATCATGTTTATAAAGTGATATGATAGTGTCAGATGACAGACACGTAGTAAAAATCACTTTCAATACTTAATATGATAAGCATGGCATCCAAACAAAATCAAAATTTGGCTATAGCCTCAGGTATATTTAATGCTACCCATGCCTTTCCTGTTTTTTTGTTCATCTGCTTTTTGCTTAGCAGTTTCTACCAGATGCCAGGATATTGGTAAATAGTAATGATATATATTCTGTGTTTTTTGGAATTTATCAGGATACACAATGAAATGGAGATTTTATTGTTTTTTTCTTTCAGGGTTTAATCAGAGTGTATTTACTGATGCAAGTGCAGACCTAGAAGTTACTTTTCTCTCACTAAAATGTTCAAGTGTGGCTTTCTTATCATTATTGCAAATTTTCAGGTACATTGACTAAAACAAAATAATATAGATCTTTTTCACCACTATGTGATATACATAAATTCCTTTTGAGGTATTGTTAGTGTGTCTTTGAACACTTTGCAATTTTCCACATGACTAAAATTGACAAAAGATATGGATCTTTTGTAATAATGACTAAACTTGTACATGTTGCTCAGATTTTAACACCAAAATGAAGAAAGCTGGTGGAATGGGTCGCTTGCGAAATACTTAGCTTTTTAATGACCTGTATTAGACTCTCTGTGATTACCAACACTCTACTGTTGTCTTATTAGTCACTTTTTAGTGGATGAAGAAAATTTGTTTTGACTCTGTCTCATTGTTTGGAAGAAAAGCTGTTGAAGAAGTTTTATGTCTGCTTTTGGTTCTATTAAACTGGAAAGAGCATATTCCTGTCTCAAAGGCTTTTCTTCAAGGACTTACAAGCCAGAGCTCAGTGTCTGAGTTTGTTTCCAAACTTGAATTTCTCGAGTTTCAGAGAGAGACTTCTATTAGGCCACCGGGCTAGCACAGCAATGTTTAGATATTATTTCAATCAAAGAACTGTGTTCCATTACTCTAGGATCTATGTCAAGCTGTGGATTAGGTTAAAAAACCAACAAAAGCTCCTGGTGGTTGAAAGATTATAAGTATTTTGCTACATTACTACATTGCAGGCATGAGCACGTTCTTTCAGCATTTTAGAGTTTCACAACGTTACAATTAATTAATTGTGTCTATCTAGCTAAAACACTAGTCAGAGTTACCGTCTGCACTTTTAATAAATCCTTTGAATTCCCTTGATCTTTCTTTTTTCTTATCCTCTCTGTGTACTGTAGCAAAACTTTCCAAACCCATAAAACTTTGATTAATGGAATAAAGAATTAGATTTGAGATACCTGTTTTTCTTACTCTCCCATGCTTCTCTGACCTTGAGGTCACTTTCTAAATGTACCTCAGCCTTTTTCAAAAACTGGTAAATTAAATAAACTGAAATTTATATAAAGCATGACCATCCTTGCTGTTACTAAGTTCTTTATCCACAAATGTATACAACTAGCCATTTACTATACACATTCAAATACAATGTTTCTGTTCTAGTAGTTTACGTTCCTTCATTTTCTTCACCTTTTCATTCTTTTGCTCCCCAACTACATGCATGCATACAAATTAGGTAGAAAATAGAGTGGGGCAAAAAAAATCGTTTATCATTGACAGTGTTTTTCACTGTAACCTATGCGTAGCACTTCTTGGTTTCTTGCATGAAATTAGAAACTATTCATTGATTCTAAAACCCTCTACTAATTAATAACAACGAATTGCCTCGCTCTGCTTCAGTTTCTGGATATCCAGGTTTAACTATGTTTTTGGAAGACCTGTGTTCTTATCCTCAATTTTCTATGCAAAGAATGCAACATTTTTTTCCATTCGGAATTTACATTAAATCATCTTTAATTTCTAGGTTTTCCACTTTCTCCTTAGTCTCTCCCTCTCTCTCTCTCTCTCTCTCTCTCTCTCTCTCTCTCTCTCTCTCTTTCTCTCTCTCTCTCTCCAAATATAGAAAAGAAGCAAAGCTGCTACTATCAACGTGCTTCATCCTCGACCCCGGGAGAACTCAGGGTCTCCCAGCTGTGTGAAGTGTATCTCTTAGTAGGGACCCTGGTCCTGCTTTCACCTGGTGCTGCCAGTGTAAGCAGCTATCATGTTTGGATTCAAAGGTGACCCGAGATAGCATCCTGGGGACATGTCCCTGGAATGAAGTAGAGCCCAATTCTGTCCATATGCTGCCAGGTGGGAAGAGGGTTGGGTGTCCTGCTGAGAGCATTGTGATTTGTGGGTAGAATCTGGTAGGGGTGTCCAGTTCAGAGCAACAAGCCTACCCTCTTTCCTTTCTGTTTAAGAATATCTAAAGTAAGATGCAGAACATGGCTTCTTCCCTTTCTCACAGCTTGGGTGAACTCTGTTGGTGATGTGAGGATCTGTATCTTATTTATGCTGTGGTGTGGAGATTAAGATGTTGCAGTTGAGGCCATGATAACTTTTATACTCAATACAGTGCCTCCTAAAAAAAGGAGGGTTTTTGAAATTTAATTCTTATTTTATGTTGGGGTATAGTTGATTTACAATGTTGTGTTAGTTTCCAGTGTACAGCAAAGAGATTCATGTATACATACCCACTTCAGATCTAGGGATACATACAGACTGAAAGTGAGGAGATGGAAAAAGGTATTCCATGCAAATGGAAATCAAAAGAAAGCTGGAGTAGCAATACTCATATCAGACAAAAAGGGAGATTTAGTTCAGAAGAACTCAGTTCATTTTCTTCTCTAGAAAATAATGAAAAAAAAAAAACTATTCACAGGCCATTGTTGGATGAGAGTACCAGCTAAAAACATAGACTTGTTCTTAAAAATTTTAATTGCATAATAATAAAATGAATTATTTCACTACTAGTGTTTTTGATTCTGAAAATAAAAGAAGGATTTTTTTGGTGTGTCTAAAACAGGGCAGACAGTACATAGATAATGTACTTATTTACGATACATTTAATGAATTTTAAATCTACAGTGGACTTTGTGCACCAATGGTGAGATGACAAAGCATCATATTTTGCTAAGTTGGAGGCCCAATTTAAGAGTTAGATTTGCAAAAACTACATGTCTTCTTCCTCTCTTTCGTAGTTTTACATTTAGCTAGAGAGGTTGTTCTCTAAGATTCAACACATAAATAATGAATTTTTTTATATTGTTCGAAGCTGACCTCTGCTTTTAGAAAAGTTTATCTGCACTTTCTCATCTGTTTAGAAACATACATTTTTGGTTAAGAGATCGAAGACAATCTCTCTTTGTCTTTTTTTTTTTTTCCCCCTGAGCTAGGGAGGTTGAGATAAAAAAGAATGACTGCTTTAAAAGTCACACATGGCTGTAATTTAAGATTTTTTTCCTCTCATTGTCCGTAACAGTTGAAAGAAACCTTCAATGAAAGTTTATTAACTAGGCCAATGCCTGAGGCAATAAAGGTTCATTTATTACCAGTTTCTTGGCTGTTTTTCTTCTTCTATTTTTCGGTTAAACTCATAGCGTAAGATAATACTTCACAAAATTAAACCTTTGACCTTCTGTAGAGTTAAGTCTCCTTTGATTAGATAAAGTAACAATTTATGGTCCAGCATGAGGTTGCACATGAAATGAATAATGCAATAGACTCTGTGTGGACTGAGAATCTATTGCTTTTGAAAAGATGAATGCTGTTTAAAGGGGGAAAAGTCCGCTTAAGTGTGTTGTCTTTATTCAGTGTGCACTTTAGCAATATTTCAAAAGGCTTTACTTCCAAGATAAAGTTATGTTTGAATTTTCTAATTCTCAGAAGGAAGATGTATGGCAAAAATACTGCGAAAAGCTTTGTAACTCTTTGTGGGACTGTCCTATGAGTGATTATGCCACGCACTCCAGGTATTAACAAAAACTGAATTATAAAATAGTCGCATGAGAAAAATGACCATTGCTTTTACAAATGGAGTTCTATAATGATGGGACAATTAGAATAGCATAACTTGCGATACATGATGAGCTACTATTAACATGACTTAAATTGATATTTGCTAAGTTTTATCAACAAGAAGCAGAGCGACAAGAATAAAATATAATCATAATAATATTAAGCTAGGTTCTTAATTTTTAAACCAACCCATAGGAGTTCAGTTTTTGGTTATTATGATATAGCAACTTTGGTGAATAACAGTAATGTTTTAAATTTTGTTTTGCTTAAGTCATGTTATAATTTTGAAATTCCATAACGCATTGCCAGAAGAGTGATTGGATATGATTTTCCAGATATTCCTCTCATTTTTCCATGTGCTCTTTTCAAAATTATTTGGCAAAATTGAGAAAAGTCTCAAATCAGTCAGTGAAAACATTTTACTGGAATTGTCTAATGACTCCAGAATAGATACACATGCTTTCAGACTCAGAGTTGATGTTTATTTCTTTCTTCAGCTCCGTGGAGGTAGAGAGAAATGTGTACACAGCACAGGTTCGTGTTTCACACGAAGCTGTTGTGATTAGCTGGTTGTTTAAATTACTAATTGACATGCAGAAGTTGAATGCTTGAGAGAAGTGTTTTAGTTTTAGTTTGGTTCTTTTTCAATTAGCTTAAATTATTTAAGATGAATAAATCTACTGCAGTGATTTAGTTTCTTATAATAGAATCTCATGGTACAACATAAATTAGGTCAAGAGAAGCCATTGGATCAGTGCAACTATAGACTTCGCTCATAAATGAAGAGATGTAAGGAAAATGGAAGATTTGCTCTGACTTACTACTGTTTTGAAATAAAGTAAAAGGTTTTATCAGAATGTACAAAAGACTAGCATTTATTGCCATGTTAGAAATTAGATGTTTCTTTCTGTTGTAATGCTTCTGCAGAAAAAAAAAAAAAAAAAAAAGAAAAGTGAATAGTGCAATGCCAACCATTGGTAATTCTTTGACATCCACCTGCTCTGTTCGTAGGTGAGCTGGGTTGAAAATATGCATCAAACCTCAGGAGGGAAATAGTTTTGAACATAGAGAGCATTTATTTCTTGAACAATAAAGTACAAGTTTGCCTCAGAATCAGACAATGTAAGTAACTTGTCTAAATTACACTAAAAAAATTAAGTAACCTGACTATGATTACAAAAGCATGCCATGATTAAGGCTTCATGCCATCCTCTAAGAGATGACGACCACTTGAGGCTATGGACTGAGAGCTATATTTCTTTGTAATCTTCCTTGTCACATGGCAGTATCTATTTTTCTAAATTAATTAGGATTATTCTTTTCCATAGTCCAACTTTAAAACTGCAACTAAAATCCTATGTTTCCAAGCACTATAATTGGGCTCTCACACTTCATATTTTTCTTGAAATCACATAGGGAAAATACATTTCTTGTCGGCTGATTATGGAGATTCAATGAGATGGTGATATAAATGTAAGAACCCAATGACAAAAGTGTGAAGAATATATTGCTTCAAATAGTCCTTCCATTCCTATCCTATTGTTATTCAGTGAATATAGCTATACATTTTTCTCAACCCAGGCCCTGATCTCTATTTAAAAAGTGTGTATGTGTCATTATATATATATAATGGTGTGTGTGTATATATATATAGTAATATATATATTTATTTATTTATATTTCTTGAGTCTTTTCCTTTATATTACTGTATCAGAAAAATTTTTTGGCCACATCGTCTCCAGCTATTTCTGTGTCATTGGATAACTCCCCCCAAACAAAACTTGCATGTAAAAATGACCACCTCTATTATAATTTTTTTCTCATCTCCTCTCCTCACTAACAAGCACACACTGACAGAACCCTACATGCTCCCAGGATTCTGGAAAAAGAAAAAAAAGAGACTTATTGAAGTATCAAAGGAGTTAGAAGAGCATTTACATGGTGTTGAGAAAAGTAAGAGAACATTTAAAGACTATTCTTAGGCTGAAATGCCAATGAGGTGACTTTGGCAGGAAATTAAATTTATGACACCGTTTCCTCTTTTCACTTATTATACTGCCTGAACTGTCACCAATATATTGACAAGTAGCCTCTTTTAAAAACATCCTTTCACAATGTCACATTACTGTCAGCTACTCTCAGGTTGGTAAGAGCCACCTGCCTGGGGCCAATGCTTTGAGTAATTTGGGATAATGAGTCATGTACGTAGTAAGAAGTATTGGGCCTTAGATAAATATGAGGACATCCAATGCCCAGTTTAGTGGAGAATGGAATAATAATAATGAGAAGAGCACTTTAAAGAAAATTCAAGACAAATGTTACCTCTTTCAATTTGGTTTTATTTATAATTTTTTCTATATTCAAGATATAGAGAGGAAAATAATTTATTTGCCTTTCTCCTTTTCCTTGTTGCTCTGTATTTAAAATATAGGACTCAGGGTAATATTATAAACAATATATTTCACCAGTAGTACAGGTTAAAAGTCTTGTGCACAAAGTTAAATGACCATTGTTTCTGTGGCAGATACATTCGAAATTTTATAAAACGGAATCACAAATGAACATTTAGATCAGGTTTTTAAGTGGAATCAACTTATACTTGTGACATCATCTGAGTGTCTGTAACCTTGGCTTCCTGTGCAATCCATAAGTTACTTGAGAAATCATTTTCCTTCAATGATTCCATAGTTTACTGTATTCTGTACTTTTCTTTTTTCGCTTATTGACAGAGGCAGTGTGGCCAATGCTGAAGTGGGAGTTAGGGGAATTGGGATTAATCTATCATTATTTAATGGTGTGACTTTATAGAACTGATTAAACTTGCTGCCCCTAAATCTCATCATCAGTAAAATAAAAAGGTTGCAGTAGATAAAGTCTTTCTCATCTCTATGTTTTATAAGTCCAGACTCCAAGTGGCTGTTAAGAAATATTTTTCTAAAGGTGGTAATGTTAACAGATAGAGTCGAAGTGAAAGTTATATATTCAAGACCTTGTTGTGTCAGGTTAAACTTTTCATAAATTATCTATTTTCTTATTTTAAATCATAGTAATTTAAACATTTGAATTGATTCTGTTTCATCCTGATTCTATGAGTTAGTGATTAGAAGTTGAGTGTTTCAAAAACTTCCATGGAAATTTCTCAGTGATTTTACATGTGGCCAAATAACATCAAGATGGGGTCCCCTCCCTCTGACTTCACTACTGCTATGTCTTCCTAAACTCTGGGAGACTGTAGATTTTAAGCTAATCAGAAAAGAATGCTAAACTTGATGTCTACTTGATTTATTAGTGATTATCAATATTATAATAAACTCTTTCTGTATATTTCTCCAAATTAGTAGATTTTTTTTTTGTTAATTGACACATTTAAAAAATCTAATTTAATCAATTGAAAAACTGGAAACTGGTATAGGGAGTGTTTCCATTAACAGCCTCTAAGATCAATTTTCCTTTTCTCTGCAGAATATAAATGTGTTTCAAAGGGCAAGAAAAATCAGTCTAATGGACATTAGGAGACAAACTCACACTCAAAATCTTCAGTCTACCCTGCTTTACAATTAAGTTATTTATTCTAGTTGATTATCATTTCTGTTATTTCATCATTCAAGGGTGAGGACAGGCATAGTTCAATCACAATTTCTGTTTATTTAGAAAGTATTGAGAAATAAAATAACTGGGAAAATTAGTTTCAGTTTTTAAGACAGCTGGTATTTAAATAAGGATAGGAAGAAGACATGGTGGAAACAGGTACTGGTGTTTTCAAGTTGTTATATTGAGCCAAGAGTTCTTCTAAGACTTGGAGTGATTTCAACTGAGTTGTAATTCAAACTCATGTAGAGCTTACAATGCACCTTCAACAGAGTTTTGCAAAGAGTCTATAGGATCTGTCAGGAGCAGAAAGATTACTTCACAGTGATGACTGTTGAATGGAACTATGCTTTCTGATGTTTTACTTTCTGAATTGAATTGCTGGACAAGATTAATTGCACACAGTGAGAGTTTTAAATGAATGACCATGTAAAGCATTAAGTATCTCTGTATGCCACTTGGGGGAGAAAAAGCTAGAAGGTTTAAATGAATAAATGTATTTAATGCACAGAATGCCTGGGCTAATTTTAAAATTCCTTTACTAACATCCTTTATTGAAAATAGAAACCCACTTTATTCATCTGTCTTGGTTATATTGCTCTAGCTGAAGTAATTTAATATTCCTGCTTTCCACTAATCTTGTAGTTCAACAGAAGTAAACAATAGGTTTCATAAATTAAAAATACACTCTTCTGAACGTGCTTATAAGATTAAAAAAACAAGGCTGTAAACATTTATGACTGAAACAAACTAGATTGTTCAAATACTGCCATGATGTATCATGTATATCAATATGGCACTGATATCAGTTAGAATGCAAACAAGGTTTTAAATGATGTGCCCCTTCATTTCAGCTGGAGAATCCGCTTCACACCATCTGCCTATCAGATGGTTAGGAACCAGGGCTGCGTATTAATGCCACATGTTCGATTTTCCTCCTTCTTGTAATGGTTAGATTCATATTGCTAATAGCTGTGCATGAACACTGTCGATGAAATTTCTGTGACGGTGGAGTGATGAGGTATTTATAAGCTGCCTGTCTCCCTGAATAAGCAGTAGGAAGAATGCCAGACATAAATAACTTATCAATTCCAGAATATTA
Source organism: Lipotes vexillifer (assembly GCF_000442215.2). Classification (NCBI taxonomy): domain Eukaryota; kingdom Metazoa; phylum Chordata; class Mammalia; order Artiodactyla; family Lipotidae; genus Lipotes; species Lipotes vexillifer. Next base: position 335,871 of record NW_006790422.1, on the reverse strand, counting down.
ATAATAACTACTATTGGCTATAAATGAGTGCATGTTAGAGTACTTTTTTCTACATTTGGGTAAAGTGACATAGCCTAATAAAAAGTCTATCATATGGAAGCTTTGAATGCTTACTCTCTCTTGCTTATAACTAATTTTATTTAGCCATTAGGTCTTGGGAAATGCATTTTATATGGAATGCGATGTAAAAGTAGACAACATATCAAACATTTGGAAGTCATCTTGATGTCTTTGAAACCAAAGATCAAAGATTAGACCTTTCAAGTTAATGAGCAAACAAACAGATCAGAGAAAGAATTTGACAGCAATATGTCTCTTTTATTGATATTTATAATCTATAGTTGTAATCTGCTCTTTATAACTAGGGGTACTAACTTATTTGAAAAAAATTAGAACGGGGATACTTTTCCCTTTTTAGAGAGAGCAATCAGGATTGTATAACAGCATTTGAAGGATTTAAAGACTGTTTTGATGAAAGTTGAGAGCAGAAGAAAAATGCTATCTTTGCAAAGCAAAATAAGGCTCTCAAGGAATAATAATGCCTGCTTCCCTTCCAAATGATAAACCCATGGATTGGTTTCAGGGTATTGAATTGAAGTAGCAAAGGGTTTGTATCAATATAGCACAGAGTGGAGACATTTTATGATAAATTTGATCAGTGTAGGCTACTAAATCAAATGCTTTGATAGAAGCATGATTTTCAGGTGTCCATTTGTCAAATGTTTAAATTTTCACCATACACTGTTAGATAACTTTTGTCATATTTGCATTTTTGTGAATAACTGAACAAAGGTAAAACTAAATGACATGATGGATATTACGGGTTACTTGATAATATTTACTACCATTTTCAGAGGGCTTAGTATGTGCCCATGCTGTTGTGTACATTATTTTACCTTCATTCCCCACAATACTGCTATGAGGTCAGGACTGACATCTTTGCTTTAAAGACAGGAATTTGGAAGCCTTAGGAATTATATAACTTGCTGCAGTAGTTCATATAAATTTGATGCATGTTGTCCAAAGTTTGTGTGGCTTTTTGGAGTGTTTTGTTTTCCAATGACTGTATGTTTACTCCTTATATGATAGTGAGTTTACATAGCTAGGAATTTCCATGCCAGTCACTCTTTTCAACAAGAACTTTAAAAGGTTTTAATGGACCATCAAAAAATAAAAGTACAAGTAGGGCTTCCCTGGTGGCGCAGTGGTTGAGGGTCCGCCTGCTGATTCAGGGTACACGGGTTCATGCCCCGGTCCGGGAAGATCCCACATGCCGCGGAGCGGCTGGGCCCGTGATCCATGGCCGCTGAGCCTGTGCGTCCAGTCTGTGCTCCACAACGGGAGAGGCCGCAACAGTGAGAGGCCCGTGTACCGCAAAAAAAAAAAGAAAGAAAAAAAAGAAAAAAAAGTACAAGTAAAAGAAATCTATAAGCCAAGATAAAAATAAAGAATTTCTAACAATAGCTGGTTAAAAAAGTAATATAGAATTTGCTCTGAGGGAGTAGAACAGAATGGAGCCTGCTGCAATGAGTTTGTAGCATAATTCAAACACTAATATGACAAGCTGTTTTTCTAAATTGTATGTAAAAATCTATTCATTCTTTTGAATTGTAAGTGGTAGAGTTCGTGAAGATCAAATAGAAAAAAAAGAAGCCTAAATATTTTTGCATGACATAAGGCCCATGGGCTTTAGCCTAAGTTTGATGTACAGTCCCTTTTCTGAGGGCCAAAAGAAGGTCTACGTGTTGCACAGTATATGACTTATTATCCTTTCTCTGAAGGAAAACATCTTTTTTAAACAAACTATCTCTCAATACATTATTTTATCAATGGCAAAAGAATTTTAAGTATACATTAAAGTTTCCCCATTGCTGATGATAAAATTGGATTTAGAACCTTTTAAAATAAAATGAAATTATACTACACTTGACTTCTCAGTTTAGTGTATGTTTTTGTCTTTGTGTGTGAGATAGTATAATTGTTCTTGGAGAGTGTAAAAAGAAAGTTTCATGAGGTAAAATAGATGGGTTAATCATTCCTAAGTGTAAGAAAACCTTTGTTCGTTTGTTTCTTCACCATACACACACACATGCATTATGTAATATATATGTAATTTTTCTCTCAATGAGAGAAGGAAATCTGGTGAAAATTTTACCTGATTGAAGAATCTGGAGAAATTACCCAAGCTGTTTAATTAACAATTATTGTATATACCAAATAGATTCGTATATGTAAGTGGTTGGTTGAGTTAGTAACGTGCATGGCTACTGGATCTATAACACACAGAAGTGCTGTGTTACCTGGCTGGCCTCCTTACTTCTGCTCTGCAAGGGTAGAGGCGCAGAAGACTCATTTTTCCAAAGTCTGCATCACAGTACAGCAGTATGTCTCAGATTCTGATTATTGGTCCAATCTGATTTTGTATTTTAACAAGTTTCCTTGTTGATTCTTAAGCATACTCACTTTCAGAAACCACTGCAGAGATGATCTACCTAGCTAAAAAGCTTTTACTGTAAGGTGTAGACACACTTTAATAATGTACACTACTGTCATCAAATAATCTAAGGGCAGGGAGCATCAGAATCAAGCTACTGAAAGATAAAAATACAGGTTCCTCCGCCCATCTCAGAGATAGGTTCTATGAATGTGGCCCCAAGGAAGATAACCTTCAACTTTACCACACTCTGCAGCTGGATTTGATGTAGATTATCACTTGGAGAAACGCTGGATTACCTAGTTCTGAGGGAAAAATGGCTTGTTTTGATTGGGAAGAGTTAAAAGCAGTGATAAATTCACTGCTTTCAGGGTGGGATATTGAAAGAGAATATGCTGAAATCTGATTATGAGGCAGGTGGAGGAGTTCTAAGTGAGAAAGGGTTATGGAGGGAGGAAAAGTGTGTGGCAAATGTTGCCAGTGTTTACACAAGCAGGCCATTCTTTTCTTAAAAATTTTTATTTCATGTTACAGTATAGTTGATTTACAATGTTGTGTTAGTTTCAGGTATACAGCAAAGTGATTCAGTTACATATATATATATATATATATATATATTAAAGTTACTCAGTTTTGTATATATATGTGTGTGTATATATATATATATATACCTTTTCATATTCTTTTCCACTATAGGTTATTACAGGATATTGAATATAGTTCAGTGTGGCTCAAGGACCTATACAGCAGGTCCTTGTTGTTTATTTTATATATAGTAGAGTGTATCTGTTAATCCCAATTTCCTAATTTACCCTCCATCCCACCTTTCTCCTTTGGTAACATTGTTTCCTAAGCTGTGAGTCTGATTCTGTTTTATAAATAAGTTCATTTGTATCATTTTTTTAGATTCCACATATAAGTGACATCACATAATATTTGTCTTTCTCTGACTTACTTCACTTAGTATGATAATCTCTAGGTCCATCCGTGTTGCACAGGTAGAGCATTCTTGATTGCATAGGAAATGTTTTCGCAGTGTGAACTCCCTATGAAGTATAGACCCAAAACTAGTGTTATTTTGTGAATTTATTACACTTATTTTTTCAAAGGCAGCTTCAATAGGGAACAAACTATACAATGGGACCTCTTTCTAAAGTGAATGTATAGATTCTAAACTAAGTTTTTACTAGAGACAGAAAGTTGGAGGGAATTTGAGAATTACATAAGAGATTTGAAAGGGCCATGGCAAGGCCGACAGGAAGTGCAATCAATGCAGAGGTGAGGGTGAGACTTTCGTGATTCTCTCCAGTCCTAGGCAGATGTAGCTTTGGAAAGTAAATGCTTTATATTAAATTAATGAGATTTGCTACTCCTAGTATATTTACATTGACTGTAATATGAACATAATGTTTTAAATTACTTACATGGATATTGTCAAAATAATGCCCATATTTCTCCTGTGGCTTTCCATGTAATCCAGTTTGAGAAGCGTTTTTTCATTCAGTGACAATTTGTGCCAGGCTTTGTGCTCAATGTTTGGGATACATATACTAAGAAAGTATTTCTGTCCTTTCAGTGTTATAACCTAGTCGGAGGAGCCAGCCCTACACCGACCCCCCTGAGCAACACCCCCCCCCAAAAAGGAGCAATAAAGAGTTTGAGTGAGTTTCTGTTCTCAGATTGCACATTAAAGTGACCTGAGGAACAGTAAAATCAACCAAAATATACAGATGGACGTGTCCCAACCAGAATCTCAGATGGTAGGACTCAGCTGTTTGCATAGTTTTAAAGCCCTGTGGGTGATTCTGATGCACAGAGAATGCAGACTTTCATTCAACAGGGCTGGGAACACAAGTAAGTGGACCCCTAGCTCTACTCTTGAGGAGTAGGATGGAGAAGGTCAGCTCTTTAAAAGAAGTGAGTCTTAGGCTGATTCTAGAAGTGTTGGAGCTCTTTCCCAGGTAGATTGAAGAGTCAGGGTCCTGAGCCTGCTCCTCCTAGAGCATCATATTTAAGCCTCACATGACAGATGCAAGGACAGATCTAGGGCAGGGAACTGGAGAGATTTTCTAGAAAGTCTGAACAGCATGTGCAAAGTCTGGCTTGAAAGAGGAAATGTAGTCCACTAGAGGTTGTGAAAGACCCCTATATGTCTGGAGCACACAGAGCAAAGGAGACCTGGGGGAAAGATAATGCCACACAGATAAGCAGGGGACTTGATCACACAGGGCCCTGACAGACACATGAAGCACCCACCTTGTTCCTCAGAGCAGGCATCAAATGCCAGGGTAAAGTGGAAGCTGTTAAGAAATAATTACAAGACTCCAGGGAACAAAAAGTGGCAGCTTACACTAGGGGAAGCCAGGGGAGATGGAGAAAATTGGCTGAGTGTGAAAGCTATTAAAGAATTAAATTTGAGAACCCATCAAACAGTTAGGTGAGTTAGTGAAACTTAAATCAGTAACTGTTGCAAATGTCATAGCTTTCTTCTTGCTTTCATGAAACTGGACTGAAAATAGAATATTTCAAAAGTATTATGGTTATAGCATGTGTGTGTCACACACACATCTATCTATCTGTTGGAATTTGTATTAGAAGTGTAAACCTAAGGGGGAAAAAACTGTCAAATGGAAAAAGAGAAGAGTACCATAAATAAGATCAGATAAATAATAAAATTGTGAAAAACATTTTTAAAAGTCAAGGGTTAATGCTGGCAGCTAAGGAGAAGCAGGATACTTCTAGCTGAGGGAGGCTGCAGCCAGCCCACTGTATCCTGCTTGAGTCATAGCTAGGACTGGGCTTGACTTGCTGCAGTAAAAACTAGAACACAAGGCCTGCCTAGTTTTTACTAAACATTATGCGGCATTCTTCACATAGTTTATCTTATTTAATCCTTCTATTATCCCTTTGTGAATAGGATGACTTTACAGATGAAGAAACCATACTTGAGAAGATTTTATAACTTGTGTAAGGCCATATCAAGCATAGTTATGTTTCATGCTACTGAGCTTGATTCAGATCTATCCAATAATAACAATCATATCTCAAGTTGTAGTTTTTTTCTTTCTTATTTGAATACTATGGAACAATATTTACCTGCCACATAAATCAAAGATAAAGACCCTAGTTGTGTCATAAATTGGATATGGGACAACACCAGGCAATGAAGGGAAAGGACAAGTGGGATGTTCACATTGGCGACAAGGCGAAACTGAGGAAGAGAGATTTTCTGGGAAACACAAAGAGAATTTTAAGAGAACAGGAAAGAAAATCTTCTGAAACATCTTTGAAGGAAATGAGTAACTGGGGAGAAAATTCAATCATAGGAAGATGAGAGAATCAGTTCAAGTTGGGACTTAAAAGGCAATAAGTGTTCAGTCGAGACCCAGATGAATTCTTTGAGTTCAGATCAGTGCCTTTTTAGGGGGCAGTTACTAGTTTGTCGTGCAAAGAGTCAGTCTGAAGGTCTTGCTGCATTGGGGTGAAAGTTGTCAAGGTCTCTTTGGTCTGATCTGAAGGAAAGGTGAGGTATTCTCCTAACCTCAAAAAAAAAAAAAAAAAAAGCAGAGGTTTCTAGGGAAAAACACCTTCTTCTAATTCCTGAGGCTGCAACTTATTTGCTGTAGTAACTAGAAGTGATGATTAGTGGGGAGGAAAAGAAGGAGAGAGGTTTCAGTCTCAAATCCACCAGCTGCAAGTGGAAATAAATCACACATAAATTCAAAGCAGGCTGAAGCGCTGTAGCCAGAAATTCTGAAGCAGCATAGCAAAAAGAGTATGAGGGTGTGGGCGGGTGTGTGTGTATATCCTCTCATAGACTGTCAGAGTTTTAGTGTTAGGAGAGATCATTCACACGTTTCAGTGTCTTTCATTTTGCAGATGAAGGATGTCGGATGAAGTGAATTGACTCGGTAAAAGTTCACACGTTTAAGGAAAACAAATCGCTCCTGTGCTCCAAAACCTCTGCTGCTTACCTAGAGCCTGTACCTAAAGCCAGGTCTTAGCTTTCTGATCTTCCGTGTCTGGCCTCAAACTGTTTTTTCTAATCTCATGATCTCTCCCACCTCCCGTTTTCTGGATGAACAGAGACAAACTGTTCTGGAGATGGTGTGGCATAGTGGTTAGAAAGGTCAACTCTAGGACTAGAATACTGGAGGATGACAAGTAGGGGAAGTGAGTCACAGGACTAGAATGTTCCAGACAAAGGCAATGGCAATTGCAAAAGCACGGGCTTGAAGAGGCAGGGCACGTGTGGGTACTGGGGCCACGTTCAGCACAGGGGGAGTATGGCATGAGAATAGGGAAACTTTGGGTGATTAGGTAGGTTTCCAATTCTAGTGAAAAGCTTTGTGAGTTAAGCTAAGCAGTTCAGATTTCTCCCCCGTTGTAGGCAGCTGCAGAGGATTTGGAGCCAGGAATGACATGTTAAGATGGGTTTGTTTGAGGGCGAATTCTGGCTGCATTTCTACTACTCTCCTTCTGTGTACGAATCATGCTTTTGCTAATATTGAATATGGGAGTTTGGAGAGCACTCTATGATGTCAACATAGTTTCACTGGTTAGCTGGGAATGAATATATGATATCAAAGTGCTGCATAAAGGAATCAGATACTTCAATATGTGGTATATGTGTTATGTAAAGCACATGGACTCTTAACGTGAATTACCTCATTTTTAATTTATTCTTTGAAGGTTTGACAGCAGCAGCTGCAGCAGCTGCCGCTGCTACCAATGCAGCGATCGCCGAAGCAATGAAGGTGAAAAAAATCAAATTAGAAGCTATGAGCAACTATCATGCCAGTAGTAACCAACATGGAGCAGATTCTGAAAATGGGGACATGAATTCAAGTGTCGGTAAGTTTTATGTTCACTGAAACTTACTGTGATCATTTTGCTACTCAATGACTTTCTTTTCCAGAACAAAATTATTGGCTACCCTTTCAAGAAGTTGGCCCCTTTAGCTTTGAAAATAGTGGACATTTTGAAGAAACCACTTAGCCTAACAACACACACTCTAAATAAATAATTAGCAACATTATTTTTTTTGTTTTATTTTTTAAATTTTATTTTGGGCTGTGTTGGGTCTTCGTTGCTTTGCGTGGGCTTTCTCTAGTTGCTGCGAGCAGGGGCTACTCTACATTGCAGTGCACAGGATTCACATCTTGGTGGCTTCTCTTTGTTGTGGAGCATGCACTCCAGGCACATGGGTTTCAGTAGTTGTGGCACGTGGGCTCTAGAGCGCAGGCTCAGTGGTTGTGGCGCACGGGCTTAGTTGCTCTGTCATATGTGGGATCTTCCCGTACTGGGGCTCGAACCCATGTCCCCTGCATTGGCAGGCAGATTCTTAACCACTGCACCACCAGGGAAGCCCAACACTAGTTTTAAATGTAGGAATTAACTTTATGTCTGCAACCTCTACTGTAAGAATTCAGTTAACATCGTTCATAATACAAATAAGTTCTAATAGAATTCTAAAATATTGATTATAGGTAAGATGACAGAAGAATATTTACAAACAAAACCACACACTAGCTTTTTTATTCTTAATGCATTGGTTATCAAATAAGGAATGTGCCTTAGCAGCAAAACATATAAACTTAATCTTTTCATGTACTGCCAAGAATAAGAATTATGCTGATAATTAATTCTTTCTGTATACATCCATTATCAGTTTCTCTTATTTAAAAAATGCCACTTTAATTTCTTCATTTGATCTTTTTCTTTCTTGAGGTAAGGAGGGATGGAGAGTTAAGCGTTACTGTTTAAACGAAAAAGGAACAGCTTTCTCTCTGCAGAATTAATTTGGGTAATTTGTTTTGTCAAACACAACTTCAAATGAGGGTTAAATTTTTATTGATGATATCTTTAGCATCTGTGTGTTTGTGACATAAAACATTCTTTTTCTGCCACTGCACTGTATTATTTCCCTTTAAAATGTAGAAATCATGTAGAAATATAATTGAGCAAGAGAAATTTGGATGCAAGATGTACACAAGACTATATCCAACATACATGTTCATGAGGGACACAATAATTTATGGCAGTTCAATTAGATTTTCTTTTCTATGCAACATTTTAACAGATTATTTCTTTAGCTAATCAGCAGCTCCCTACTTTCAGTCCATTGACCTACAGGTAGGGGGCATGTATGAAGGAATACTGTGGACTTCAGTGATAGTCATTTTCACAACTGTTCATGGAATCATGTGCGAGATATGAGTAACCTAGTAGGAAGTAATTTAAAAACACATACACAAAACACAAAATACCACCACTTCAGTGATGCCAAAGAGCAGCTTCTAATGTAAAAAGGGGAAAAATAGAACTTTTCAACAGAACTAGACAAGAGAAATAGAAAAGGAGAGGCGTTAATGGCTTTGACTTGAGAGTATGATAAAGAAGGAGGTAGCAATTCTTAGAAGGACAAAAAGATGTGGAAGAAAGCCAAAGACATGGCTCAAAAGCTGAAAAGGACTAAGGGAAGTGCCAGCCTTCGCATTTGCAGTGCTCCTATTGAGAAGATGGAGGGCGGTGGATGGTTTAGGGCATAGTTTACACACATCAATTTAAACTTTTAAAAGTTAAAAACGATATTGAAGTAAAATGAAAGAATTGTAATTCTCTTTTTAGAACTATTGACTACATATTATTTTAAAATACTAGTCTTTTACTTTGCCCAATAAAACAGAGCAAAATTGGACACTTTTGGGCTTCTCTGGTGGCGCACTGGTTGAGAGTCCGCCTGCCGAAGCAGGGAACACGGGTTCGTGTCCCGGTCTGGGAAGATCCCCCATGCCGCGGAGCGGCTGGGCCCGTGATCCATGGCCACTGAGCCTGCGCGTCCGGAGCCTGTGCTCCGCAACGGGAGAGGCCACAACAGTGAGAGGCCCGCGTACCGCAAAAAAAAAAAAAAAAAAAAAAAAAAAATTGGACACTTTTAAAAACAAGTAATTGGCTACTCTAAACTATAGTTGTGATTCCAAAGCATAATTTGGATTGTTTTCAAAATTTTAGGAGAATAAGCCTTTAATGCGGGCTGTTTTTGATAGCTGGTGTTGTGAGGAGGGATCTTTAAGTTAGGCAATTTAATAACACTTGAACAAAATATATTAAAACATTATACCTCTGTCAAATTTCCTGAGCAGCAGAACAGAGCTGGCTTTGGAGAAACCAACAGGCATAAGATAAAGAGACCATAGCTCATAATTAAGCATTGGCATACACTTAATATTTGATATTATGGAATAATACTTGCCCTCTGACCAAATTGTGCTTATCATAATTATTTGGATAGCTAGGCTATCATAATGACTTAAACTAAGAAACAATGTAAATTTGCTTTTTAGTTGGAAGAAATCACTTTTCTTCCATTAAGGTATTCACTTGCTAGTTTATATTGCTTTTTTTTTTTTTTTGACACGCATCATCCAGTTTGAACCAGAAATGGAAATTTATTTGAATTTTTCTAGAGGGTCTTAATATTTTGAGATTGTGTTAACATTAGTGCCATTGCTAGTCCCTAAAGCTCATGGATCATGTATGTTAGAGATCTGTAGCTGATTTGGGGGGAAATGTTATCCATTGTCATTTTTATTCTATTCTCACACATTACTGTCCTCTAAGAATTTGTGATTTATTACCCTTCCTGAGCACACCCCCTGCCCCCTTCTTCTTTACCTAGAGATCAGGGAAAGAGAGTTTA
>NW_006790422.1:306159-325692 GCF_000442215.2 Lipotes vexillifer | reverse complement strand
GGAAAGAGAGTTTAGGGGAGGGATGGGGTAGAGTGGGGGAAGGTACAGGGCAATGGTGGGGATGGGAGGTTGAGCTTGCATAGATCACGGCAATTTTGAGCAATTGCTTTAAATGGGCACCAGTCTTCCCTGGTTCTGAGGATAGTGCCTGCCTCATGGTAAGTGTTCAATGACTACTTGCTCCGTGACTTTGGAAAGTTATGTGAACTTTCTGAGTCTAGCATTCCACATCTGAAAAATGGCATAGAAAATAGTATCTGCATCATGAGAATGAAAGGAAATCATATTTGACAAGTGCTTATCATTTTATTAATTACAGTGCCTGTTTATCACATTTTTTTGGTCACCCGTAACGTTAGTCATGTGGGTATTACTTTTGCTATTGTTATTATTTCTCCCAACCTACCCTCCTGAAAATCACCTTCTTCCTCTTTTTACAGCCACCGACTGCTTCCTCCTCTGTTTTCCTATTCTCTCTGCTAGGTATTATTTGTTAAGCTGAAGGCCTGTGAGGAAATTTGGGGGTAGCTGTGACGTCATTTGGATTTTGTTGTATGTTTGATTTTAGCTTATTCTAGGAACACAAAAATAATCCTAACACAGCCTCAGCACTCAAGGGGCTTACACTCCTATGGGTAGGGTGGTTAAGTAAGCAGACAGTCATAACAGGATGCGGTGGACACCCCAGGAACATCAGCTAGCACGAGGCACTTAGGAAGTGGTATTGAAACCTATGAATTTTAGGAGGCATCCCAAGAATCTCAGAAGGCTTATATTTCAGAATACAAATGTACAGCTCTCACGAATCTGTCACTTGGCCCTTGGAAGTAGCGAAACCCCTCAGAGAGATGCTACTTAAATGATGTATTGTTACTACTCAGCCCTGCCCAAATCCAGTGACATTTCTGAAGTCAATTCAGGGTTCTATTTTCCCTTATAATCTGGCTCACGCATTATTTAAACGTTTCAGGCTTCTCTATGTAGAAACACTGTTTCCCCCGCCCTACTTTCTCACCCCTTGGTTGTAAGTAAATCCTTAGTGCTGCTAGAAAATAGAATTTTTTCTTTGCTTGGTTTCATTTCATTTGGCTTGATGAGGTGAAGGAATATTCTTATTATAGAAGACCCTCTCTAGTTCTTAATATGAATTGTAAAAATTAGCCAGAAAAAAAAAGGTGTTTGAAGAAACCTATGACACTGACAAATAATTATTTTATATCCCAATTTTACGTGGTAACCTTGAGCTTGCATCTTTCCAACAGAATGATAACTTTAGGAAGAAGTGAGGACTTCAGGATAGATCTGAGTGAGGCATCAGCAGGCTGAGCAAAATATATGGCTGTGTCACCATTCTCCCTCATCCACAATCAATTGGATTCTTTTAGTTTAATATTTACTTGCTAAGATGAGATGCTAGTCTGCATGGTGATAAACAGTCTGCTCCTGGCATCTGAAGGTGACCTGTCAGTTCATATGGACAAATCTCCTGCTTACTGAAATGTACAAAATAAATCATTAAAGCAGGCAGGTGCTCATTCCCAGATTTAAATCACCATAGATTTATGATTTGAATTAATGCTTCATTTGGCCATAGAAATAGATGCTGAGACAAATGATATGCACTGGTTGGGGTTTCCATACTGTAGCCATCCTGATATTGATTACTGAGATGTCTTTGCAATCTCTTGTTTATATCAAGTACTATCTTGTGACAGGTTGGCTGATATGAGCTACATTGCAGATAAGAAGGAAAAATGTCCTGGATTCTTTTTAGTGGCAACGCTATCCACAACATACAGGCCAGATAAATTGCTATTTTTTTGCTTTAAGGACTGATCTACATAACCAGCTTAAAAAATGCTGCTTGGAAATTGGGACTGGGATATTGGAAAGGCAGAATTTAAAACCGGTGAACTCAAGGTCAATTTCATAGTCTCTATAGCTATGTTTTATCTGCTTATCTTCCTTTTTTTGGCATCATGCACATTTTTGAGGGTACTAAATTAGTCACAATCGATTTAATCTAAATAAAGGAAACTTAATTTTACTTCTAGTTTTTAACTGCTATATAAATATTGACACAGTGAGCATCTCTTAGTAGTTTCTCTGTTATTTAAATACTTGCTAAACCTAATATCTTACCCCCTTAACTAATGACAACAAAGGAAACGACTCTTTAAAGATAAGTACATTAAATATTATTCCCAAGTGCAAGAGTTTGTGGACTATAATTTACCAAGAGGCAGGAAAAGACTGCATTTTTACTTCTCTTAACATTTTATTTAAGGAAAACACTATGTACACAGTTTAAAGAATACGCGGAGGATTTAAGAGGGACCTTTGCCACAAGCTAATATCTGACTCATAGAACTGGTAAACAGCTATCAACAATAGTAGATTGCTTACTTAGTAGGAAATGAGTTCATATCTATTCAAAATGTGATCTCAAAACAGATGTCCCAAGAAAATCTTATTGTTTAAACTATAGTCATAACCCCCGAACTGCTGTTATTTCTTTAAGGAAGTGAAGTAATCTTAAGACTTCAGAATTTCTGTCTCTGAATACCATGGAAAGTAGGCAAGAATACCCTAATGCAGTGATCCACAAACTTGAACACATTTCATATGCCTGAAATGTAGGATAATTTTGCATTTTTTCAAACTTGCAATAGTTACAAAGATATAAGAGTTTCAAGTAAAAACAAGAGCTTGAGTTTGGGATTAAACAGCTGTGTTCTTCAATGGTATTCCTTACTCCTTACCTCTGTCCATCAACCAACAAAACAAAACAATGAAAAAAAAAAAAAGCCAGGCAGATAGGGAGATAAAATTATCTTCCCTGGCTGACCATCCCCTTATCTTTTTCTTTTTTTTTTTTTTAACCATTCCCAAAGAAATAAAATAGTTTACATTGCAGTCATTTCCTTTCTTCTATCTCATGTGTCTATTTGGAAGGAAAAATTAATTTTATGATTTCAGGAAAAAGTCTTGGAGACCTTGAGAAAGCAAATAAAAGGAAACTGAGAACACAGGCCACCAAGCAGAGCTCTGTAGTTGCACATTGGATTCTCTGCTTTGGCAATGTTAATGAACCTCAAATCCTTCCTATAATTAGATGAGGGAATTGCTTATATTTTCAAACAGATGATGCTGCTATAATGAAACGATTGACAGGGAATTTAAGAGTGTCTACAGTAGTCATTTGGTTTCTGTTATTAAAAAAAAAAAGTTTAAAAAGAAGATTGGCTTTAGACATAGGTCCTGAGAGAGGTAGTAATTTACATAGCATGCTATGACAGGTGTCTTTGTATAGGAAGGAAATAAAATGGAAGACTAGAGAAATGATGGGCAGGTATAGCAATTTTTTGGGGAGGGGGCGTCCTATGCTTATTCTGTGTAGGTTTTTTAAAAGGGGCCGAGACTCAAGAGATGGATCCGGATTGAGTGCACAGCTGTAACTGCTGATGAGCTAATTGCTCCTTATCTCTCAGCCCCATTCATCTTCATTTTTTACCAATTACTGAGAATTATCTGTGTTCTCAGTTGGATATGAGAGTTAATCCTTTTTGGTTAAGCTGGCAGTACTGTGAGCAGATTCCAAATCGGAGGGTGAAAAAGCCAAAGCAAGCTTGCTCTAAAAATGTCTCCAGTTCAATTACAGTATCACTGATTCATAAGAAATTTGCCATTGTTTAACAGATTAAATGTGGAATTTTTTTTTAACTTTCTTAATGTTTCTTTGCCTAACAATGATTGTTAAGATCCTTCTTCCTGTCTGATGAGTAAAATTTAACAATATTAACAGCCAGGGTCTTGTAAACATGGAAACATACAAGACTACCCTAAAAGGCCAAAAAAATTCTGACACATGAAATGAGAAGTATTTTAGAACTGATAGCTTTCAATTTATATGTAAACACTTTTAATCTATGCCTTTGCTCTCTGTGGCTTCTCATATGGTGAGGAAAGTATGTCCAAACATAAACCTTTTCACAAATGTCACATTAGTGGAATTTTAATGGAAGGACCACATAAGCATCTCCTAAAAGTGTAGGAACTGCCATGGTTTGTAATTCAATTGATGGTGAATAAGCCATATGGTTCACATCATTTCCTATGCAAAAGATGTCTTCATATCCTGACATTTCACACAAAATTGCTTACTCCAGCAATGAAAAGCTAAAAAGTAGTAAGCTACGCTTTCATAATTTTCAATGCATTTTAAAATATTTAATATTTCTGGCATTTCTTCTTCATTAAATATTTTAAATAATATAATCTAATGTGAAAATATAAAGAATAAATAGCTAATTTAAGACAAAATTATCATTTGAATAACTTGTAGTATGATCAAACAAGTCCTAGATGCTTCCAAAAGCTGAGATTGGGGAGCAGAGAGCAAAATATGTCAGAAGATTCAGCTTCTAGTAATATAACTGCTAATAAATAACTTAGCTAGTTAGGTCTCTTAATTTCTCAGATTTCTTACTTAATAAATAAGGAACTTGATGCCCAGTCAACCCCTTGGTTCTAAAATTCTTTGATTTTTGAAATGAGTAGAAGATAAAAGGCAAGAAGTTATTCTTTACAGTGATTTCTAAAATGAAATACAAAACTGAAACAGCCTAAATGTTCGAAACATGCCATCATTATGTATATTGTAACACATCATTTCACAGATTATGTAACCATTACATATGACAGATAATGGTGGAAAATATTTATTTTGAATGTAAGAAAAAAAGAGGCACATGCGGTAATAACTGGTCATTTTATTAAGCTCTTTTTCATGATTTTCTAGAAAGTGCTTGGCATCATTTTGCATTTTTTCTCATAACATATTTTTGACCTTTATTGTGCATATAAAAGAATAAAAACATTAGTGATCATAACAGGGCACTATGGAAAAAATACATTTCCATATTAAAAAGAACACTCTTCTCATTTAAAAATATTTGAGCATGTATTTCTGAATCCACTCCTATATGTAAAGAAAATCATTAGAGTATGAACAATAACATATACTAGTTTTCTGTATGAATTATTAAATGTATTGTATGGTGTAGATAAGCCAAATGCAGAGAATATTTCCACTTTTTCTGTAGTGTCTGTTTCATTTTCATAAAAAATTTTTAATTTATATGGACAGTTGGAGAGCATAAGTAGAAAATATTAACCCAATGTTTTCCTTTTGGTTTTAGTATTGCATATTGCTTACTCCCACTAATGACAGGATAATGAAATAAACTGATAATATAAGCATTTCATACTAAGAAATATAAATTAAATGATTTTATCTGATGCTGTATCCTTGTGTAATCATAAAACATAAGCATGTGTAACATATATCCAGTTGGATATGCTATATGGTAGACTCCATCACATTCTAGGAGATTGAATGCATTTATTACAGCCTTCAGTTTTCATTGAGGAAAGCCCTAAATATGATCGTCAACCTACATCAATGTGCTATAATGTTTATAGGAACTTCAAAGTAACATATAGTGGGAGCAAACCTTTCAGTTTAAAATAACCCCAGGCCTTATTCAATCTTTTTAAGATCAGGTAACTCTTATTTTTTTCATTAATATGATCCTCCATTATTTTATCTTATATTTTAACTTCATATGATTGATGACATATGACTAAAATAAACCTTCAACATTGTGTTCTGTAAATTATAATGTTTGATGATATAAATCTTTAAATATCTCATGATGACCTAACATTAGAGAACATATTCTTTGAGCTGTTACTAAGGGTGTTGTTCATGGTTTAACATTTTGTGAGCGTGAGCACACAAGTTTCTAACTCTGAGTCCAATGTCTGTCATCAGACTTAGCATCTCGCATTTATATGACTGTGATTCCTCTCTGCACTGTCCAAATATTCCAAAAGTGTACAAAGCCATTTGTATGAACCATGGCAAGTCCAACTGAATACAAAATATAATAACTTAGTGATAATAAGTAAATAATATAGTAGTCGACATGAATGTCTAAAAATGTCAATTCACTTATGATGAAGTAATGTGGCATACATCATCTTGCAGGCTCTTAGTACCCCCCTCCCCCAGATGAATCTGGATCCTTTGGAAGATAGGAAAAATAGAGGATTTAAATATGGTTTTGTTTAACAGCAGGTCATAATGGAAACACAGACCCTTCCATTCAGTGCTGAGAGAATTACCAGTTTGATAATGATTAGGAATGTTGTTATTAAAACAGTATGTGCAGTTCATTTTCAACAGTTTTGAATTAGAGTCTGCACTAATGAAACGGATACGGTTTCCTTCACAAAGGGCAGATCTGTTAGTTAATATCGCTGCAGCAGTGCCTCGCAGACCATGCCTTTAGCTCTATTTGTATTTCACAGCATGATAAGCAAAGAGTGTTGATTTTCAAGGATCCTGCTGATGAAAGGTAATGGCATTATTACATCTTTATCTCAAAAGCAGAACTGAGTGGTAAATGATTTTTTTTCTCTGTTGCACAAAAGATTTCTTGGCTAGAAAGCCTTTTTTATTTCTTTGCATCGTTTTCGTCTTGGAAGTGATATGTTATTATTTAATGTCTGCACAGCAAGCTTGAAAGCACCTAATAGCGAATGGATTGTAAGTGAAGTACCTCCTGCTCACAGATATGGATCTTCTCAGTCACACGCTGTACCAGCTGTCATCCCAGCCATACTGCTGTGATTTAATTAGTCTGTTTATGTCCTTTCTAATAATATTTCCATCTCTATGAAAGGGCAAATGCGACAGGGACTTTTTCCCTTTCTGGTTCTGCAGACTGAAGAATGTGGCCTACATCTGATATGTGAGGACACGGGATTGAATCACCATTCCTGTCACTTCAAGCTGTTGATAAATTGTTCAGCCAAGAAGTGTACTTACTTCCTTGGGGTCATTTGTAGGCAGGGAGTAATAATCTGCATAGGGACAAAGAAGAGAGGATATTTGTGTATATGTGAGCATGTGTGTATCCAGTCATCTATGTATGTATGCGTGTGTACACACACGCTTATGCAAATACACATATATGTACATGGGGGTATTCTAAAGTTAAAACAATTTATAAGACCGTGTGAACCCTGCATTTTTATCAATGCCGTGCGTGTCTTTAGGGCACATATTTAAGTCTTTTTCATCAATTGATTTCATACAAAATTACAACATTTCAGAAATTCTTGGAAAAGTTTTTCCTTTTTCGAAATGAAAATTCAAATAACAAGTCATTTACCTGGAATTTTACTTGTACAACTGTATCAATTGGGTGTTTTGTAAAGATCTTTGTTTTATACAGGTATTACATTTTAGGATATCCAGGGAAGGAAGACTTCACCATCTTCATAAGACATTTAATAGTTATATTTTTACTTAAACTTTTTCTAGAAAGTATATTTAACTGAAAAGGAAAGCTCAGGTTCAAAACAAACTAGCTACCACACACATATAAGAATGCTTAAGTTAATAAACAAACATAAAAGATATGACATTATTAAATATAATGTGGTGATTGATAGTCTATACTCAGGCACTATGCTGTTTGAGTGATTCAAGGCTACTTCAAAACGCAGTGGCCTTGTAAACATTCTTGATTCTGCCTTAGCATTCTGTGACTTTCTAATGTTTCGTGAGACACAGATCCATATAATAGAGATGGGGGGAAAATGATTTCTAAAACCAGTCTCAGTTCGCTTTAACTTCATTCATATTTCTCTTAGAAAGAAACATCTACCTCTTTTATAAATAATTGGTTAACTAGTTCTCTGTGTTTTAGCTGCTTTTTGGAAATAAATTGCTTTTTCTTTACTTCTCTATGGTTTGTGTAAGTGCTGAAATTGTGTTACAAGGTTTTCTGAGAGATCTTCTTTCTGGGTTATCTCGCTTTTGTTTTTATATTTCTGTTTTTCCTCTCTCATCTTTTACATTTGAATAATCCAACTACATTTTCGGAGTGGGACTTGTTAAAACAATGAGTATATTGACAACGTAAATCCAATATTCATTTTACGTGAAAATATCAAGGTTAAAAATGCTAATCTTACAAAGGTGGTCAAATTGTTTTAAAATGATTTCCTTTAGCAATCTAAATGTCAGCCTCCTAGAGTTGCCAGTTATAATGCACACGGCATGTATTTAGTTTCTTTTTGCGCTTTCATGTACCTACCACTGTCAAACCTATGCCTACATCAAGAGGAAAGGTCAGGTTCTAAAATCGTTTAAAATAAATATATCAAAGTGAACATCAAAATTAGAAAATGTCTTATATCTATGAGTAAATGATAAGACTATTTTCAATCCTTTAGATTCCTCTTCTAGATAATATATTACCTTAGCAATTAAATAGCTAGATATCACACACACGCACACACGCGAATGTGCACTCACACACACGTACCCGTATATTTCAGCTCTCAAGAAACTCTCATTAACTTACTACTAGTATAAGCTGAATTTATGAAATATATTTATTTTTAAAATTATTTTATTTTGGAAAAAATATAGAAATACTTATTTGGCTATCTTTCCCCTAAGGTGTAATTTCACTGTTTCCTCTACATTTGCTATACTGAGGAACGTAAATGTTGATGATTAAGTTATCTTGACATGAACCATTTTGATGCTTTGAAAAAACTCACCATGAAGCATTTGATGGTATTTTTTATTAATTGGATAAATGAATTGTGAGATGTGTGATTGCATGATGAGGTACTCATTTAGTTGTTGCTTTTTGCTTTTACTAATCTCTGTCATATTGGATTTATAAATGGAATGGAGTGACCTTTGAAACTGTGATGGAAATGAAGAGATAAACACAACTTGAAAGGACAAACCAATTAATATCAATGTGTTAGTTACACATACATGAGGAATTTTAATCCTTTGCTCTCTACAGTAAATTTGTGAATCATTTGTAGAGAAAAGGAGCACACTTTTTGATAGTTAAGGATTTTAATCTTATGTTTTCCTAAAAATTTTTAATTTTATGTAACATTATTATATAGATAACGCACAGTTAGCTTGTTTTTTGTGCATGAAATGTTGGCACTAGCTTGGAAAGATTGACAAGATGCCCTTTTAATAAAAAAGTTAACCATGTACACACACATATTCAAACATGTACACATATAAGGCACATGTACACATATAACATGATCTAAAATCATATTATATATTTTTAAATAAATATATTATAATCTTGATTATAGTAAATCTTGAAATAGACTGCTCTTTTGTAAATTTAGACTCATAACTGATCCTCTGCCATTGACCATAGGTTACTTTCTAAAAAAATCCAGATTCAGGAATCATAAATAAAGCATTTATTATTTTAACCTGTTGACCTGTAATTTTAAGAAATATTTTTCAAAATCAATAATATACTTGAGTATGCTTTTAAAATAAAATCTGAATAGCCAATTTATACTTTGTTCTTACCTCATGCTTTCTTTCTTTGCCTTCCCCCTTTTTTTTATCTAATTGGGCTTATTTTTATAAAAATGAAAAAAAAACAAGCCAGTTCTGCTGTGGTGTGAATTTTAGAACACTTGTACATTCTATCCCCTTTAATAGCTTAATTATAGAATATAATCAATTTAATATACAGGTTTTGAAATATTGCCATTGATGCACAACAAGGAAAAAAGTAATACAAGCTTGACATTTTAAAACACCAGCATTGAAAGACTTTCACTTCTAATTGATTTTTAAAAGAGTTCCCTGGAAAAGTGAGCTCAGAAATGTTTATAACAGCTTTGGCAACCTTCCAAAATGTTTATCACAAAGTGTAACTCAGCAGTTTCTAAGTTCTCCCATCAACTGAGAAAGATGTGTCCTGTAATTGGCTTAATCTATGCTGATATTGAACCCCTCACAGAGACATCATGTTTTTTTGAAGACATAAATTCTCAAAATGGTTAGTTCAAAATAAGAAGCGTTTTACTTTTGCAAATTGGAGAGAAATTGTTAAGAAGTAAGTTATGGATGAGCAAAGGATATGTACCTTTTACATTTTGATGGAAATATACATTTTCTTCTCCCTCACTTTTAAAAAATCTGTTGACCTTCAAAAGTTTGGTAAAATTGACAAAAAGGTGATTTTTTTAGACATGTTAATATCATACCCCTCCTTATGTTTGATTGTAGGTGTGAAAAATTTCCTCTGACAGCCAAAAAAATTAATGGACATGATATCCATTCTATTTTAACAAGCAAGCAGACCGAAATACAGTAATATTGACCTCAAGCAATTACTTTAAAAGGCTACTGCTAAGTATTTCAGGAAAAATGATTCCGTTGACTAGTTGTTTGTCAGTTCCTGTATGTTTTTTTATTGATTGCTTTTGGATATATAGCCCCATGATTGAAAATGTTGCTGGTAATATCTTCTCTTTATAGTACCAAACCTACTTGCTGTGATTGATGAGATAAATTTACACAGAAGTGCATATACAATTTTATGTAGATCACTACTTTCTAATAATATTAATTTTGTAGTGAGGTGTTTTTTTGAAATTAAGTCAGAGTAGTAGGCAACTTCATAGCAATTTTATTCTTCCAGGTCTTTCCTTATTGTGTGTTATTTTCTCATTTGTGATTCAGAGCAACAATGTGATATTTCCAAGTATGATTAGCCAGAATGAGTCATCTATTTGTAAAAATTTCTGTTTAAGATGAAGACTGTACAACATCTACTCATTCTCATAGGAATCTGGAGAGATTTGTGGTTTGAAATTTCTGTATCATAAACTCATGTGGTGTAGGCAGTATTACATTTAGTCAATAACCAGGAATTCTGATTAGTTGGATATAAATCACTAATGTTGAGAAATAAACGTAACAAAAACAATGAATAGAAAAGAAACGAATTGATAGAAACAGGTAAGGAAGTCATTCAGTAGACAATCGTACCTAATTTGTCAAAACAATGCATCACCTAATACAAGTTGCGTCTGAGAAATAGATTTGCATGACAATGTCCCTCAATACCAAAATCACATCTGTTTTTCTCTAAATTTGAACTATAAAACCATATTAAAAACAAATATTTAAATGTCACATACCCTCGAATCACATATATATATATATATACACACATTCACCCATCCATATATATATATATATATATATATATAAAATATATATATTATATATATATATATATATATATACTTGCTTTTACACTATTCAGAACTCAAGACACTATTCTTTCCTAATTTATTTATTTATTTTTGGCTGTGTTGGGTCTTTGTTGCTGAGTGCGGGCTTTCTCTAGTTGTGGCGAGCCGGGGCTACTCTTCGTTGCTGTGTGCGGGTTTCTCATTGCGGTGGCTTCTCTTGTTGCAGAGCACGGCCTCTAAGCACGAAGGCTCTAGGCGTAGTCATGGTATGTGGGCTCAGTAGTTGTGGCTTGCGGTCTCTAGAGCACAGGCTCAGTAGTTGTGGCATGCAGGTTCAGTAGTTGTGGCACACAGGCTCATTTGCTCCGCGGCATGTGGGATCTTCCTGGACCAGGGCTCAAACCCGTGTTCCCTGCATTGGCAGGTGGATTCTTAGCCACTGCACCACTAGGGAAGTCCCTCTTTCCTAATTTAGATGAAAACAAAACAAAACAAATACCCCTCACGTGATGTAGTTCGACATCGTTTTTGTTTTCTTATAACCACAGATAGTTTCCTATTATAGTCATATACTCATATCTTACCTCAAATTCTAATGTGTACCTAATCTTCATGCCTACAGCTTTCCAGTGATATGCCGATTTCCTTTTCTATCAGTCCTCACACTGCACCAAACTGTGTTAGTACTCTATAATATTTACTGCTGCCTCCCCAAAAGGAGTAGTTGGCAGGGGTGGAGGCAGAGAGAGAGAGCAAGAGTTAGAGACAATGAGAGAGAGAGGTGGGGAGAGAGGGAAAAGAGAGAGAGAGAATGAGAACATTTAAGTGAAAACTGAGAGGCAACACAACTTTGTGTTTAGTGTTGAGAGCACAAAATATAGTGCCTAACTGCCTGGGTGTAAAGTGTGGCTCTGTTCTTTACTGTTCTTCTTATGACATTTTTGGCATCTTAGCACTTTTGTGTCTCAGTTTCCTCATCTATATGATAGGTATAATAATTATAAATATTTCATAGGGCTCTTGGGGATTATTTGTGTTAAATTACTTCTCAGAACGCGATGGGACACATTGTAAGCATTATACTAAAGTTTATTAAATAGAAAATTAAAATAACATGATAAAGTGCATGCACACACATACACACTCACAAATATCTTCTGAAATGTTGGGAGTTTCTAGTATTCCCAACGTCTCAGCATTATTTGAAACCCTATTTCCTCCTCTACATGCCTCAGCGTTCCATACTTATCCAGGATCTGCACTATTTGATCCTGATTGAATATATCCAAAGGGTGTTTTATTGACTATTTGCTGCATTCTGAGCCTAGTGTAGTGTTCAGGAAATATGCTACCAGGTTTAGATTACATTGCTTCGCCTGTAAAAAGCACACATATATAGGAAGAATGAGGTTGTCGGTTGTTTCATTGGCACAGTTTTTTTTTTTTTACAAATCAATAATCTGCTTGTAAACTTTTTTTTTTTTTTGCGGTACGCGGGCCTCTCACTGTTGTGGTCTCTCCCATTGCGGAGCACAGGCTCCGGACGCGCAGGCTCAGCGGCCATGGCTCACGGGCCCAGCGGCTCCGCGGCATGTGGGATCTTCCCGGACCAGGGCACGAACCCGTGTCCTCTGCATCGGCAGGCGGACTCTCAACCACTGCGCCACCAGGGAAGCCCCAGCTTGTAAACTTTTAATTGAAAAGTTTTGTCTCATTTTATGTTATCAGACAAAATATGTACTCCAACTCTAAAAACAGACATTACTTTATTCAGTGCACATAAGACTTCCTTTAATTAGCCCTTAATAAGCTTGGTTTAACTGGGATTTACGGAAGAACAGTGGTCATTAACATTAGCCAGATTAAGACTGTGTTAATTACTATTGATAGATAAAATAACGTGCTAAAGTGCTTTAAATTATTCCTATACTTATGAATTGGAAGTAAGTTTCAAGCTTTTAAAGGGAAGTTTTATTTTATTTATACTTTAAATTGAATATTGACTTTTATACAGGTATGTAGGCATAACAACACATGATTTCATGGTTTAAATTTATAGCTTCTTTATGTTTACCATGAATAAGGGATAATCTTAAAATATATCATTCTGGATAATTTCCTAAGATATAGAAATGTTCACATTTACTTTTATGATTCATGGTATATGATTTTAGTTAGAAACAAATACATATCTTAATTATAATTAAAACACTTAGTTACTTCCTTTTTAGCAATTGATAGATGCAAATGTTTTCTTCTATCTTGAAAAGAATTTTTAGAATTGTGGCATTTTATAGTTATGTTGTTTTTTTTTGTTTATTGCTCCCCTTTGTGTCTATTTTCAGTATCATATTTGGGGTTAATAATACCGGAAGTTTAGCTAGATTTTTTTCCCTCCATGTATTAGTTCTTAGACATTATATCAAGTGAAGTATTTCTCAGGATTCCAGAAATAGTTTCTGTCACTCATCCCCACTTCCATTTTCTTGGAACTACTCTTGTAATACATATATATGCATATATGTATCCATATCCATATATATAATTAATGTTATTCAAAGCAGGTCAACAACCCATGAACTCTAGATTGCTAAGACCAAAGCAATTCTCCTGGTTTTCATCATACAGAAAATTATGCAAATCCACGAATTAAATTTTATAGTGTTAACATCATATCCTTTGCCCTGCATGATTTAGAGTACCCTCATCCATTTAAAGATCCATACCAAGAATTTTAGTATTCGTCCCAGGCAAAATGAATTGTAAAGTAATACAATTTCATGCTCCAGCATGGACTCTGACTTTGGTCAGTCTTCCCCAAATTTAGTAAATAGCAACCTTTAAAAAAATTGTTAAGCCACATGCTCAATCTAGAAAATTTGGAATCATCCTTGACATGGCTCCCTGCCCCTGCCTTGCAAATGCTTTCTTATGTAGTACACTGCCATATGGGTTTATTCTTCCTCCAAACCATACCAAGGATTCATTTTCCTCTCCACCCTGCCATCACTGCCTATGTGACAACCCACCCTAGCCCCACGCAGCGTGGCCCCTGCAATAACCCCTAATTCAGTCTTCCCACTTGCACTCTTTATCTTTTATCATCCTCTCCTGTGTTTTTTTTTTTTTTTTTTTTTTTTTTTGCACTACGCGGGCCTCTCACTTGTGGCCTCTCCCACCGCGGAGCACAGGCTCCGGACGCGCAGGCCCAGCGGCCATGGCTCAGGAGCTCAGCCGCTCTGCGGCATGTGGGATCCTCCCGGACCGGGGCACGAACCCGTGTTCCCCACACCGGCAGGCGGACCCCCAACCACTGCGCCACGAGGGAAGCCCATCTTGTTATAACAGCTCCTGTGATGACTGTAAATCATAAATTGATTCATGAGATTTGCCTTTTAAAAAGCCTTCATTGGCTTTTCATTGTACTTAGAGTAAAACTCAACTTTCTTCACATGGCCAGAAAGACCCTGCATAATAAAGAATGTATTTCACTTCTCCTCCCCAGACCCTTCTGGGTTATTCTTCCCCTTCCATCTTCTCTCCATACTGGCCTTTCTTCAGTTCTGTAAACATATACACCTTCCTTCCCCGGTATCCTTAATTCTGACCAGTAGGCCAGAATTCTTTCTGTAGCACTTTGAAAAGTTCATAATGATATCTTTATTTGCAAGTCTGTTTGCTTCATGCCCATCCTGATACACAAGCATCCCAGCTTGACAAGGGCAGAACTGGCTTGGCTGCACTGACTGGCATGTGCTGTTAGTATATGGTTGTTCAATAAATTCTCCAAGGGGAAAATGGTGGGATGTTGGAACTAAAAGAAGACTTGAGCTAGCTTTGATATATACAACCTCTGAGTTTGGGCAGCTGGGAGTAGTGAGCTGGAGCTGGCCCACCAGAGTCAATTGTCAAATTGTCAAAAATTATGTAAGCTTATTGTTAAAAAGAAAGGTCACTATTAAAATTTAAATTATATAAATTTAGAAGTAAATAAAAACAGTGGTAATAAATACTCAAGACTTAAAAAAAAAAACCCAAAAAACAAACCTCCTGAATGAATGTTTAATGAATGAGTGCTCAGTTAGGCCAGAATACCTTTGTACACATATCTCTGTTACTGCTAGCTTTCTCTTGACTCAAGGAATTCCTCTACGTTTTTACCAGTTAGAATATTTCCTCCATTTTAGAGATAGGTTCAAGCTGCATTTTGTTCAGTGTCAGCATTCCAAGGTTTTATTATGGAAAGTTTTTATTCTCATTTTCACATCTACTTTTTCATTTTCATTTAATCTGAGACATAAAATGTTAATATTGTTGGCATTTCCATTTTACAGATGAGTAAATTGAATCTCAGAGGAGATCATTTCTTGCCTGACATTTTGTGACTTTTAAGGTGGCGTTACTGGAGGTAGGGTCCGCTGTTTGGACTTCTACTTTAGTGTTCATTCCAGGTTATTAAAATAGGGAAAAGAAGGTTCATTCTTTTTTAAAAATATTAAATTAGAAATCCAGAAACTTGATCTCCAGTTTAGTTTTTCCAGTACCTAGCTCAGGTGGCTTTGAAGACATAATGTTACCTTTCTTTATCTTACTTTACTAAGTTTGGTTAATTGCAGAGCTCAGAATGAAAAGCTTTCAATTTATACAATTCTCAGATTACATAATGTAATATAACATAAGTAAACAGTATCTTTAAGTCACTGAAATCAACCTCCATGCTATGGAGAGGGGAGGTGAGATAGTACTATAGCAATTTAGGAGCAAAATATATTAAAGCATTAAAATTTTTGTGGATATAATTCATCAATTATGGAGAATTTGAAAATAAAATTTGAGTGGATATCCTACCAACTTTATTATTTATCACTATTCAATTTTTTACCCTTGTCCAACAAATTGTCCTAAAAATATAAAAAAAAAATCATTTGTGATTCAGTGTCCTTTTTAATAACTATCTTTTAATTCATCCTCCTACAGTTGTCCTTCAAATAATATGTATTCGCTACATCTGAGCTATTTTACACGATATGTTTCTTGGATTATACTATAAACTCTTTGTGGCAGGGACCTTGTCTTTTTATATGCTCTATAAAGCACCGTGCATACCTAGGGAATTTTATGAATAATAATAAAAGAGGAGGGAAAAAAGCTTTCATCAGCAGTGTTTTATTTTGCATGTGAATTTAGGGATGAATTCATGCTATTATCCATATTTCTGGAGAAACACCTCCTTATATTACAAAAATGGACTACGAAGAAAGCATGTAATATTAAATCTGAAAATTTACGTTGCTGGTATAGGAAAAATAAATGAAGCAATACAATTTGCTGTTTCCCGTCCATTATAAAAATATTTCCAAGTCTGGCATGTGGTTCATAAAATCAAATATTTTCTCACAGCTGTGCATGAGGAAATGAAATACTGCAGGTATAAGAAACCACCTGTTTGCCAGAACAGGAGTTTCAAAAAAGATAAACACCAGAATTTTATATGGGTCCCTGTTGAAGGTCTATTCTACTATTAATACTAAAACCTTAACTCTTGTTCTTCAAACAGGTGTTTTACATGTGAATTGAAGGCTGAATAAACCCATGGATGATTCACTAATAAACACCATCGGTTTTTCTATTCAGTGTACAGGATGATATTGAATACAACTGTCAAAGATAATTTCACAACCAATCCAGTTTTAAATGCCCAAATTACAACAAACCACAAATTCCTGTTTACTCAACATGCTCTTCTTTCCCTCCTTTATCTTAGTTGCAAAATTCTCATGAACTTGACAGTGTTCTCCCTTGGTGAAGAGAAAGTCTGAAATATGCCATAAATCATAGTGAGCTACTAGAGAAATTCAAATTGCTGTAAGCACGAGTGCCAAGGGACTGCTTATGTACTGCCTGAGCCATAATGCAACATTCACAACGAGATCATTGCTTCATAATCTCATTCTCACTGTGATTTGCGTTGTGCGTAGGGGGCTCAAATGTCAGAGAGAGAGACAGACGAGAGTGAGTGTCAGGTTAGATTTCTCTCCTATTTTACGTTAAACAAATGATCAGAAAAACACATTAACCTGGATCAAATATTTCAGAAATTAAAACTTCTCCAAAGTTTCCTCTGTATAGGACACTTCTTGGTACATTTCATGCAGATAGGTTTAGCATCAGAATTTCTAGGGACAATTGAGAGACCTTTTAATATATTTTTGCTTCTTGTTGATGAAGCGTTATCAAATAAGCAGTGTATTCATACCATAAACATCCAGCTTAATGAAGGTGTCTGTCAAACAAACAAAACCCAAGAATATTTCTAATAATGTAAAATTATCCATATTTGAAAAAATCTTGAAAAATTGCAATTATGTCCAAACTACATGTCTTTGTGTTATTATAATAGATTGACTTTTCACCAGTGCATATGTGTGCAGAAATGCATATGTAAATGTATGTTTCTGTTACTGACATGGATGGTCTCTATTTAAGATTCATGTTTGGGAACTAATAGATGCTTTTTAGTTTGTTCCTGTATACAATTGTATTCAATGACTAAAAATTTAAAAATGGAAATAATTTTTGCCACATCTTTACTTTCTGGATGAAGGGATAAAAGAATGGCCTTGAGCTAAATAGTCAATGATATATGACTGTCATCATTTTCATAGTCAAGAGAGTAGAATGCTAATGTAAAACATAACTTAGAATACAATTTTTATAAGCCCTTATAAAACATATAAATATCCCCGCTTTGTTGATTACTTCTCACTTAATATTTGAACAGATAGGTATTATCATCTATTTCTACTTAGTGGTTGAAAAGGTTTACAGAATCCTAAATATTATGCAGTCCAAACTCCATCTTTTCAACGTGGAAATTCTAGGAAGGCAATCATATCAACTGCAAATTAGAACACATTTTTTCTCTTCTCTCAGGATAGTTTTGCTACTTATTTTATATTTTGGTAGCTCATCTGAGTGAACTACCCAATCTTTGAAAACAAGTTGAATATTAGTTTCTTGCTTTTGGATTTATGGAGTATGTGTCTCTTATTTCTCTCTCATGCATGCTATTCTCTGAGGGTATCTTGAAGTATATTTATCAAGACGAAAATGTTTCCTTCTTTTACTAACTTAATATTGAAAAAGGATTTTTAATTATATATTTTTTTGTATCTATTAAGATAAAAAGTCAATTTCTGAAGACCTCAGCTTACTAGTTGTGTTTACTAGCTAATATTACATACATGTATTTCAGTCTTCAATCTAGACTAAAGGAACATTGTTCCTTATTTATTTCTAAATAAAATAAGTCT
Source organism: Lipotes vexillifer (assembly GCF_000442215.2). Lineage (NCBI taxonomy): Eukaryota > Metazoa > Chordata > Mammalia > Artiodactyla > Lipotidae > Lipotes > Lipotes vexillifer. Next base: position 307,255 of record NW_006790422.1, on the reverse strand, counting down.
CCATAGTTTAGTCTCCATAGTTCTCATCTAAGGACTGGACACATAATAATCTACTTCATATTTGTTATCATATTTATCAGTGGCTTAGAATAAAATTTATTATAGTATTGTTGCTTAACACCTCTGTTATAAAATGTTTTTTGTTTTAAAGAAAATGTTATTACTTTTCTCCTTTCAGGTTTAAAATAAAGCAAAAGAGAATAAGAAACTCAGTTTTTACATCTTTCGTCCAAATTTGCATGTGGATTAGATCTCCTTTCATATCTTCCTCAATTACACAATGTCTTCTTAAAGGAAGATGCAGTTATAGACCCAAACCTTTGTACCTTTATATCCCGAAACTAGGCCCTTACATTCCATGGTATGTACGCAGTAAATTCCCTATGGATCATACACCTAAAGGCTCCTGTTTTCCCAATGGCATAGATCATTAAATAATTATTATAAAAAAATAATAGAATGAATTTGGCATACCCAAGCCAATGTATTTTCCTTTTGAAGTACCACTATGCTTTAGTTCTCACTGATTTTAGAATAATTTAGTTTTAAGTTAAATTAAGGGAACAAATATACCATATTCCTCCTTTGGAATATCATTCACTCTTGAACTAATCTGAGACATTTAAAAAATGAATATTTTAATTGATCTATTTATATTTGAAGACTTGAGAATAAAGTTAAATTTTAAGAATGTTCCAGTAGCCATATGGTAATAAATGCCATCTACAAGTATAACTTGGATTGAAAGTATCATCTGGGATGCATTATAGTCTATAAAATTAGAAGTTCTGAAATTGCACCCTAGTTCTGTTGCATATTACCTTCTTAGCTAAGTCCACATATTATTATTTTTTTTCTTTTTGTAAAATGGACATAGAATGCTTATCTGTCTTAGGAAAACTCAGGGCGATGGGGGCTCTGCAGACTCCACAAAAAGTGCAAGGATCAGCATTTGGGCAGCTGTCCCTCACACTTTCCCCTTATTCCTATCCCCTTGGAGAGCCCAACAGTGTTGAGATGCAAGGGAAACCCAGAAATAGAAAAATAGCAGAGAGAAAGGCAGAGGGGCAGTGAAAGTGCCAAAAAAAAAAAAAAA
>NW_006790422.1:265138-306125 GCF_000442215.2 Lipotes vexillifer | reverse complement strand
AAATAGAGCAAACTAGCTGTCTTCCCCTATTGCAGGACCCAAGCCAGAAACCAAGATTCAGGTAGGAGGAAGGAGGTACTTTAATTTGGGTATGAAATTAACATTTTGTCAACATTTTGATTTAAACTACATTTTAAATACTGAAAGGGATCAGAGGTCTGTGGGATTTGTCTTCAAAGGACAGAGAAAGGAAAGATTACAGATTATGTGAGGTGGAGTGGTCAATAGAAAAAATAAAGAATTTTTTCATTGAGACCATTCCTGAATATATGTATCTATTTCTTATGTCATTCTCTCTCCCACAATAGTTGAAGAACATGGTGCTAGGCTGAGGGACTGAAGGATGTAGGCTTGGCATGAATGGGGACTGGACTGACCTACAGGCAGAAGAACCCAGACTCAAGCTGACAGATGATGTCTACGTGTGGTACTAAAATTGAAAGCCTGGCAGGCAGTCCAGATGAGGTGTTAAACCAAAGGGGAGAGAGACAGAGCCTAAGCAGAGAGCAACAGGATGAGAAATGGGAACACCAGATCTGGCAGAGGTTTCAAAATGAAGATGGGAAATGGGACATCAAGAAGTTTTTGATTTACTGGCACAGAGTTATAGGCACATTTTACACTTAGCCCAATAGCCTTAGCTGGCAAGACTGGTCATCCAGCTTAGATACCACCTGTTATCTCTATTACAAATATATTAAAGTTATTTCTAATTCATAATACAAATCATTCCCACGAATGTGGAAATTATGAGAGAATGGCATGATGATGAGTTAATGCTCATCATTTAATAGTTCTGGGCATCAGTCTTCATTTCTAAAATGAGGGAATGAAGGCAATAATTTTCAAATTTTCTTGTTTAAAAATTCTTTGATTTTTATATGGCCCCTGTTCCTTTGAAATTGCACACCTGATATGCTCTATGAATTTTGTTGCTATCTTATAATTTATCATGTTTTAACTATTCTCCATAAGGTACTGACCCTGAAATAGGACTATATGTGTTATTGCTGGTAAAAATCTTTGTATATACTTAGCGAAATAAGTTTACCATGAGTATTTTTTCAAGAGTAGAATTTTATCAAGAACATTTTTTATGGAAGAATTAAAACACCAATAGCCAAACTTCTAAGAGACAAATCCTAATCATATTTGATGATAATTGAAGTTAAATCTGGCTTTTAAAGTCAGGTATATTTTACTGCAATATTTTTTACAAACTTTCTTTTTTCCAAGTAACAGTTATATCAGAAATGCATTTATTTGAGGCACTTAGAAAAACTATTTTAGAATTACATGGGTTAGTAACTGTACAACGTTAACTCACTTATATTAAGATCACAGCATATAAGGTGTTATGTTTTATACAAAACAGTAATGAGCCTGTACAGTTGACTTTAAAATGGGAATTTTTAATATCAAATAGAAGACATGCAAAGTAAGGATTAAATTTTCATGTTGTGAAAAAGTTACGCAGGTGAACACCTTGTTTTTACGAGTATAAAGTATAGTCTGAATAAATCTATGAAAAGCTTTTTTTAAGCGCAATTATTTGCTATAATGTGTAATTTTTCCTTCCCTTTATGTTTATTTTAATTTTAATATGAAAGAAATGATCATCCCATTTTCTTTGAAAGTGACATAAAGGTAAAACCACAAATCTCTTGAAAGAATTCCTTTGTTCTCAATCACATGAATGTTGTTGGAACAAAATTTTGCCACCTGCCAGAGGCTTTAAAAACTAAATCAAAAGGCTCACTGCTTCAAAATACTCAAACTAAAGGTAGGCTTTTTGATAAAGATGTAATGACTAGATTATTCTCATCATACAGTTATTATTGTGCAGCAAAATTGATGGATCTTCTGCTACCTTTCACTAGAAAATAATTCATAAATGAAAATGAAAATATTTAAATCACAAATAGTTATATTATTCTTTCATTCTACCTGAAAAATAGAATTGGGTTATGAAATTTAGGGTGTCTCCCTATGTTAGTGTTAAAACTTCCCAAAAGATAAAAGAAGAATAAACGCGAAGTATTTCTAACAGTAGTTAAAACAATTCAGTGTTAGCATGCTTCATTAACTGTTTGCATACAAGACAAAAGTGCTTTCTGATGAAGCAGAAAACCAACTTGGGACCAATTTTCCACAACATAAATTCAACACTCATTCTACCTCTTGATACCTTTGTATTCAAACTACCAGGAAGGTTTTTTATATCTGTCATACTGGTAATCATTTTAGTACTCCTATTTTAGATTCTCTAATCCTTGAAAATAATTCCAGTTTAGAACCTGTATTTCCTGAGAACAAGCTTAAGATTAACATTTACTATTTTTTTAAAATAAATGTGAATTAATTGCACTGACAGCTGTCAAACTGCTTTAGTAAGAATCAATTCTTACCATGTAAGAAACATGGTAAACGGAGTATTAAAATGGGCAGCTTAAACAAAATCTTCGTTACATTCAATTTAAAAAAAAATTATTAAAGGTTACATTCAATTTATTCTCTGTCCCTCTGTCTCTCTGTCTCTGTCTCTCTCTATATATATACAGATATGTATCATAATGCCTATGATGTATTATTGCAAATTTCATCATTCTACATAATATTATTTATTTTGATACCAAAAGAAGAAGAGTTAACACCTCTGTAAACTAGCAAAGGAAGTGAGTGCTAAATTAGAGAAACACCATTATTGATCATTGTGTCTGAAAATGCAGCCTCAGTGGTAGGTGTGTCACTTCTGCCAGACCATCACAGCATAGCTACAAAGTGCTATCAGTCACAATGAAGACATCCACAGTCCCTGTAGATTACAGTTATTCAGTTTGGTACATCATCTTTTGTCTTCAGCAGCAATATTCAAAAATCGCTTTCACTTACACAGAGTGAGAATCTGGAAGACAATGTGTCTTCTTCCCTTCTCCATATTCTTTTCTAGATTTTGCATGGGGAAAGAAAGGGACACTGTAACCTGTTTTCTTCGTTAATGAAAGTGTAATTTAGAGTTGGTGAACAGGGTGAATCAAATCTTAATCTTTCACAATGTCATTCAACATCTGTCTCTTAAGGTACTGTGAGCCAGCTTTTTTTGTGGGAAAGAATGTCTTTGATAAAAACTTGAGAATATTGTATGAATACCTATTTTATTATATGGAAAAGAATCAATTTCTAGATATCTACACTATAAAATGTTACTTTAGCATGTTTAAAATATTCAAAAGCTATACTCAAATTTACACTAAACTGAATATTTTAACTCTTAGAATTTTAAAATATTTCTAATTACTGACCTTTTTTGGATTTCAGAAAGAGAAAATTAGTCACACCCAAATATTTCCTATGGCAATAAAAAATCACATCCTGTTATTTATCTCTTTCAAAAATGAACATCATATTGTATTAAAATAGTGTATGATTCAAGCCAGGGAATATACTCCTAGTATGAAGAACATGTTGAAGTAGTGGAAAAGTTTAGTATTTTTAAAATATGATTATTGATTCAGTGAACTAAATATATTAAACATGTAAAACATTAGATTCTTTTAATATACAGGCATACTCATCTATGGATTTTTCCTGAAATGTTTCATGTAAATCAGGACTTTTATCGAATCAGGATTTAAATCAATCCACTACTTAGGTAACATTTTAATATAATGCATTTGATTAAAGTGAGCCACATCTCTAGTGGTTCTGGAATTCAAGCCGTTTTGCATAAATATTGCTTCATACATGTCTATATTTATAGACTACCTTGTCAATGGGGGGGAAAAAACCTAAATGAGATCAAAGGAAGTATTTGTGTTTACTATTTTGATTCAAATACTAGTGGGCAAAATAGCTCCTTTGAAAGTCCCTTTGTTTTGACTTATTAGCAGGATATGATGTTAGAGATGATAAGATAATGCCTTTGATGTAGGAGGAGCTAAATGAGTGAATAGCTCCATTGCCATTTGACACCTGGCTTCTCTAAGGTGTGGAGTTTTTACTGGTTGAGATAACTTCTCTTTAGAAACCAAGAATCAAGCTGGGACAAGATAGGTTTTTATTTTTCTGTTTTGGTTATATCATATTGATTAGTCTTAATTCTTAAAAGGGCCCAAATGATTGGAAACCATAAAAACAGAATCCCAGTACTTGAATATTTTGCCTTTCCAAAGTAGCATTTAACAGTTTAGCCTCATGAGAAGTTGTCCGTTCTTTGAGTGTGTGGATGACAAAGTTGGTAGAGTTACAATTAGCATTCAGTCTTCAATGGTTCTGTTTGGCCTATTGAATATCAAAGAAGTTAAGTTCCACTGCAGAAAATTCAAGGATTCACTTTGTTTATTTGTCTTTTAGAACATTTAGTTCATTTTTTTTAACTTAATAATCAGTTGATTTGATGTATCTCAATTTAATAAGTATTTTTATGGTAACTATGCATTCAGGTTTTTAAAGTATTGTTTGAAATACAAAATAAATGAAAAATTAACCAATTGGAAAATAAGATATGAAAACGTCAATAATTACTGAAGATTGTTAAATTACATGGTTTATATTGCATTTTACTATTCATTGAATATGGTAATATTAAACTTTATAGGTAGAATTTTTAAAAATATATTCATTACATCAGACAATTTTTGTGAACTTATCATATCAACTCCCTCATAATCTGACCTAATAGCTTAACTAGAAGAGACTGACTAGATATGTCATCTTAACAGTTATATTAGATTCAACATTGATCAAGATATCAATATTTTCAAAGCTACTCTCACATTCTTTCAAAAATACAAATAGGCTTTCATTCTCCTTCATAATAAAGAAACAACATGTAAAGTTCAAAATTTTATTTACACTGGACATAGTATATATATCACATATATGTCACATACATAATTTAGTTTGATTAAAACATAAATTTTGTACTAATGTATTATTTCCAACATACAAAATATATTTCTTTCAGTGGGCAGTACATATAAAATATTAGCTGTTAGAACATTTATCCCATTTATAATTGGCTAACATATAATGCTTTAAAAGTGGATATTTGTATAAACCAGACACTATTCTATTTTAGACTTTGCATGTAACACAGGAAGGAGAACAAGTTATATGCTTCTTAAACATGACGGAATTCTTCAGCTCCACTATCACGGCCTTGCGGAGAGGTACTTTATTTTCCTAAAATAAACATTGAAAGTGATGCCCAGCCCAGCCACTCAATGCAGACATTTAACACTCACCAGGAGGGAGGTTTGGTGTGCTGAGCCCACTAAGTTTTAGATCTCAGAAGGGGCTTTACATCCTGTGGTGTAGGCACACTTCTTTCAGTGGAAAGTATGCCATTAAAATACTGCCCTCTTGCAGTGACTTTAAACCAGTGTATTTGGAATTGTTTTTATTCACTACACAGCATGATAAGCATTTTGGATTTTCCTGATTTAACATTGATTTAAATCCAATATGTCAAAAATTATTTTCAGTTTTTGCCAAAAACGCAACCATTATTCCAGGATAGTTACACTCACATATTTATGTACCCACACATTTAAAAATGAAACAATCGTAGATGGAAATATACTAAGTTAAGCAGAGAAACTGATCTTAACTTCTGTCAATTCCATAACCAATTGAATAGATGATATAAAGGATTCACTGTGAATAAAAAGAAAGCATGTAATAAAATAAAATAATTTTACTGATTAACTTAACAATATTCAAAGAGATTATTTTGGCATCATGGAAGCACATTCTCAATGAAAACATTGTGCATTGTATTATTAACTCATAGCATATGATCTCCATTTCTGCCTCCCTAGATTTCTACCCCACCATGGGATAGAAACAATGTGGACTCACACATTTATTATATTAATTAGAAATCACTACCTAATATAATTATTCTGGCAAGCACATGGTGAGTACTGAAAATATTACTGAGAGAATTTCTCCATTTAACTCCAGTGTTAAAAAGATTTGCATGTCTAAAACTGCCTTGATTAGATATTGTTTTTGATGACTCTGCTCAGTGTTTTAGTATATGCACATTAAGCATGAGGACTTTTAGCACGTCTGAAGTAACATCTGCTCTGTCTTTTTGTTGCTGGGTTCACGGTATAATTATCTCTATATTTCACCAAATACAATTTTGCTCCCAAGACGGACAAAGCAGCATGAAGAAAACATAAATAATTGCAGATTAGAGAAACAGAAGGCAAAGTGGGTGTAGATGGCTTTGATAAAAAAGGGTTAAGGAGAATAGAAGGTCAGCTCATTATTAAGAAAAAAAGGAGGCAGTTAAAATTAGATAGGGTCTTTGTAATTAAAGAAAACACACACAGATTTTTCTTTTAACAATGTTTCCTATTTGGCCAAATAGTTTAGTGACTTGCAGTGTTGTAGTTTGTTTTGTATTTATTTAGAAAACCCTTTAAGAAATATCCATGCTTGGATACACAAAACAAAATTTAATTATTAGAGGAAATGTTGGGAAGATATAGGAGGTTTTGTGTTTAGTTTCCCAGAGTGTAAAACACTCTTTTTTTGACAGTACCACTTTTTTTTTTAACATCTTTATTGGAGTATAATTGCTCTACAATGGTGTGTTTGTTTCTGCTGTATAACAAAGTGAATCAGCCATGCATATACATCTATCCCCATATCCCCTCCGTCTTGCGTCTCCCTCTTACCCTCCCTAGAGGTTACCCTCTAGGTTTTAACCTGATAATCCACTTTCACTGTGCCTTCAAATAACCATTAGTCAATATATTTGCATGAGGTAATTGTATTCCCTTCATATTAGATTCAAGTTAAATTTGGGACTATTTACTGTATGAAATATCTGGCTAACAGTTCCTCACTGTTTAGCATTGTACAAATTATGTAAAATAATATTATATAATTTACACAACATACATAAAAGAGCCAAATGTTGATATAGTATATTTTGGCAGCTGACAACAAAATTTATTGTACACTTGCTTAAAATATTCTATAGGATTGGTGATTGCATTAGCTTCACAGGTGTGAAATGCCATTTTCCTCATCTTTTACTTTTAGACTACAAACCATAAAGTATTTTGAAATGATAATATGGTATCACTTTGGCACTTAACTTTATTTGTATCATAAAAAGTCCTCAAAAGTCTTTAAAAACATAGCAATAATGTTCTGTTTTTGTTTCTTTAGAAAAAAGTTGGATGAAGGAGATTCTGATCTAACAGGTATTCACCAAGTAGTATAAAATAGGTGAAAATATCAAAACATATTTCCTATTCCATTCTATATCTGAAGCATAAAATTCATATATCAACTTGAACAATTACAAGACAAATAAAAAAAGAAAATCCAGAAAGCAAAACAAAGTTAGTAATAAATTACTATGTAGTATGATGTTGAAGGACAGTTTAAAAGATAAGTATGCAATGCAACATCAATAACTTAAAAAATAATATATTCTTCCCATGATGTGTTTTTCTATTGACGAAAGGGAGACAAAATATTTCTGTTTTAGTGGTTTTGACCTAGATGGCAGGCACTCTGATAATGCCTGGGAGACTTTCCCATCTCCCTGTGGATTCCAGAAGTTCTTACCAGCTTGCCTCAGGCAAGCAAAAAGGTTGTAAAATGGGCAGAGGCATTTGTAAATAAACCATTTCCAGAAAAGTGCCATGAACCAACACTATGTTATTTGCCTACTAATTCTTTGAACTGTGCTGGATTAATAGAGAGTATAGGTAAAACTGCTTTGGAGCATATGTGATCATTTAAATTGGATTTTTCCTGGAATCATGGAATCTGAGTCAAAGGGACCATATAGTTCAGGTAGTTCAAAGTTTTTCAATCCTAACTGCACATTAGAATATTCTGGGGTACGGGGGGTGTCTTAAAAAATACCTGGACTTACTTCAAACCAGCAAGATCATAATCTCTAAGAGTAGGATTCTAGGTATTGTTTTTTTTTAAGTTCCAGGTGATTCCAATAAAAAGCCAGTTTTGAAAATTACTGAATTCTAGTCTAATTAACTTTTCATGATTTGAGGCCCCTTTACATGTGTTTGTCAGTATAAACTTGAAAACCACTGGTTATCTCATATCCATTACACAATTCCATCTGTGGAAAACTTTTGACTATTAGAAAGTGTTTATATAATTTATACACAATGACCATTCTGAACATAACAGCCTTTTAGATATTTCTATGTGACGTGGATTCCTGGATCCTCATTTTATGGCTTCATAATGATAAGTGCAAGCAAATCAAAATCATGTGGAAAGTTTGTATTAAGCTAAATATATCCACCTATACCTCAAGATTTGGGCATGTATAATTTGAAAAGCTAGAAACATTTTCCAGACGATTTAGCTTCTATGACCATTATTTGTGAATGAATATCTTTTGTACATGCTTTGCAGTATTTTGAAGAGAAGCTCTGAAATTTGTTTTGACTTGACCAAGCTAGTGAATAGAAGGATTTGAATCTACTAGTTTTGATTTTGAAATCTATATTCTTTCTACATCAGTGTGTTTCTCATTGGTCATAGGTAATCAAGCATATCTGAATCTTTTAGTTACACTATTTTTGGTGACAAATGCACAAATAATCATATTTTCTCCTTCTGTGGTTTCAAATAACTGATTAAGATATTGAGATATTGTCATATGATTTTTTTTGGCCCTACTCCTTAATGCCACTGACCATGATTTGATACTCAGAATGGAAGTTATAATAAAGAGTTTTATTTGCTTTCTCACTTCATATATTTTGTATCTTTATTATTCAAACCCTTTTTCACATTAGATTTCAGTCCTCTAAATTTCCTTATTTGTGTGTGTGTGTGTGTGTGTGTGTAGAAAGAAGTAATACAACGAATCTGAAAGTTGTTATTTTTACACACACACAAATAAAATGTTTAATATTGGCATAATTAGTATGGAATCAATGAATATGACCATTTTCACATTAATAAAGTTACTGATTCAAAATAGCATAAATACAGAGAGTAAGAAGGTGCATCATTCAGGGGAGTTGAAGTCAATTTTATTTACCTGCACACATAATAATACACACATGGAGAGATATCTTAATTTATCTTTCCTTCTGTACCATTCCAGTTCGAGAAAGGCATATGGCTTTGTAAAATTCCTTTAAACTCTGAAAATGGTACATGAGTAGATGGGATACAAAACTGCTGTCTGTTGCTTTAGTTCAGAACAGGGGAAGGGGTAGCATTTTCTTTCCCAGAAAGCCCAGGACTTGTTTGATAGTATTTCTGCCATTCAGGTTGTAGAGTTCATAAATCTCTTTTAATGCCAGAATTACATTACATTTAATGAAATTTTACTCCTAATTCATTTGATTTAGCTATTCACTTGCCTCTAATTTGTGGGTCAGAGAATTTCAGCAATTTTGTCTGAAGTGGTATTAGATTGTTTTAAATATGTGAATAGTGCAGTTCTGCCATTCTGTTAAAACTCAATTTTGAAATGAATGCTCATTTGTCTCTTTATTTATATTATCAGTGTGAAGCTTGAAATTATAATAATATTGTCAGGTTTTGACTTATTTTATCCTTAGATTTTTTTTTTTTTTTTTTTTTTTTTTAGATATAGCAAAGGGAAACATTAGGTATGTTTTAAAAGTTTGAGAAGTAATAATATAGGAAGAGGAGAAGCATTATGGCTAAAGAACACTACTCCAGAGAACACCCAACATTTAAGGGGCAGCTGTTTTTGCGGTACGCGGGCCTCTCACTGCTGTGGCCTCTCGCGTTGCGGAGCACAGGCTCCGGACACGGAGGCTCAGCGGCCATGGCTCACGGGCCCAGCCGCTCCGCGGCACGTGGGATCCTCCCAGACCAGGGCACGAACCCGTGTCCGCTGCATCGGCAGGCAGACTCTCAACCACTGCGCCACCAGGGAAGCCCTATTGTTAGATTTTAATGATAGAGTTGTGTGGTTCAGGAAAGTGATATGTTTTGAGCTGTATCCCGATATAAGTAAGAAATTTATGCAAATATAAGGAAGGAGAACTCTAAGACTTTCAAAGGATGAGTACCAACCCTGATTTGAGAATGAATAATTTGTCAGAATAACTGGAGGTAATTTTGTACTAAGATTATTTTCCTTTACAAATGTGGAAAATTAGCAGATTTCTGGTGCTTGGGAGTACTGTCCCCACATAATTTTCAATACTGCTGAAGGAGGGTCTCTTGTTGAGTTGGAATTAGAAATATGAAAATAGGTTTTCTATTTTCAATGCATGGTAAATGATAGTTCAAGTTGGAAAAGTGTTGAAAATACAGTTTTTGAAGTATGTAGTGGCTTAAATAGCCTTTTGAGGACTGGCAACTTAATCATGACCCAATTGAACATTATTTGAGCGCAAGATTTATGATGTAAACCATTTAATAAAGAGTTGTTTATATACATTTTCCACAACACAAATGCAGTTTATAGAATAGACAAGTAAACATTAATACATTTTAGGTAGTAAAATTTATCAAAATATTTACATCGTCTCCAGTTTTAGATCTTTACAAGTTCCCAGTGACTACAGTACAAGGAAACAGTATTACAGCTACTGCATATTAGTAGAAGATGTTTACCTAATTTTATTTCTGTCCTCTTCATTCAACAAAAGGATTCTGCTCACATTAAGCAATTCCTATGGATGAACAAGACATTGTGCTTTACATGTGTCAGCCATTCAGCACAACAATGTGACAAGGAGGCAGGGAGAGTGATGGTCATGTCCTCACCTAGGAGGTAACTGAGACACCGAGAGGTCAAACAAATTCCCTGATGTCATACACTTGGACGTGGCTGAGCTAAGATTTGAAACCTGATTGGTTGCCAAAGTCTGCACACCCAGCAGGGTGAACTGGTGGCAGTGAAATCATGAGAGAGGTGGGGAAGAGACTGGGGAGGGCTTTTCCAATAATGTTTGTCCCTACTGGGGGAAAAAAAATATGTACATTTAAACTTCTGTGGCAAGTGGTAGGTATTACACCACATTAGTGTACAAATACGCATAGTGTTATTTTATAATAGAGAATACCACCTCAAACAAGTGCCATGAGATTCTAGGTCAGTAAGGCCCTTAAAACCTGCCGCATCACAAAAATGATACCTTACTAGACTAATTAGAGAAGTAAACCAATATAAATAAATTGGAAGTGACTGGTTGATTTCAGTGACATTTATTATTCAAAATACCAGTTTTCCTTAAGCTTGATTTTAGATTTAATTTTTAATCTTTCGGAATTGAAAATAAATATTAAATTTAAATGTAATGTTGTTGAACCCTCCTTTTATGTCCCCCTCCTAGTGCCGCAACCTTTCCTTCAAAGGTCTAGCTACCTATTTAGCCACAAAGTTTTCTATTTATTTATTTTTTGCAGTTCTGTAAATTCAAACTTGCTGTTTCCTCTGCCAGTGACGTCATTTTTCCTTCATTGGACTACATTGCTAATGTTCTCTTTTCTATGGAGAACTTCCCCACTCAAGAGAGCATGTACTTGACCTAGAGTGCCTTGTTCATACCTGGAAATGGCAAATGAAGATGTATCCCTAATACAACATAATGAGATAATTTTACTCTTTGAGCTTCATGATGCCATTGTTTCGATTTTCATAAAACAACATAGTTTTCCTTCTATCATTCATTTCTTTGTATACTTTCTAAAATTCACATAGATTACAGTTATTATAAGCACAATGCATTGAACCGTATATATGAAGACAGTGTGTATAAACCGTACATTTCCGCTTTACTTCTCAAATCCTCAAAATGTATAAACACTACGGTATTTTCTTCTTCCACTGATAGCCTGTGAGCACCTTGAGGACCAAACTATCTCCTCTCTGTATTCACCAGTGTTTGGAGTAGGGACTCACATGCAGTGACAAGTCAGTAATTGAATTAAATGAAGAATGAGTTAATGAGTAAGAATCATGAAAACAAAGAAAAATTAAACTACTTTATTTTTTAAGATATGCTATTTCCAATTAAAGCCTAAAAAAACAAGGCTTGAAAGAAGAGCATAATTTGAGATCATCTACTCATCAACCACTGACCTAGAGTGCCTAGAAGAAAACAGAGTTCAAGGTTAGTGTCTTCGCCTGTGGCAAATTGTTTTTTGAGGAGGTGCTCAGTTTGGGACATCTCAAATTTAAAATCTCTAAAAGGAATTCTTGGTCTTCCTACCCCAGACCTGCTCATTCCTCAATCTTCTCATCTCCATTATTGGTAACTGTATGTTTCTACTTACTTGCTCATGCCCCAAATCTTGGAGCCATCTTTGACTCCTGCCTCTCTTATACCCACTTCTAATGTATCCCCAGATCCACCCATCTCTTACCCTTTCATCAACTCTTGCCTGGATCAGTGTGAAGGCCTTCTAACCGGATTCCCTGCTTCCTGGCTACTCCTTTGCAACTGGCAGAGTAGTCCTGTGAACACCTGTGTCAGACCAGGTCACTCCTCTGCGTATAACTATCTCAGTTCTTCCCATTTCATGTAGAGTAAAATAATAAAAGTCCTCTTGATAGCCTGTAATCTAATGCAGGATGGTCTCCTGGCTTCTTCTCCACTCTGACTGCCTTCCCTCCCACTCTCACTGTCACTCACTCAACTTTAGCCACTCTGGCCTCCCTGTCTTTTCTCAGATATCCCAGGAATGCTCCTGCCTTAGAGTCTTTGCATTGCTGTTAACCTCTTCTTGAAATCCTCTTCCCCATAGATCTTGTTCTCTTGTCTCCTTCAAATGTGACCTTCTTTTTAAGACTTTTATCAACAACCCTATTTTATTTTATTTTTTTTAATATATTTATTTATTCATTTGCGGTACGCGGACCTCTCACTGCTGTGGCCTCTCCTGTTGCGGAGCACATGCTCCGGATGCGCAGGCTCAGCGGCCATGGCTCACGGGCCCAGCCGCTCTGCGGCATGTGGGATCTTCCCGGACCAGAGCACGAACCCGTGTCCCCTGCATCGGCAGGCGGACTCTCAACCACTGCGCCACCAGGGAAGCCCCCTCCTTTCCTGCTTTACATTCTCCATGGCATTTCACAATCTGACGTGCCATGTAATTTATCATAAGATTATTCAAATGTCAGCCTCATGGGGACTGGGATTTTGTTGTCCAATTTGCTCATTGCTAATCCCAGTGCCTAGAACAGTGTCTGCAACCAATATTTGTTGAAAGAATGAATTAACAAGGGATAGATGTTTTGGAGCACAAAAACATATAGCAATAATATTGCTGAACAGATTTAACTAAGACAAACTCTGAGCATGTCCATTGTTCTTTAATGAATGCACTGTTTTTCAGTTAGATCTAAGGGTAAAACAAGGCCCTCCAAATTTCTTTGCACAGAGTAAGTGATGAAATAGTTAAAACATTTATTTTCTAAATGTGACATGCTCTAGGAACTACACATCACTTCGGCTCATGTTTACACATTATGCTACTATAACTGCTTAAAATGTAGGGATTTTTAATTGAATGTTATGGCTGGTTTACATTGTTGAGAGTAATTTCTATGTTATAGCTTATGAGTTTAGTCATAGAAGGATACAGAGAAATTTCCATTGATGTAATAAAATATCTATAAAAGCAAACTGGTGTCTTCTTAGTAGGTAGTTATGTTATATATCTCCAAATCTCTGAACATTTAATTATAAAAGAACACATTTGAGCACGAATATTTAGTAAATGGAATAACTTTCTTTAAGACAATAAGAATCAATGATGTATTCCTAGATCTATTATATAAAGTATATGTTTTTAAGAAACCATTTTGTATTTTATAAAGTGCCATAGTCATATATTTTTAAGCAGGAGCCCACAACTTCCCCTGAATTTCCTTATTAGTGATACCCATAATCAAGCAGTTTATTTCTTTTTATGTTTGGGTATTTCAGATATGTTTAATATGTGTGATTTGTCAATTGAATCTAATGTAACATACCACAAGAATTATGAAAAGCTGTACTTATATTCTTTCATCTTTTTTTTTTTAATTTAATTTATATTGGTAGGAACACACAGCAGGAGATCCACCCTCTTAAATTTTTAAGTGTACAACACAGTACTGTTAACTATAGGTACAATGTTGTACAGTAGATCTCTGATTCTTGTGCATCTTGTTTAACTAAAACTTTATGCTATTGTTTAGCAGCACCTTATTTCCCATTGTCCCCAGCTAAGTGAAATAAGCCAGTCACAGAAGGGCACATACTGAATGATCCCACTTACAGGAGACATCTAAAATAGTCAAATTTATGTTATTCTATTCCATTTTTTTAAATGGTCACATAGGTTTTTTTTAAAAAATAGATCTTTATTGGAGTATAATTGCTTCACAATACTGTGTTAGTTTCTGTTGAACGACAAAGAGAATCAGCCATATGCATACACATGTCCCCATATCCCCTCCCTCTTGAGCCTACCTCCCACCCTCCCTATCCCACCCCTCTAGTTCATCGCAGAGCACAGAGCCGATCTTCCTGCACTATGCTGCTGATTCCCACCAGCCAACTATTTTATATTTGGTAGAGTATATATGTTGATGCTACTCTCATTTTGCCCCAGCTTCGCCCTTCCACCCCTGTCCTCAAGTCCATTCTCTATGCCTACCTCTTTATTCCTGCCCTGCAACTAGGTTCATCAGTACCACTTTTTTGTTTTTTAGATTCCATATATATGCGTTAGCATATGGTATTCGTTTTTCTCTTTCTGACTTACTTCATTCTGTATGACAGACTCTAGGTCCATCCACGTCACTACATAGGTTTTTAATTGGAAAATATATTATTAACCTATGCTTACAGTAATCAAATAATTAACTGAAAAATTCAAGATTCTATTTTTCTTAGGAACATTGAAAATTTTAAGCTTTCCAAAAGCACATGCATTAATCGAATTTAATGTGAACCCAGAGTGATTCTTCTCCATAGTTAGTAATAGATATTTAAGATATTTTACTTCACCATGGGAAACAATGATGAAAAATGGGACTATTCCATCATTATTGACCTTTAAAATCCGTTACGTTAGAATTATGAATACTTTTGGCTGAAAGCATACATTATCTTGCTATTTTCTTTTTCTTCTGTATATTCCCACTCAACACCATATTCTTGAATATTGAAATGGACAACATTCATTTGACAGTTTGCCATCTAAAAATTAATTTTTTTGTACTTGCTTTGGATGCATCTGGGAACCTAGAAATGAAATTTTGGTAGAAATAAAAATGCCAATGGGAATATTATTGATTACCTGGAATGTGTGGCTTTCATTTACCAGTTATGACATTTTAGCTGAGTCATCTAGAAATGAGTTGGCTTCTATTCTTTCAATTGTTGATATAACAGATCATTTAGATCCATTGTTTATAGTAGCTTTCAGATGATCTTAATATTTTAGAACATAAAATATCTGATGAATTCTGTAGAATCTAGACAATCTGAAAAATGTTTTCAGAGTATATTAGCATCTCTGAATTGTAAGTGGTCACAAAACATTTGTTTGAACATTTATATTATTTTCAACAAAAATGTATTCCTCCCCGTCTTTCTTAACTGCTAACTTAAAAACAATAAAAATAAAAACAACCCCCCGATTTTTTTATGTTGTCTCAGATTCATTCCTGGCTTTAGTCAGTCAAACATTACACAAACTCCCATGCTAATTTTTCCTATCATTCTATGGTGATGTGGTCTTATACATTACTGTTGTGCACTCTTCTTGTTTCTAAAAATCTGAACTCTGAGGCAGCTCCTTAGCAAGTTCATTTGTTGTTAAATTCTATGATGTTTCCTAGACTCCAGAGCATCACATAATGCTAATTCTAGTGCATCGCCTTTATTTGGAATGCCAGTTCACGGAATGCCTATTCTGGACCACGCACTGGGTAAGCCTAGGTGATGCAGAGACTAAAGATGGAACCTTAAGGAACCCCTGGTTCCTCCTTGGAGGAATACTGCATTTTCCTTATTAAAACTGAGGTGGTCAAGTTCTGCTTGGTTTTCTAGAACTTACCAGTTTTAAATTATACTCCCTTTTCTTTTAATGAGCATAGTATATTAACTATTTTTTAATTTGTTTTTAAATGTGCTCCTCTCAAGCCTAATATTTCTTAAGAATGGCCATAATTTCCTTTCTATAATTTTATAAACTCCAAATTCACATGGACAATTTTTTTTTTTCCAGGCGCTTCTTTTTCCTTCTCCTCCACTTCCTCCTGATAACACCTGTTGTATGACAGGTGCTTTGTATACACTCATTATCTAATCTGTGTGATAATGTGATACTTATCCTTGGTTATTGTTATATTACACATGAGAGACTGAGGCTCACACAGCTTCTTTAACATCTCATCCCCATTTCATTTCTGTCTGACTTCAACACCTGAAGTCAGTCACCTGATCTTAACCTTGACTTTTTTGCTTAATAATTGCTGTCTTTATCAGTTACCTAGTTCTACAAGTTTGATGCTTCATGTTCATCATCTTACTTAATTCTGTGCTTGCTCTTCAATAGGTATTATCCCCGCTTTCCAGATGAAGTGTTTGAGGTACAGAGTGAATCTTTATGCTTAAGGCTGTGAAGATAATATTTATGTCACCTCTAACTTTTGCCAAACTCTATGCTTTGTCTGCCACCTCAAAATGGATAATAACTGATTATTCCTAGTGAGGTAAAATTAAGTCTAGAGGGAAAAAGTTCCCTTTCTTATTACTACCTTTTTTTAGATTCAATTGTTGGCATGGAAGTAATGAGTTTTCTGTAAAAAACTTTAGAGCAACTTTTCTAATCTTGTACTTATTGTCTGAAGTAATACTAGGATAGTATTTGAGTTTCTAAATTAATACATAACCCGGATGTTCTAAAAAGTCCTAAAATGTTATCAGATATAGCAGCAGTTCTTGAAGTGTGGTCACAGGACCCATGGAAAGGAGGGTTCCCAAGGGCTCAGGGAGTTCAACAGGTCAAAATTTTTTTTTCATAATAATACTAAGACCTTAATTACTTTTTAAAAACTCATTCTCTCATGAGTATACACTTAAGTTTTTTAGAAGCTAGATGATTTGTTACACCACAACAGATTAAATGCAAAAGTGGGTATGAAAATTCAACTGACTCCTCTTAAGCCAGACATTAAAGAATTTTGCAAAAGTGTACATTTTGGGGACGATATATTTATTTCTCACAAAACATGTTATTTATGCTAATATTCAATGAACTTGTAGTTATTTTTAATCAATCACTAAATATTTTTTAAATTCTCAGTTTTCTTTTCTAACATGATAAGTATTGACAGGTATGACCAATGTGCATAAAGAGATTCTGAAACCAAAGTGTTTGAGAATCACTGATATAGAGAGCCATGTATTATAAACAAGATCCTTGACTTTTAGAATCTATATTAAAAAACCTGTATCTACTTACAGTAAGTTTTACTCCAGGATTTTCTTTAAAAATGTATGTAGTCCATGATGGTAGTGAGAAGAAGAAAGAAAAAGTCTCAAATAAGAAACTTGGAAATCTTAGACACGCTAAAGCATGGTCTCAAGGAAGATTGACTGTGGAGATAAACAAAAAGTTATTTTCAATATGAAAAAATACTCCTTATGACTTTCATTCTGAACTATATGGTAAATGGCCAAGCTAAGATTTAAGACTGTTGTTGAACCAATAGGCCTGTTGTATATTTATCCATAAAATTTTAATTATTTGGAACGAAGAAACAGTCCAATAGGCACATACTGAACATGTAGCATACACAGATAAATCCCTTCTCTCTAGTCAAAGCAAGGTTTTACTTCATTAAGCCATTTCTCCTCTCCAAATATTTTAAAATACAATGTAAGTATGACTTTTACATAAAATCAAGGGGACTGTTTTCCTTTGACCCTCTTTGTAAATTTATGATGTAGGGAGTCGACATTTAGTGATATTCAAGATTTTGCATGTGTTTATAATAGGTTGTCTTTCTATTTTTGATATGTGAAGTTTGAAGCACACAGTGTCGCTTGTGACCCCTAGAATACTTTATGTTTTTTAATCTGAAGAGAAGCCATAATGTTTTTTTTTAATATTAATTTGCACCTCTTTAGATTTCCACAGAGGACATTTTTAAAATTTATGTGTAGCATAAACACTTCTTTTAGTTAATTGTAGAAGTTTAACACTGACTATATTTACAGCCCCGTAGGTATAGTTGAAAATTTACATATTAAACATAGTTGCTCCCTGGAATGGTTTAAGAAAATGATCTGTGTTCTTAATTATACCTTCAGCATAAAAGCGCGAATGTCATTTACTGAAATGTAAAGAGGAAATCAGTGATGATGAAGATAATGATGATCATAATATAAAGCATATTAATTTTATTACGTTGGCAAATTTTGTTCTTTTTTCAGTATTTGATCATTTTACATTTAATGAGGCTGTGAGTTGATGTTTATTTCAACATGATGAAAATGCTAGACTCATAATTAGTTTCACAGCTATTTTATATCTTTTTAGGTGAATCAAAACTTTAATATCAATGAATTCAAAGCACATTTCCAAACTAAAGTAAGGAGTGTATAACCATGTTTATACTTTTCGTAGTGATTAACTTTAGAATCAAATACTGATTTGTAGTGTACAAAATGAGTATGTAATATGACTTAATGAAGACAACTTGGTGGTTCATTTGCTGTGTGTAGCGAAATTAAAGTTTCTTACTTTTAAAAGAAATGCTATGAAAAGCTGAAAAGGAATAGTCTCTTATGATATTTAAAGCTATAAAACTAATAGTTATCAATATTTTTCAGTTAATATTTGTCCTTTCCTTAAGCAGTTTTAAGGATACTTAAAGCATAGTCCAAAATTAGAGTTGACAATTGCAAATACAAACCTACCAACACAGTAATAAAATCAATACTTACATTTCCCTTGAGGCCACTATTTACTGTTTGCTGCACCATTTCCTTAATGGAATGGCAGTTATGTTTGCAGAAACCTTGTAACTACCATTTTTATGTTTTAACTAAAAGCAGCTTTCTTGAAGAAGTATGATATAGAAATTCTTAAGCTACTGTTAAAAATAGTCATAACCATTTAGTAGTCAATATGAGTGCAGGGAAAGAAACCTTTCTCTTTAAAAATATTTTTCTGATAAACACTGACACATTTCATAATGCAGTAGTATTTTTCTAATAATGGCAATATGTCCTTTATGTCTTCATTATTGTCGACTTAATTTGTAAATATCAAGCTATACTTAAACAATTTGTGAAGTTTAAATGAACATGCAATTACTGGGGTACATTTCATTTTGGGGTTGATTTTGACAGTGTACTGTAAAACAATAAAAGGAAGGAGGGGAGTAAGGGAAATTAGCAGTTTATTTTACTCCACACATTCAAATGAGTTTCAAAATGTAATTGGCAAAATGATTTACTAATCTCCTTTAGTTGATTTTTCTTTTCTTGCTGTTATGCTGTTATGATTGTACAATGATTTTCTTTTTTTAGTTATTATTTTGTATTTTTATAAAGAAATTACTTCAGAAGTGAAATATGCCTACTATTCCATCGTATTGTCTATATCTCTTTTTACCATACTTTCCATTGCATTTGAAGTTAAGTAATATTAATATGGCATTTCATGTCAATTCTTTCAACAGATTTAAATATTTCTAGGATTTAATCAAAGTTAAAAGATAATTTATCTTCACCTTTTATTCTGGTTTTGTCTTAAATATAGTAATAACATGAGTCATCCAAGATGGAAGGGTATGTTTTACCTCCCAGAGGAATTTATGCATGGCCAAACTTTCTTCTTATTAGTAACTGTACAGACTAAAGTAGAGAAGTTTTGTGAACAGAATTCATGGCCCTTTTTAGAGAACATGTTTGAAACAGGATATTGAAAATAAAGTCCATTGGCCAACTCAGGTCTTTTTACATGATGATGTCAGCAACTATGTTGCGTGATAAAGCTGCAATATTTTCATGACAAAGAAAATTTCATATCCACATCTTTAATAAATGAAGAAGAAAAAAGTGTCCTTACTCAATTCATATATTCCCATCAGAACCTTTGTAGCTTCTCTCAAACTGTAAATATTGAGAGTAAGATCAGAATGAAAGTGGTGTTGCATCAAAATTAATCGCTGAAGTTATTACATTGTCACATGTATCCTGTATTCGGGCTTTTCACACAAAGCTTTGAAGAGCCCTACAGGACCAACCAAATGTAATTGATACAGAATCATTGCTTCACAACAGCTGCAGTAACAAGGTGCTGCAGCTTTTACTTTAATCTACCTTTCTTTCTGAGAGTTTATTATGTTTTTGAATTTATTCTTTTGTAGATCTGGGAGCTATCTTTTTTTATGGAAATTAATCTTTTTAGAAGATTTGTACTCTCGTTTTCAAACACTAATACATTCATTCAAGTATCCTATTATTCAGATCCAGCTGGCTTTTATCTGGTGATATTTACTTCAAAAAGCCAAGCTAAATGGTATCATAGATTAATTCTCAGGGCACAGGAAAGCTTTTTTAGAGAAAAACATGATTTGGTAATTACTTGAAATACCGTAATAAAAATCACAGAAAATGTCAAAAATGTATTGTATAATCCTTCATAACAGTAAACTTCAAAAAGTTGTTTCATTGAAAATGTGGTATTCTGAGTCCATCATAATTTTCATTTCAGTCAAACATAACTGGAAAGTTTGCTTGGGGTTCTAATAAACTCTATGATGAATTTTAGGTTTATATTGTTTGTTCACACAAAGCAGTGAAACTTCAAAAGGGACATTATCCACTGCTATCTCTTACATAAATCAAACTGGAAATAAGACACGTTTTACAATTCAATTTAAGATCCCACTGAGACAATAATGTTGCAAGCTGTGCATTTTGCAAAGTAATATAGTAATGTCTAGTTTGCATTTTTGAAAAACCAGATTAATCACACTTTATTGAATACGTTAGAGCAAACCTAAAATTCATCTATTATTAAAAACTTGTGCAACAAACACAAACTATATTTTATACATAAAGGACAAACTCATTTATTCATTAGGATAAAACACTTGGAGTTTGCATTTTGTAACCATGAAAGAAATGACATTTGCTATGGGGGCTGTTTTGAATTTTTAAAAGCAGTCTATGCAGAGTAAGCTGCTTGAAAATGTATTTTAGCATGTTTACCTGGTCTTAAAACCTCCAGATAAATATAGAATTTAACTTGAAAATTTTGGAGTAAGAAAACAAAAATCATTAAAGTAAATGATATGAGCTATAGAGACATCTTCTACAAATAAAAATCATATTGTGTTTTATTTTACATGTTAGCAACTTAAAATAATATGATCATTTTATGGATTTGATAAGAAAAATAAAATCCTCCTCAGGCAAAATGAAGGATTATCATGCTCTGTGATATTATCAAGCTAAAGAAACTAAGTACTTTTTTCATGTATATATTTGGATGTACAATTTTAATAAGACATTCTATATAGTATTGGAAATCAAAATTTTTTATGGCATCATTTAGAAATTATTACCTACATAATATATATTGTTATTTTTGAGGTCAGTATTGAGGAATTCTAGTGACTATAAGAATTGTGAATAGTGAAGAAAAGTGAATAGCAAGAATAGTGGCTAAGGCTGGGATGTATTTTTACTGGTGCATATTTTTCAATGTCAGGATAGTAAACACTGTTTTGCTCTCTACGGATGTGTATAATATTCTATATGATAACAGTTATTGAAGGTGCTACAGAATAGTAATATATATTCTGCACAGAATAGAAGTAGCAATATATTAAAACACATTCCCAGATTAAATTTTTCAATAAAATATTAAAGCCAAACTTGTTATATTTCAGAAACCTTATTATTAAATCATGAATTTTGGGGGGAATATTTCCTTTTTATGTTCTCCCGTTGTGTCACTCAGAGCATCCCCCCAACTTGCTTTCCTAAGAATTCTACATAACCCATATTCACTGGTAAGCTGTTACCTCCTATTAAGCAAGAGTAAATTATATCTTTTATGTGAAGACTTCCGAACAAGATACACATAGTGTTCCTTTTATTGTGGAAAATCTCTAGAGTGCATATATAAAAGGAATTCGTTTACAAGCCACTGGATTCAGATATGGGGAAGAGTATGCAGTATATCCTCACTCGATATAATTGTTTTGTTATGTCTGCCTCTGGAAAACAATTTGTTCTTCAGTCGTCATCTTAGAAAACTCTAATGATAAAGAACACAATATTTATTTTTCTATTTTATCAATTTTCCAGTGGCATGAAATATGAGAATCAGGATTCTTGCCCTGGTCATATCAATGTCGATATGGTGGATGACAGAACTTGGGATGATTATTCCTGATGATGAGTTCCTTTTCCTCCTTCTGACTATCTGATACATCACGTTAATCATATCTTTCCCCTGCCTAAGATGATGATCAAACTCATCATCCTGACATCTGAAAACTTTCATTCTCATCTCCCTACCCTACCTAATTCTTTCTGACTCCTGATGCTTTCCTAATATGTACTTTCTTCTCCAGTCAATTGAACTACCCACCTGTCATCCAGATCCACTGTTCATGTTCGTCTTTGCTTCATCACACAGTCCAGGCAATTCTCTCAAGTAGCTCTGCTCTGTGTGGTACAGTGGGAAGGATTTAGGACCACGGGTCAGGCAAATAAGTGTGATCGAGTCCAGCTCTTCACCTGAAGACTTATGCGACCTCAAGCATTTCATTTTATCATCTTGAACCTCAGTTTCTTCTGCTGTAAAAGGAGAAAATGGTGCTTGATGGTGTTATCTTCTCAGCAAACTCTTCCCAATCTACCCTCCTAACATACATGCTTACACGTACACACATATGTCGTGTATATGCAAAAATTCTTTCATCCCTATATGACAGATATTTCATTTAATGTGTCATGTCACTTTATTTGTTTATTATTTTTTCTACCCACCTCCCAATGAGAATATAAACTCCCTAAGGATATAGATTTTTATCTGCTTTATTCACTGCTATATTCCCATTGCTTGCAACGTTGCCTGGCATGTAGTAGGTGTTTGATATATGTTCAAAGAACGAAAGAATGAATGACTTTTGTGTCTTTTTTGTACTACAACATTCTATGGTTCAAATATATACAGAAAAATAAATTGTATGTTGTGTAGTGATGTTTAAATATAATTTTTTTATTCCTTGGCCTGTATACCATAATATTCTTGGCATTTGGTTCTCTTTTTATGATTATATATTGATATTTTAAAAATTATTTATCTTCTATTTATATTTTTTCTATTTGCTATGCCTGCATCGTAATCTTAATAGTCTGTGGTTTCTTCCTCTTTCTTTCCAAGATTTTCAATATGCAGTATTAACTTGAATCTTTGGGTAAACAAGAACATGAAATCTTTTTCAAGGCCGGAATTTAAACATATGTTAATATGAACCTGAGTAAATGCACATCATGGAGTGATTTTCAAAAATTATTTTCACAGTCAGTAGAGATTTGACACATTTAAAATTAAGCCTCTATTCTTAACACTTTAAAAATTTATTAGATTTAAAATAGATAACAATATATTGATATAAATATTTCAAAAAATCCCAAATAGTATTGACACACATAAACCATTAAAAACAAATCACTTTAAAATTTTTGTTTATAGCTGTGTCCATACAATAATTATAATTTTGTGAAAATAGTTCAAATATATGATAAGGTGCAAAACATATTCCAGATGCTTCTTTGTGAAAAGTAGCTCGTTATAGGAAGCCCTTAGAACAAAATTTCAAAACAGAAGCTCTTGAGTAGTTAATTTGTTTTGAAAAATTGTTTAGCCTATTAACTGAAGTCTTAAATAGTTCTTTTAATATATTATTTTAATTAAGAGCAACATTTAACAAGGTGTATTTGCCCAGGTGTTAGGCCAGGTACATCTCAACGAGACCATCTGTGACTGTGGATGGTGGTCCTAACGTTCCGTGTGAATGATGTGAGAGAATGTACATGATAGAACAGAACAGACTAGAAGTAGAAATGGTGCCATATTTTAATTTTGGAGGAGATATTGAAATTATTCAAGACAAGTTTTTGTGATCACAAGGGAAACTAACAGATCATTATAAATTTTTATTACAGAGTAATTTTGCAATTAGATAGCTACTTATTGTTCAATAATTAAGGACCCTCTTAGAAGATAATTATTTTTAATAGGTAGAATTCTTTTTACACTGAAAATATTTAAAATACAATGGCTTTATTATAGATAAAGATAATTTAGGTAGATGTTATTTTTGTAAGTTCAAGATTTTTGAAAGTTTTATTTATTTAAGTACTTGAGAAAAGATGGCAACTTCATCATTCATCATTTATTTTTCAATAAAGCATGTGTCTTTTTAATATTGATGCTGAGAAAAATTGTTGAAGAAAAGAAAAATAATGAACATGACTGATTTATCCAAATTGAAGAAAAGAAAAATAATGAACATGACTGATTTATCCAAATATCAATCCCCCTGTGTGGGCGGGTTTTTTTTTTTTTTAATTAACATAAAACCTGTGTTTAGCACTCAATTCTGACAACTGAATCATTGGTTCATTAGTTTGGTCGAATCGTTAAGTTGGTTGTATTCTCTCATATTTTTCATTGGTGACATTATGGTTATAACAATTGCACTAGATAATTTTTGAAATAAGAAATGAATAGGACTTCCCTGGTGGCACAGTGGTTAAGAATCTACCTGGCCAGTTCAGGGGAGACGGGTTCGAGACCTGGTCCGGGAAGATCCCACATGCCGTGGAGCAACTAAGCCTGTGTGCCACAACTACTGAAGCCCGTGTGCCTAGAGCCCTGCTCCGCAACAAGAGAAGCCACCGCAATGAGAAGACCACGCACCATCACAAGGAGTAGCCCCTGCTCTCCTCAACTAGAGAAAAGCCTGTGCACAGCAGCGAAGACCAAATGCAGCAAAAAATAAATAAATAAATAAATTTAAAAAAATGAATAAAGATGTTTAAGTTTTACTTTATATTGACCTAAGAGTGTTGATATTGTCAGAAAGTCAATCCTCATTTCAAAACACAGTTTCTAACTATTTCTCTTCTTCTAATTCACATTGTCATACCAATCTAAAAAAGTGTATTTTATCCATTTATTCTTGTGATAAAGATTAATGCTTTTGTACTTAATTCCTGAATTGGAATTAAATTAGAAATAAATTTGTCCATATTACTACTCACCTTTCTAAGTATTTTTTTTCATCGCCAGCAACTGAAATTTTAGTGGTCATTTTGACCTTGAAAATCTCCTGCTGCCTCTGCCTGCCCATGAAAAACTGATGAAAACTGCTTTGAATAGTATGTCTTCACTACATATAATAGAAGCTATGGAAAGAATGATTTGGTTTTGTATAAATAGTAGCTTTCAACACGCCTGTCATCTGCATGTAATCTACCACTAGGATATAATATTATTTCTATGGCCCTTCAAATCTGCTGAGTTCTTTGTGATATGTAGTCCCTTGATTTAAAGCTGCATCTCTCCATAGTGTTCTTAAGGGAAACCTTGTAATTACCGGATATTACAATTATTTGTCATACTATAAGTTGGACTAATGGCACCTTTTCAAACTATGCTTAGTTGTGTCTATTTGGTTTTTTGTCGCTGTTTAGGCTATCTACCTAAGTCGTAGTTAGTATTGTTAAATCTTTAAATACAATGATAATGTTCTACATTTAGTCACTCAGTATTAATTGAGGACCCAACATCTGTCAGGCATTCATGTTGACTATTTTATTTAAAAGAATATTATAGCTTACCAGTAAGTGGGGAGAGTTGAAATTATAAAAATGCATTGATACCCATTAGTGTTAAGAACTTACTGTAGGAGTCATACACCAAATTTTGCTTATTCCTCCTCAGCTTCCTAGGCTTTATTTTTAAGTCATCCAGCTTGGCTTGTTTGGGACTTATTCTGTGGCTTTCAGTAGAAATACACTCTTAGGAGAAATACCTTTATACTTTCTATACCCTCTTCAAGCATCATGGCTTAATCTCCCACTTACAAATCAAAGACATCCAAATCTTCCTCACTGGGCATCTGCTTTCCTTCCAAATTTCAGTGCCATATTTCCAGTGCTTGTTGTCAATCTCATTTGAGTGCTTCTGAAATATCTCATATTCAACAAGTCCAGAATCAAATGGATTTTTATTCATAACGAAACCTGATCTTCCTCATAAAGGTGATTAAAAGCTGGTATTGTGAGTTCAGAATTCCAAGATCTAAATCCCAGGGCAAGTTTAATCAACTTTAATAATACTAATGTGGATCCATCTCAGAGGTTCTAAAGATTCATTGTGATAGTGCATATAAAAGCTGAACATAGTGAGTGACACACTGGAAGCAGATGATACGTATTAGATATCATCATTGTCATCATCATCATCACCATCTTCATCGCATCATTAATAATATCACCGCATCCCCAACTGTTAACTAGATACTGAAGTTACCTCTCACATTTTACTCTTTTCATCTCCATTTGTATCCAAATGACTACCACATTCTAAGAAGTTTATTTCTAAAATGTTAGACACACTTCCTATTCTTCATCTTCTCTATCTTTTATTCCAGTCAAAGGATAAGATTATGTGCATATATGCTATATCTGTCTATCTCTCTTTTCTGTTATAAGCAGGTCAAGGACAAAGGCTATAGCTTATCATTTTTGAATGCCACAGTGAAGTTTACGACATGTGAATGTAAGAATTGGTCTGGGTTTGCAACTCTCGACTCAAAAACTGACAGAGTTAGTCCTACTTTGTTAAATGCTGAGGATACAGTGATGAGCAAAAGAGGCATAAGCCTGATCATTTGGTGCTTACATTAAGAAAAGAAATGTTGGGTCTTTTACTTAATAACAATGGGAAACAGTTGAAGTCCTCTAAGCAGGGGAGTGACAATGTAAGATTTGTACTTAAAAGTAATGATGGTACTGGAATATGATTACAACAGCAGAGAGAGAAACAAAGTAGAAATAAATCACATTGATGAAATCAACAGGAATTGGACATCTGTGGCACACAGTGAAAGAGGAGGAGATAAAGATGATTCCTAGGTTTGTGGCTTATACAACTATCTGGTGATGTCATTCTTTGAGGCTAACCAGGTTTGGGGAGAAGATAATTTAACACTTAGATCCATGCATATGAGAAATATCAAAAGAATTCCATGAGCCTG
This sequence comes from Lipotes vexillifer, assembly GCF_000442215.2. Taxonomy (NCBI): domain Eukaryota; kingdom Metazoa; phylum Chordata; class Mammalia; order Artiodactyla; family Lipotidae; genus Lipotes; species Lipotes vexillifer. The sequence continues at coordinate 278,824 of NW_006790422.1, read as the reverse complement.
TTATCCTACCTATAAGAGTTTTATGCTTTTTAGAAAATTAAATAGCAATTTTGGCTCAAGTGAGAAGATTTTTCAATTTCAACATAAATAATTTGAAATTGAAATGTTATATGAAACACTGGAAGTTAAAACTGATTTCAACTGACCATGAGCAACACTTAAACGTGAACATAAAATTGCTAATACTGTATACCATGGCTTTGAGTACTCTAGTAACAGTATAGAAAGTATATTAAATTGAAATTTTATTTGATGTAATTGTAACCCTATAGGGAAATAACAATATCTTTAGAGTGGAGAATTTCTAGTTCATTTGTTTGCCTAATGGAAAAATAATTTGATGAGTTAAAATGGGAAGAGGTAGAAATTCACTGACATTGGCTATGAGAAAGGTTAAAAGATGCAGTTAAATTAACATGGATACACTATACCAAACTGCTTTATTCTGAAGAATTTTATGTATTTATTTTAGATTGGAAAACTTAAATATGTTCCTAGTATTGTTATTTCTACACTGTCCATAATAGCATTATACTTTAGCTGTAGAAATTAACCTATCTGTTGCAATATCTTAATTTCCACTGAATAGAAATATTTGACTCTTGCTTAGAGTCGTCCATATCAACAAGACACCCAAATATTTAGTCAATACAATTAATGTAGCTACTATTTGTTTCATATACTGAGTTCTATGTAACTATTTACCAGTCTGAGTCTGCATTTGTTTGTTTTGTTTTGTTTTGTTTGGGGGATCTATTTTACCTCGTTAACACTTAGAACATAGTGCTAATGAGTCCAAAGAAAACAGCAGCATCAAAAAGCCAACTGTTTCTGATATAATTATCTTTGTCTTCTCCACATTAAGTATTTCACCTATTATCTTTATAGTAATGGCCTTCTTTTATTTTAAGTTGCATCAAAACTTTCTGGAATTTGGTATGAAATAAGGGAAAATATGTAAAATACTGTATTCTTTATATAATAATTTATTCTAATAACTTTCATGAGTTCAAAATCAAGGTTATTTAAATGGAAACTCTTGTCTATTTTTAGTTTCCTAATGCTGTTCCAGTTTTCCATGATTCCTCAAAGATTCTCAGTGTAATTGTTTTTTAATAATATCTGCCTGTTCTTCAAGTATCCATTTATGTATCCCATCTGACATTAATGACTTGAACTTCAGCTCTGATTTTACAATTTGCTTCTTACTCTTGCAAGTTAGTCATTAGCCATGGTAAATAATATTCAAGCAAAATTTTAAAAATAAACAGTTCTGATTTCCAGTATTTTGTGTGCCACTTTGTGCAGCAGCTTAACTTATGCTACTTTCAACAACACTGTGGAGTATGTAAGGCAATAGAAGTATCTCAACTGGATGAAATTTAGCTAATATCATAGTTCTGCTGAGTCCAAGGACACTGATAGCACCAGTATTATATTATCACCATTACATATAAAATAAAATGTTTTAAAACAGTTCTGCATTCAAAAGAAAACAACACAGGTAAAATAGAAACCTCCTTGTATGGCAAGAGTTTTAAATTTCTAGTTAACAAATACGTAACACTCAGAGTTAGGTTTAGTTAATGACAGATAACTAAAGAAAATGCCTATTTCTGGGAAAGTAACATGTTTTCCTAAATGACTCATATTTATTGGCAGTGGGATAGTTAGAATTCATGACAGTATTATTCTTTCTCTCTAAGAAAAAATAGCACTTCCAAATCAAACAGGATATGTGTGCAAATATAAATTTTAGACTCTGGAAATGGCCTGCTCTGTGGACATTATTGTGCAATACCAATTAGGAGGTGTTTGTGCTGTTTTATTTGCTAAACCACTGTACTTAAACTGGAACATTTTAAATTGTTACCCAATTAATAGTACCCTTTACAGATTGCTTCTTCCTCATTTTAAAATAATGCAATTTGATAAAGTTGAACCAAAACACTGGAAGATTTCAGTGTTTCTACTTGCTAAAGTAGATCACTGAGCTCAGATTTTTATCCAGAAAAAGATTTAAAAGATTACATTATAGTAATTCATGAAAGGACTGTTTCTCCTATTTATGCAAAGTACTAGTATTACTGCTGACGTTTCATATCTCATTTTTTATTAGGGTGAAGTTTATCCTCTAAAAGACAATAACTTGTTTATTCTCACCTACCGCTGAAGTACCAGCTGAACATCTGTAGCATCTGAGACTAGTATTTACTTTTCCTTAGCAGTCTTGATTCCATTGTTAAGATGGCATTGACATCCTTCTAAGTGGTCTCCAATGGTATGGAGTAAGTGCCCGCTCTTGCCATCATTTTCATTGTAAACGAATCTTGACAATGTCAGGTTCCCGTCACAGTCTATCAGTGTCACTCACTAAGCTGTGGTGTGACCGTTAGTCCCTTTGAGATTTGCCTCCTTTATCAGGGTCAGCCTGTGGGAAAATCTGAACAAATAGTTACATATCAACTAGGTATAAAAGATAATAACATTTAAATATACTTTTAGTATTTTAATGCATGGTGGTTTAAAAGGCATTTCTTTTCTACAGATCACTTTAACTTTGTGTTTGATTACTTTACATGCACTCTGTCCAAAATTCATTAAAAAATATACAGTGGCCTTCTCTTTTGGAACCTATTACTTATTGGCTATGTTTAGGATTCAGTAATAAATGTAATTATTTGGGCTAGGATTTTAATCAGTACCACTGATATACATACGCATAGTTTTTTTTTTTAATTAAAGAGAAACAGTAATAATATCCTTACCCAAAGCAGTTTTCATTTCCTTTCCTACATAAAAATTGTGTTCCAAAATATGATCTTCTTTCTTTTATTAATGATTATCTCCACATTTAATCATTCTTTATTTTTTTTATTCATGTAATCTTTTTTCTTTGAACTTCTGTCTCAATTGATAAAGTTTCAGTTGATTTGTGAAATAACATTTCAAATGTTGAGCATTCATATTTCTTTCCCTTTCTTTCAGTTTTTTACAGGAATCAGTTACTAAAATTCTACTTATAATATAGTCATATTTGTTGTTAGTTCTATTGAATATGCTATGTAACAAGATATTAAATAGAAATTTTCCTGTGGTTCCACACAAGAACAAAAGGGACCAAGTACTCCTCCATTTAAAAAAAGTAAATACCAATCAGTACTGATTAATAGCAGCTGAACCAGAGTTGCTATCTTAACTATCACTCCAGACTCCACAGACATTCTCTTCCTCCATTTATAGGAGGGGAAGACCAACACAGGAGAGGAGATTCGGAGAAAACATTGTAGTGAAAAGACAGCACTTAATGGAGGGAGCTGTGGCTTAGTGATTCCTTTTTGTTTTTGTTTTTGTTTTATTGTTTTTGCGGTATGTGGGCCTCTCACTGTTGTGGCCTCTCCCCTTGGGGAGCACAGGCTCCGGACGTGCAGGCTCAACGGCCATGGCTCACGGGCCCAGCTGCTCTGCGGCATGTGGGATCTTCCCGGACACGAACCCGTGTCCCCTGCATCGGCAGGCAGACTCTCAACCACTGCGCCACCAGGGAAGCCCAGTGATTCCTTTTTGAGAGTCCTTCCTCACCACCAAGTGCACGGAGAGGAGTTTCAAGAGAATTACTCAAGGATTACAGATGCCTCCACCTCATTTCATAGCTGGATGTCTGCTTTGGTGTGAATTGCTGATCTGCTTTCTGTACATGTTTGAGCAAGGGGAGAAAGAATTGAGGAGAGGCGACAGAATAGAGAGAGTGGACATCATCAGAACAAAAGGACCCACACCAGGAGAAGGACCTTAGTTTCAAGAGACCACGGCAGTTTGGGGAGCTTAGAAGAGCAGGAAGCTGCAGGAGATTTCCATTGTCAGGGACTTGTGCAGTTAGGAGGGTCCCCTGGAAGACCCCCTTAAATGATCATTACTTGGCAGGGAATACTTGGCATTTAGGCACCTGCCACCTGGGAGATGTCAATGGTCAATAGGCATAGCCATAGAAGCGACAGTGCGGGGAGGACTTGAGCAGGAACTGGTTGGATGGGAGACCTTCACCCTCCTACCCAAGAGAATAGATGGAAAAGCTGTCCAAGCCCCTCTGTCTTCCAGCTCCCTGGGCCCTAGGGCTGGCAAGTGCTGATGGAGATGAGGACGCAGAGAGTGGCGTTAAGTAGAATGGATTTTCTTATACTCAAAATCTGCTCAAGGTTATTAAGGGGCAGAAGAGGGAGCCTTAACAGAGCATATCTGAAGGCAGTAATTAGAGGAAAAATTAAACTAGTTTATATTTGTTATCCATCAGCTCTGTTTGACAATCTGGTTACCTTTAAAGTAGGGATGGCTTCAAAATTTAAGGGTTTCTCCCCGAAGTAGTCTATTTCTCTGTTTATAACCTGATCCATCATAAAATGTGTATCATAAAATACCATAAAAATATTAAATGGAAGGATACAAAATATAGTCTGCTCAGAAAAAGACTAAGATAGTCCACCAAGCTATTTACTTTTTCAGAACCTACAACTATGTTTTAAAGTTGGGGGTGCAGAGGGTGTAAGCAGGGAACGTCCCATACCTATTCCTTGTGAATCAGAATTTCAGTTACACTGAACCTTAAAATCACCTTGCTTGTCCCTGAGAAATACACATCTTTTACAGGAAAGGAAACCTAAACACACACAATTACTTTTTTTTTTTTTTTTTTGCGGTACGCGGGCCTCTCACTGTTGTGGCCTCTCCCGTTGCGGAGCACAGGCTCCGGACGCGCAGGCTCAGCGGCCATGGCTCACGGGCCCAGCCGCTCCGCGGCATGTGGGATCCTCCCGGACCGGGGCACGAACCCGTGTTCCCTGCATCAGCAGACGGACTCCCAACCACTGCGCCACCAGGGAAGCCCACAATTACTTTTTGTATATAAGTTCTGTATATTTGCATATATAATTATAGATATATTCTTACTGTCGGTATAATTAGGCAGAGTAAATAAACTGCTTAAGATTATATAAATGCATAATTAATAGCTTTTAGCTAGAGACAAAACAGGTAATCAGGTGTTAATTTCAATTTTTCCTCTTGTGTTCATGTGCCCACTTACATCTGGTTGCTGTAAGATGGTACATTTGTTAATTCTCACTCCACCAAAATCACACCATTGCATGAGGAGCTGGCCTTCCTGATGCTTGTGGTTACACTACTTAACTTCATCATATAACAGCTGCCTGTGTGTTCTGCCATCAGTCAGAGCGCAGATTTATTTCCACCCGTGTAAGCAGGTGTCTAGCCTGAGATTGTTCCCATGCTTCTCCACAATATGGAGAATGAATACCTAGTTTAGGACTAGGTGTGGGAGATCCTCTCTCCCTTTAACCCTTCCCTCCAACACATTGAAATATGGATATAGAGTCTAGATATTCAAACAGTTGGATGTGCTGAATCTTTTCATGGGCTCATGACCAATTTCCTTGGTTCAAAACCATTTTATATATTTATCAAATGTCTGAGTTTTTGCATACACGTTTCTACCCCCTATTATAGAATATGTTCTTTGAGGATACTAGGGCTAGATCAAGTTTGTCTTTTTATTCCATTGTAAAGTCAAAGAAATGGTAGGATTCTACAAGAACGGAAGAGGAGAAAAGAATCAATTCTTTTCTGTTTCTCTGTAACTCTCCTTACCAACTGTTAGAACTTTTCTTATGTGCAAAATCTGCTGTCTCCTGTAAATTTTCATGCAGTCATAATAATAAACTTTAATCTTAAAGGTGTATATGTGTGTGCATGTTTGTGTGTAGGCTCACACATAAGATACTGGCTTATATCAAATATATTGGCTTAAACCAAAGCACTTGAAATTATACATTTAATAACTATGGGCATGTCTGTCTTGCCCTGAAGTGGCCTATTTTCAATTCTTATTTATTCATGCTAATAGAGGAGAAGGATGTTATAAATTAAGCAAAAATCACTTAAGCTGACTTGGTTATATATTGTATATTTTTCATTAGACTTAGTTTCTTAATTGTTTGCTCTATTTATTACCCAAATGAGCTAACATCATGAGTATTTAACAAATGATGATTGGCAGAGATGGCTAGGAGCATTTTATGTAGTGAGAAAATCCAATCTAGTGTTATAAACTTGCTATGGAAAATTCATATATAGATGATTGATATTTACCCTTTCACAAGGGACTGATATCCTGTGATCCAAAAGAGATGTGGAAATAGGTAGTATTTTGTATATAATCTGTTACCAGAATGATTTAATCAGAATTTTAACTTTATATTTTACACTTTGATAATGTGAAAAAATAGAATTATAAGTGCTTCTCTATTGATACAAGAGTGAAATTGAAGTATATTGGGAAAATGGCTTTTCCCATTTATTAACTGGTAATCTAGATGTAAATAAAAGAAATTGGCTCAATTGGAAAGAGAAACAAAAGTAGATAATAGGTATAAGCAGAACTCAAACTCAATCCAAAATAATGAATGTGAATATTTTTCCCTCCTCCATATATTAGTTAATATTAGTTAACCTCAAAAATGCAATCTACTATGAAAATGTAATCCTTGGATATTTTAAATGAAATATAAAGAGAAAATTATCTATTATTTATAGATTTCCAATGCAGTTCCCACATTCAATAACATTTATTCCAAAGTGTTATTTCTGTATCCAAATAGTTGGTGATTATGCTTTAACTCTTGTTTTAAATGATAACATAAAAAGTAAATATGTAATGAAGAATTTTGCATATACTTTGATAAAGACAATATAAAGTGAAAATGTTTAAAACGTTTTGTCACTGAATGCTTTCCTGACATAATATGTCCAAAAAATTTATATACTTACAGCTTTTGCATGTTTGACTAGCACCTTGGTATAAAACATCAAAAAAGTCACGAGTAGAGAAATAAGCTGTATAAATTTCTGAATATAGAAGTGAACTTTTATATCATAGTGTAGGAGCAAGCTGGACAGATTGCTTTTATGTGAGTCATTTCTGTATGAACATTTTTTTTAGCCAAAAGCTGTCCTGGTTTCTTGTAAAATAATAAAGATATCCATTTTAATTGATTCTCTTCATTGTTTAATAAAATTGCTTTGTCTGATTGCTGAAGAATTTGAATTGAGTTTTCATTACCCACTTCTGAACAATTTACTCTAAGATCCAGACAGTATTGAGCTAATGAGTTTGAATTTATATTGAACTTTAACTGTCTTCCTGAAGTAAATGGAAATAAAATCATGGCAGCAACTAAGTATTCTTCATGAAAAACTATGTCTTAGAGATTTTACAATGAGGCTTTCAATAGAGCTAAAGCATTTAAATTGGAGTTTTACCTACTTTGCTGTTTCTAAGCATATTATATGAAAATGTGGTTTCTTTTCCTTTTTGTAAGAAATGAAAACTCATAAGATGACAGGGATATTACAGAAACTTTCTTTCAAGTGGGTAGTTTGTACATTCAACAGATTCAGTTAAACAATAAATTAATGGTAAAATAATTTAATCTGAGAACATGCCTAAATTGAAATGATATATAAAAACCTTCCAAGGAGTACCCTATTAAGGTGTTTCAAGATCTATGTAATCTGAGACGTGGCCATGATGTTGAAATACACGCCTTTAAAGGTACTGCTCTGACTTTGGCACCTGTATTGCCACAGTCATAAACTTAAGCTTCTCTGCAGTTGAAAGCAAGAGATATATTTATTGATTCACACACATTTAATTTATTGCTTTGATATATTATCTTTTGTAAATGATCTTTGTGTTCCCTGGAGCATGTCTAACCAAGCTGGGCATTTAATGATTCTATGTTTAGGATTTTCTGTGGAATTAAATTAGGAACGTTAACTCTTAAGGGTGACTGGGATTCTATTATACAAGGATAACTTTGGATTCTATAACTATCAGTGTGCTTCAGTTCTAAGAAGTAATTAATTCTCTAGGTATACAATAGAATCCATTTTATATTAAGTTGGTTAGTCAAACAGGAGTAGACTCCATAAACAGGCTACCTGTTGTAAAAATGATATTTTTCAGAAAATTTGAGACTGTATTTAAGAAGTAGAAAAACAAAAGAAAAATTTGGTTTAGGGGAAATTTACTTACTTGAGCTTATTTCCCAAGAAATCACTTAGCCAATCTCCAGATGTGATATATATATATTTTCACATCTTTATTGGAGTATAATTGCTTTACAATGGTGTGTTATTTTCTGCTTTATAACAAAGTGAATCAGCTCTACGTATACATATGTCCCCATATCTCCTCCCTCTTGCATCTCCCTCCCACCCTCCCTATCCCACCCCTCTAGGTGGTCACAAAGCACTGAGCTGATCTCCCTGTGCTATGCGGCTGCTTCCCACTAACTATCTATTTTACATTTGCTAGTGTGTATATGTCCATGCCACTGTCTCACCTCGTCCCAGCTTCCGCTTCCCCCTCCCCGTGTCCTCAAGTCCATTCTCTACATCTGATATGCTTTTTAAAACCTCATTTCCAATTATTCATTAGAAGATTTGGAATAATATTGTATCCAAATAATTGATATTCATTCCCCACAGGCAGCAGTGAAAGTTCTTGGGAAAAGGAAACACTGTACTCTTCCCCACCCCGGGGATCTCAGGCTTCTGTTACCTGGCCCCGCATACCTAGAGCACTTAGCCTTCCAGTCAGTCATCCTCTCCACCATCTTCAGCAGAGCCACCTTCTGCCAAATGGTACAATGGCATTTTTTAGCACTAAAAATGATAGTTGCAAAGAATAAAAAAAATCTAATGATCGGCTAGTAAAATATAGGACATAGTAGATAGGTACACTACTTTTAGACAGCTAAACGTGATAAAGAAAACCATAGTATTTTAAACAAGAATTAGTCTGATCAGAAGAATAATGTAGCAAAGAACTAAGTGTTTGTATTAAACACAAATGAAGAGTGGTGAGTGATAAAACATGGCACCAAACTGGTTAGCTTTAAGCCTAATTTCCCTGAGTGATAAGTGGGTACTGTTGCATGCAAAGAGGACAAATATTTTTCCTTTGACTCTCATTATTAGAACATTTTAAAATGCTTCAATTTTCAATGATTTCTGTCCTTAGCCATTTTAATTAATGAGATATACCATGTTTCATTGTTTTACTTGAATAGAGAAATGATGATATATGTGTATTTTTTACAGGACTGGAACTGCCTTTTATGATGATGCCCCACCCTTTAATTCCTGTCAGCCTACCTCCAGCATCTGTCACCATGGCAATGAGCCAGATGAACCATCTCAGCACCATTGCCAATATGGCGGCAGCAGCACAAGTTCAGAGTCCCCCATCCAGAGTTGAGACATCTGTTATTAAGGTAATTGTTTAATTACATGATTGATTTGCCTTAAGCCAAAATCATCTTAAGCCACCATCACTCAATCCATTTTTCTTACTCCACAAGTAGTTCTAACTCTAAAAAGCTAATTGATAGTGAATAGATTATGAGAAAAAAAAGTCACTTATAGTCATTAGAACCAGGGGTACAGTATTTAGGCAGGCTAGGCTAACTTGAAGTTCTCTATTATATCTACTAAGGGAGAGATGAACATAGTATTTTAAATGATATACTTCAAATTGTGTGTATGTGCTTATACGTATTGTTGTGTTTGTGTTCGTGGGTATGTGTGTATGTGTGTGTGGTGTTATGAGCCATAAGGTGTGGAAAATGGTATCTGATTTGTTTTCAGAAGACCAGAAGGGTTAAATTATGGTTCTGCCACTTAACAAGCTGTGTCACCTTGGGCGTGTAGCTAAATCTTTCTGATTATTTCTACACCTAAAAAAATGCGTAATACAGCGTGGGTGTAAAAACTAAATGAAATAATAAAATTGAAATTTTTTGTAAATTCAAAAATACAGAGTAAGTGAAAGATAACATTATTGTTATACAGGTATCACATATGTGTATATATACACACTTCTCTGGCTCTCTCTGTATATGTGTGTGTGTGGGGGTATGTGTATACTTTTAAATATGTGTGTGTGTATACTTTTTCATTCATATTATTTTATAATGTATATTTAAATCAAAGTACTTTATTTATTTATTTATTTATTACTGGAGTATAATTGCTTCACAATGCTGTGTTAGTTTCCACTGCACAACAAAATGAACCAGCTACATGTATACATATATCCCCTCCTTCTTGGACCTCCCTCCCACCCACCCCATCCCACCCACCTAGGTCGTCACAGAGCACCGAGCTGAGCTCCTTGTGCTGTACAGCAGGTTCCCACTAGCCATCCATTTTACACATGGTAGTGTATAGATGTCAATCCCAGTTTCCCAACTCATCTCACCCTCTCCTTCCCCCTCTGTGTCCACCCATCCATCCTCTACGTCTGCATCTCTATTCCTGCTCTGCAGATAGGTTCATCCGTACCATTTGCATTGTCAGAATAGATTATTAATTTTTAAACTAAGTAAACAGCTGCATTATCCGTATTTGACATAATTATTATCTTGTTTTTCTGAATATAATACATGTGAGTTTAGGAGAGTCTCTGGAGCATGTTTTACATAAAAGGCCTTGTTACACTTCTTATTCATTGCTGGTGGTAATGCAAAATGGTATGGCCATTTTAGTAGACAGTTTGGTGGTTTCTAATGAAACTAAACATACTCTTACCCTACAACCATATGATTTTTATCAAAAGGAGTTGAAAATTTAGGTCTATACAAAAATTTGTCCATGGGTATTTATAGCAGCTGTTTTCATAATTGCCAAAACTTGGAAGCAACCAATATGCCTTTCAGGAGGTGACTGGATAAAAAAATTGTGTAACTCCGTGTGCGATGACTTTGTTGTTTGCCATTTGTGACAATGTGGATGGGCCTGGAGGTTATTATACTTAGTGAAATAAGTCAGACAGAAAAAGACAAATACTGTATGTTTTCACTTATATGTGGAATCTAAAAAATAAAACAAATGAACAAATAGAACAGAAACAGATTCACAGATACAGAGAACAAACTAGTGGTTACCAGAAGGGAGAGGGTTGGGAGGGAGGGCCAAGATAGGTGAAAGGGATTAGAGGTACTGAACTACTAGGTATAAAATAAGTAGGCTACAAGAATGTAATGTACAGCACAGAAAATAGAGTCAATATTTTGTCATAACTTTGTATGGAGAGTAATCTATAAAAATATCGAATTCCTGTGTTGTACGCCTGAAACTAATATTGTAAGTCAGCTATACTTCCAAAAACTGAATTAGCATTTGTTAAGTGAGTGAGCCATGGTTCAACAACAGACCACAAGAAAAAATGAAATAGAGAAGTTTATTACTCACAGGTCATGGAGGAAGTACTTGGCATACCTCAAGGGACCAGACAGGGGGGTCAAGGCAGAGTGTAGACAGAGAGAACAAGGCAGGACCTGAGGCAAATGGCTTTATTAGGATCCATGGGTGGGGTATTTCAGGATTTCCAGGCTGGGGCTGGATCGGTCAATTCAAACCCAAAGAGTAGGGTTTTGGTAAGCCTCCCAGGGGTCTTATTTAAGAAGACTGTTGATCACAAGGGCTTTTGGGGAAGTCATACCAGGGACTTACATTTGCTTGTGACTCTGGCTGCTGTCTAGAGCATGCACTTGCATGAAGGGGGCTAGTGATAGTTTAAGGTCCCTGTAGGCCACATGGTCAAACAAAATGGATGCTGAAGCAGCAATACCACAGAGTAGCTTAGCTGAATTCTCACCACCATACAATGGAATATTATTCAGAGCTAAAAAGAAATGAGCTATCAAGCCATGAAAAGGTATGGAGGAAACTCAAATGCCTACTGCTAAGTTGAAGAAGCTAGTTTGAAAAGGCTACACACTGTATTGTTTCAAGTGTAGGACACTTTGGAAAAGGCAAAACTATGGAGATCCTAAAAAGATCAATGGTTGCTAGTGGGTGGGAACAGAAGATGAACAGATGGAGAACAGGGGGTTTTTAGGGCAATGAAAATACTCTATATGGTACTATTGTGATGCATTCAAGTCATTATACATTTTGTAAAGACCCTGTCATTACTTATATAGAAAGTTGAATAATATACAAATAGGAATTTTTCATATAATAATACTCTATAAACAAAGATGTGTACTTGCTCCTTAAATAATTTTCGGAAGTATCCTTACCAGAGGAAAATAACAAGAAATATCACAGGAGGCCAAGATCAACTATCAAAATATTCTTTCCTGAGAGAATGCCACTGAATGCTACATTGTCATCAGTGAGGGAACCAATTTGTTAATCAAGGTATTGATTCAATTTATGATCGTTTTTGATAATAGTTATTACTGAGAATTCAACATTCTCATTGTCTCACTCATTCGAAGCAGTGTTTAGTAAACTCACATGATACATATTAATTAAACTTAATTTAGGGGAAATTTTTATTTTCCCCAAAGAAAATGGTTGGCTCTTATGTTACTTTAAAGAGTATGGGGCCCAAGTGGGTAATTAGAATAGAGCCTACAAGTTTGTTTGCCTGAAAAGATTCTAAATATGAAGGCCAATTAAAAGTGAAACGTTAAATACCAAAGAAGATTTACCCCCACTGGAAGTAATGATAAAACAAGAGAAAATAGGCTTTGAGGGATGGTCCATATGTGGGAATGTGCTATTTACATTTTTGACAGTAATGACAAGAATTAAAATTAAAACTCAACCCAAATGAGAATAGCAAAAAGAATTTGTAGGACAGAAGAAAAGCAAAACCATAGCTCTCAGAGTTACAAGCTTAAAAAAATGTTTTGTTATCTATTTCTAGGAACTAAAGGAACTCCAATGATTTTCTTATAAACCTATTTATGAAAATGAACCTATCAGTTCAAGCAGTAGAGCAGGGTCTGCAAGCTGCTGAACTTGGGTAACACCTACGCTGTGTCAGTTTTTGTATGGACCATGAATTAAGAATGATTTTACATTTTTAACTGGTTGGAAAAAAAATCAAAAGAAGAATAATCTTTCATGACACATGAAAATTATATGGAATTCAAATTTTAGTGTCCATAAATAAAGTTTTCTGGATATTAGCCACACTCTAATTTACATAATGTCTATGGCTACTTTCAAATACAAAGGCAGTGTTGAATAAAATATTTGCTAGCTGGCTCTTTACAGGAAAAAGTTGCTAATCGTTGAGTTCTGATCAACTCAAACCCATGTGAATCTTAGGCTGTGGTAAACGGAAGCAGCACAAACTAAACTGTCAAACACCATAGAGCCATAGGATTTGGCATTGAAAGGAAAAGAAATTAAAAGCATTGAGGAAAAGAAAATTATATAGGTGAGGACAGTACCACCATGACACTGTTATTTGCTTTAAATGCAAACCTCCATGACAGAGTCTGCTAAAGTACTGAATTTAGATTTTCTCTGGTTGATTGTCTTGGACTACTGTAAATATTTTAGTAAGGTAACTTTGAGGAGGGAGGAAAAGGACATATACTGTTTACACGATAATAATTCTACCTTAAATCCCAAATAGCTAAATGTCTAATATTATATTAAGTCATTAGACGTTCTGTATTAGTCTATTATGTATCAGTGAAACCCATATACTTCTACTGTTTAATATTCATAGAACATGAAGAGTCATAGGCTTGGGATGTTAGGTGTTTTGTAATCCAGCTCCCTCCATGGTGGAGAAAGCATTCC
>NW_006790422.1:254936-265127 GCF_000442215.2 Lipotes vexillifer | reverse complement strand
CATTCCTGCATCCTCTTTACCCATTTTTATATATCTATTTTATAGAAGGCCTATTCTATTTTCAGCAAATGTAAGAGTGATGAAGGTATTAATTTATCAAATTAAAATTTTCCTCTCAATAGATTCTACCTTAACTTTATTTTCTTGGAAAAATGTCTACTAATTCTTCTGTGTTCTAACCATTTAAATATTTAAATCCTCTGCTATAGTACCTGTGGTGTTTCTTTTTTCCAGACAAAAATTCTAATTTCTTCTGACAATTTTTCATCAAGCCTCTTGGTTGACCTTCCTTTTCTTAAATAAGCCCCCTCCTCACTACCCCTCTCCTGCATAATACTCTAGAAGTGAACCAACCAGTGAAGAGACCAGAACTAACATAAACCTCAATTTGGACAATAGTTTATAAATTTAGTCATAGTTCATAACTATTTTTGCTAGTTGAATGTGTGACTCGGTAAATCTCATGCATTTTTGACATGAAATTCTACTAAGCCAATTCTTTATCTTTTATTTGTATTAGGAATTTGCATTTATCCATATTATTTTTTTTATTTTCCAGTCTATTGATTTAGGCTCTTTAGATATTCTTGAGTGTTAATACTCCAAACTATCATATTAGCTATTTATACCATCTTTGTATCATTTCCAAATTGTAAAAGGATTGTATTACTTTAAATCACTGAGGAAAATAAACAGTATAAATCAAGAGATCAATTCCTCTTGTCGTTAGAGATTTCCTAATAGGCTGAAATGTTCTACTAATTGATTCTCTTTGGGAATCATTCATCAAGTAACCCCAAATCCCCCTGAATGAATCAATATTTTTCTCACTTTTATTTAATAAATTCACAATGATATCATAAGGATTTTTAAAAAATGGTTCTTTCTGAAACAAAAAGAAAATTTAAAAGAAGCAAGACAACATATTTTAGTGGTTTAAAACATGGATTCTGGAGGAAGACTTCCTGGGTTTATATTCCAGCTCTGCCATCTCCTAGTCTTATGACCTTGTAAAAGTCACTTAATATCCCTGTCTTTGTTTCCTTTTCCATAGAATGGGGATTATATCATTACTACCTCATCAGGTTGTCATAATGAGTAAATTAGTATTTATAAAATCATTAGAAGTCTTTCTACAGTGACATTATCTTCATATTATCACTGGTTTATTTCCCCCCCAAGTATTCACAATCATCTGTTTAAAAATAAGTTCTAGAATTTTATAGGGAATCTGTGTCAGGCTTTTGAAATATAGTTGCAATTATATATTAAGACCTCTCTCTCTGTCTCTCTCACTGTCTTTTTCTTGTTCAACCCTTTTCACCTAACAAAAGTAGTGTATTTTGCTTTTGGTGGGTTTGCTAGTTCAGTAGTATACAAAGCAGACTTTTAAATACATTTTTTTTCCAGATTTCACTTTTCTTTAGTGATAATATGGAATTGTTTTTGAGAAATTTGGCAACATTCATATTATTCTACATTACTGAATAATCTTTCCTTACATGCCACATTACAGCATTTTTCTGAGAACAGGGAATATGACTTAAATTTGTTAATTTTCTCTGCCAATCTGCTGTTGTGTGTGTGTGTGTGTGTGTGTGTGTGTGTGTGTGTGTGTGTGTATGTGAGAGAGAGAGAGAGAAATAGAGATTGTTTATGACATTCTCATTTAAAGAATTAAACATTGAAAAAAATTTTAAATACAATGTATACATTTTCCATTCTCTAATACTTTTTTTTCAAAACAGGTCCCTAAAATACTATATCAGTAAATAGGACTTTACTTTCGTGAAGTTCAAAATGTTTAAAGATTATAAAAACTAGAACCAGAGTAACCAGATTCTTGAAGTAGATTAAAAAATCTTACAGCAATGTCATTTACCTCATGTTTGCTTTGGGGTACAGAATAGTTTATCTTGGGACAACCATAAATAACTCTAGATGTATGCATCACTTTTAAACCTTTTTTTTTGCAAAAAAACTATTTCGTCTAAATTTTACTTGTATTTAGAGAAACAGTTAAGTCTGCTCTCTTAATGTTTATTTGGGTATTGATATGAAATATGAAAAGAGAATGCTAACAAGAAAAAGGAAGTATTAAAACACAACTACCACTAAGGATGCCATACATCAGTGTATTGAAATATAAGACATATTTAGATCCATGAGTTTATAATAATACTAAATATAATACAATTCTCCTTTGGAGAATTCTAGGGAATTGATTATTTTAAAGGACAAATAAGGGTTTAAATAAAGGATAAAGGGGTGGAATCAAGCATTTTCCTGTCTTTCCCATACAGACTGTCCCTCAGGATAACACAATGATGCACGAGAGAAACTTTCTGTTCATATAAATAAATGAGTATGGAATGATATATTGCAAATAAATGAGTATGGAATGATATGTTTCTAATTCATCAAATTGCACATCCTAATGAAGTGATGAATCTGGGCTATGATTATCAGTGGTGGCTGGCATCATAAAATGCAACCAAAAAGACATTATGCACTTCCAGTGAAAGCATACACCACCATCTATGAAGTACTCTTGCCCCCAGATCAACTTGAATCAAGCATCCAGATACACTTACGCCAGAAATTCAGAGGACAGAGTAACATAGAGATGAATTAGACCCATCAAGGAACTGTAAGCAGTTCATAGAGGTGGTGGCCACTAAGAACATACACAGTGCCTTAACTAGATAAAAAGTTGGCTTTAAACATTTGGCACGAACAGAGTGATGCCAATTGATGGCAGTGCTGGCCAAATCAGAACTTACCATTTCTTCCTTGCTCTCCTCCCTCTATTCTACTTGACTATAGAAAAGGAGGGACTTCTCTTTTAATTAAGATAATAGTATTTATTATTACATAAGCCTGAGGTATAACTTCTGAGTCAAGACTGGCTTTTGCTGCTCAAGGTAACTGTAGGAGCTTATATTACCAAATAAGAATCTGTAAAGTTACTAGGCTGCCTGAATTTTCATACAGATGTGGGAAAAATATAGTTCCCTACCAACACTGAATAAGTTTGAAGAGACAGTAGGAGAATAAAATGAGGTTGTATATGATTACACTCATGGGTCTTACCACTTTCCCATTTAGCAAAATTGAGTATTTCTTGTAAATTTCTTGTAAATATCCCTTGAAGCCTCAATTTAGAACTCTGAGTTAAGGAGTTTTGATGGTGACTACCAGATATTCTACCAGATGCAAGTATACTAGGTTTGTTTATGTCTTCCAGAAGTACTTTTTAACATTTTCCTGAACCCAGAATCCCCATCCTATTATTTATCCTTTCTGTTCACTTTCCCAGAATGAGAGAATATGGGTGTCACAATCAGTGTGTATGATTCTGGATTTCACTAACAGTATTTACTAGCTGATGATATATGCTCCATTAGGGAAAGGAGTTTTGTCAGTTTTGTTTACTTACATGTAACCAGAGCCTAGAACACTGGCATATATTAAGTGTTTAGTAAATATTCTCTGAACGAATGAAGTCCGAGTTGTGTTAAAGCTCAGGAGTTTAGGTTTTATAAAGTGCTAGTCAACTTCAATTTCATAAGATAAAAGTTGTATTAAGATAAATTTAACATTAGAATATCTTCTCCCCACTTCTATAACATACTCAATAAGGGAATTGCTAACTGATAAAGAGATGAAAATGAAGATAATTAAAGAGAGCAATATAAAGTAAAGCTAAATGAAATAACCCATTTAGAGAAATGAGTTGTGATTATTTAATCTTACTCTAAGAAAATATTTTAAATTGATAAAATATAATGCATTTTGTGGTGGAGATGAGGCAGCAGACACAATACATTTTTTAGTGTTTAATTAATCACGTGTGTAATACTGAACATTTTGTATGTTTTATTTAATTTTTATTTAATTTATTTTTTTATTGAAGTACAGTTGATTTACAATGTTGTGTTAGCTTTGGTTGTACAGCAAAGTAATTCAGCTATATATGTATATATGTATATATTCAGCTAGATATATATTTTCTTTTTCAGATTCTTTTTCCTTATAGGTTATTACAAAATATTGAGTATGGTTCCCTGTGCTATATAGTAGGTCCTTGTTGGTTATCTATTTTATATATAGTAGTGTGTATATGTTAATCCCAAACTCCTTTTTATTTTAGAATTTTAGAATTCATTGTTTTAAATTCCACCTTTGATTCTGAATTGTGGTAGAGACCAATACTTCTTGTTCTACCCAGAGGCAATAAATGCAGCTTTTCCTTTATTGTTATTCTGATACCATTAGTTTATTAGTATGACCTTTTTTTTTTCAGTGAGAGTGTATTCCTCTTACATTTTCATTTATTATTGTGGCTAGTTTTATAAAGATGGAACACTGCAAAAGATTGTGTTTTATTGATTGGTGGAGTTATGATGCAGGACTATAAAGCAGTGTGTTGAAGTATTAAATTAAATATTCTTCCTCTTTGTCCTACTTCAGGGCCATCTTGGAGGTTAAAGGGTCTCACACAAATGAAATGATAAATCCAGTTTACATAGTTTCCCTATAGACATTGAACTGCTTCTTTCTTATTATGTCTGAATAAAACTCATTATCTATTTTGTTTCAGTAATAATTATGAGATTCTCTCCTAAGCAATTCTTTACTGTCTCTATTATTCTCCATCTTATAGCATACTCTGGAAAGGCAAGCATATAAATATGATAAAAGAATTAAGCTGTTGAAATAAATTAATTTATTGTGCAACAATGTATTCAAATCTTACTTGCTCAATGGATTTTACTTTAATGAAATTCTTCAAAGAACAATACATCATGTTCCAAAGATTGAAATTATACATTAAGTGAAATGACTGAATATGTTGTGTCTCCGTTTATAGAAAGTTTCAATTAAATACTTAAGCTTCTAAAGCATAAAAATTTGCATAAATTAAAATATTTCTTTAAGTAAAAGTGTTAAATATTGTCTGTAT
This sequence comes from Lipotes vexillifer, assembly GCF_000442215.2. Classification (NCBI taxonomy): domain Eukaryota; kingdom Metazoa; phylum Chordata; class Mammalia; order Artiodactyla; family Lipotidae; genus Lipotes; species Lipotes vexillifer. Next base: position 260,161 of record NW_006790422.1, on the reverse strand, counting down.
CCTTTGTTCTTAGACAAAAAATATAATTAAAGTAAAAATAAGCTAAAGCTAAAATAAATACTACAATTTCACCTATGTTTCCTAAGCCTTAAATTATGATTTAATATTATTTTACATTAAGATTTTAATCTAGCTTATTTTTGACTTAGTTTATTATGTGACCTTTAGAGTGTTATGAATGTATAAGTGAATAAGTGAATAATGTATGAATGAAAAGAATCATCAAGGAAAACTTTTACAGTTAAATAAAATTGACTAATGAAAAAATTGTTATACTTATGTGGAAAATAAATAAATAATTGTTCAATGGCACAATCATTGTTACTAGAGTTTTGTGCATTAAATATTTACGTATTTTATGAGTTAAATATCTCAGGAAAAAATCAGTTTTTCATGCTTTCCATTAGTGCCACTGAGAAATCTATTATGACAGGAAACTCAGACTTGCAAAATGATTTTAGAGGGATTGATTTATTTCAAGATTGCACTTTACCTCTGTTTGGCTAAACACATGCCACTGAAAATATGATCACTTACATAATTATTAAGAGGAATATTAAAATGTATTGATGGATAAACGTTGATTGAATGACTTTTGGAGAAAATAGAATGGCTAATTTAGAAAATTTTATTTATATAAAAATATAATAATGTTGTTTCCTAAATATATACCATGTGTTTCTGCATAATCCAAGTGTTAAGAATTAGATGTATTAGGAATTAGCTTTAAAGCTTAGCAAACTTATGTACCTCTTTATCAGAATTTCGAGAAATCAAGGTTAGACTCTATATCGTGTGTATCTGGTCATGTATGCAGTTAACTATAGCATGGCTTATTAATACATTTATACAGACTAAAAAGGAGTTCTATACAGTTTTATAAATCCATACTCTATAATAAATGCACAGATATTCCAAAAATGATACAAACTCCAGCCTTTGAATGCTGCACAGAAGCCAAGATTATCCTTTGATTTGTGATTGCAAAGACTTGATGTGAACTTTATTGCCTTATTTTTTAATTAAAAATTGTGGGATATTTGTGCAATTGAATATATTAAAAAGTAAAAAAGATAAACTATTAATACATGCGATAACCTGAATGAATCTAAAAAACATTTTGTTGTGTAAAAAAAACCAGACATAAAAAGTATGTACTATATGAGTCCATTTTTATGAAATTCTAGAACCAGCCAAACTACTCCCTGGTGATAGAATTCAGAAAGACGTTGCTTCTGGGGCTAGGAGGAATAGGCTGGGAAGGGGCATGAGAAATCTTTCTGGGGTTATGGAAACAGTCTAGATCTCGACAAAACTCATCAAACTGAACACATAATAAATGTACAGTTTGAAGCTGCTTCATAGTTTAAGGTAGGGGTGAATGTTAAGAAGAAAGAAAGATTTATAATCCCAGCTGCTTTTAAATTATAATTAGAAGATAGGAAGTAACTTTTGGCATCCAGATGTGGATTCTCCGCTCTTTTAAATCGTATATGTGTTTGTTTTTTAGAAATGTAGGTCATTTGTTTGCCATGTGAACTAAAGAACTTAGACCATTTAGAAGCATAGCTTGTTTGATTTATTTATTGTGGAAAAAATAACTAATATTGTGTTCATTTTGCATGTTGAGACATAGAGTTTAAAAATACGTCTTGCAACTTTTGAGAGTAGAATTTAGTTGACTTTTTTCTTTTTTCCTTTTGGTACAATATTGTTTGACCTGGCAAATTATTTGTTGTAAAGTTTCTTTTGGGACTATTTTTTATTTTATGGAATATATATTGAGAAACAGTTTTATGTATGGATTTTGGAAGAGGGCTTGGCTATCTTGAGGGTTACTTTCATTTTTTTTGTCATGATCCTCAAGAATAGAACCTCTGTTGAAGATGTTTGTTGACAATGTGTAGGACTGAAAAATTAAAAGGGTATGAAACAAGTGGTGCTGAGTCTTGGATATACATTAAAATCGCCTGGAGAGCATTATAAAATACTGGCTTCTGGGCCCCCCTTCAGACTCAGTTTATAAGACCGCTGTAAGAAAGTACAACAAACTGGGTGGCTTAAAACAACAGAAATTTATACCCTCACATTTCTGGAGTCAAAAGCAAGATGTCAGCAGTACCATGCTCCCTCTGAAATTCTAGGTAGAATCCTTCCTTGCATCTCCATAGTTTTGGATGGTGGCTGGCAATCCTTAGCAATCCTTGGCTTGCAGCTGCAGAGCTCAGATCTCTACCTCATCTTCACATGACATTTTTCCCTCTTCACAATTTTCCCATCTTTCACATTTTTCCCATATCTTCACAATGTCCTCTTGTGAAGACATCTGTCATGTTGGATGAAGAGCCCATCCTACTTTAATATGACCTCATTGTAACTAATTTCATCTGCAAAGACCCTATTTCCAAATGCTCACATTCATAGGTATTGGGGGTCAGGACTTCAATCATTCTGGAGGGACACAATTCAACTCATGACCCTCAGTAAGCCAGAATCTTGAGGAGTAAAGCCCAGGCATAGGCATGTTGAAGAACTTCCCAGGTGATTCTAATTCAAAGTAGAATTGAAACCCATCACAAGGCTTAAAGGAACTTTTGAGATTGAAGACATACATTACCCTCTTTCTCTGTTAGTACAAAGCCTTGTCTGTCTTCCATATTACATTAGCCTTTAATATTTTGAAAACAGCCTCCTACAGGCCGATTCCATTTTAGAACTTTTTCTTTTAAAAAGTCTGCTTTTTTTCATATTTGCATCTTTGCACTCTAATCAGGAATAATTTACTTATTATTTATTATGTATCATGTATCAGTTTATTTGTACACTTCCAAATATTTATGAATTATTGAAAAGACTGTTCTTCAAGGCCTGTGTGTGTTGATAGCTGAAGGAATAAACATCTTGTGGCTCGAAGAAAATGTTAACAAATGAGTATCTTATTTCCTAATCAGTAACTCTATTTATAATAGCTCATTGGAGACAGTTATACAATACATTTGCACACTGGTCTCATAGGGAAGGTGCAAGATTTAAAGGGGAAGGTATGGAGTGGGACCTGAGTGTTAACATAGAACAGTATCAGGAAACATGATACCAGGTTTCCCTGGGATACAACTAATACATATTTCATGAATTTTCCCTAATATATTTGTGTGGTTGCATTGGAGCTAGGAGGCTGAAAATTATTAGAATCAAAGAAAATTGTTCAAATGTTAAATAATAATAGATTTCCATGATGCCTTAAAATGTGACTAAGTATATCCAGAGCAGCCCCATAATGAAATAGGTGTTAACAATGCCTCCGGTATTATTATGATGATGTCATGGTGATAATCTGTGTGTTAAATGATCCTAGACACTTGCTGAAGCAATATAATTTATTTAAAGATTTTTTTAAATTGATAATTGTCTAGAATTAAAACCTGCTTTGTTCTGTTAATCCCTTGTTGTCTAATGGTTCTAAACTGGATGTCTTTTTTGACCTCTCTTTTTATCCAAAGAAGGCATTGACATTTGCCATTACTACAGCGATGTTCACTTATAGAACCATTTTCCTTTCTAGTCTTTCCTTACTTTGACTTTCCTCAAGATAAAAGGTGTCGTTTAATCCAGTTAGATGTTGATGAAAAAATGTGTTTGTCTTCACGTATCTATAGAATTAAGAAAAATCAACATTCCTTAAGCAAAGGTCCAATGTATTTACCTCTTTTCTCCCCCCTCCTCACCCCCCAACCATGGTGGTGTAGGAGCGTGTTCCCGACAGCCCCTCGCCTGCCCCCTCCCTGGAGGAGGGCCGAAGGCCTGGCAGCCACCCATCATCACACCGCAGCAGCAGCGTGTCCAGCTCCCCAGCGCGGACTGAGAGCTCCTCGGACAGAATCCGTAGGTGTCTTACTTCCACTTGTCACCATTTTAAACTTTATTAGGTGCAGCTGGCTTTTCTAATCAAAATGCCCTCATTCCAAATAGATCTCAGATGTATCATGTTCTGACGCAATAGCCATCTCTCAAAATTATGTCTCCCAGTTTGCAATATCATGAGGTATGGTACTACATTAACAGGTTCTGATATAAGCTCCCTCTCTTTGATGCCACACATAAAGATTTCAGCTATGAAACAGTTAGAGAAAGTAAGAGGTGTTTCTGAGGTAAACACCTCTGACTCTCAAATACCTAGCGTCCAAGTATACCGTTTATGGTTTATTCCTCTTTGTTCCTTCAATCTCATCCCTGCCATTTAAAAAAATTCACTAATTTTTAAACTTCATCCTTGCATTGACAAAGACATCCACAAAGAGGAATAAAAGAAATAGAATTCAAAATAACTGATTTTTAAAACATTTTATACTCATTCAGAAGATCAATAGATTGAAGAGTGTGAAATTGGTTAAATTTTAGGATTTGAATTAGTAACAGTCAAGAATGCATATTATCATCACATGTTATTATTATTAAATTCTAAAAAGTAAGGTTATATTTTATTTCATGATCACATTTTCAGATATTTAATCCTGGTCCTCATGGCCAAGAAAATTAAGAGTAAAGTTAATACCCCATTCAATTAACTGGTGATTTTGTGTATGTACAAGAATCTAATATTGTTTACCAATAAAATGAGCATATTAACAGTGACTACCTTGGTTGCTAAAACCAATACTTACTGTATTGTTTACAGGCTTTAGTTATTATTTTAGGAAATCATGCTTATAGCATAAACTTCATCTAATTACACAAAATTTATTGAAGTTATTTGGTTGTTGAGAATATCTTCATAATAGAAAAAAACATTTCCTAGAAAGTATCTTTATAAGCTATAAAGGAAAGTTTGCATATCCACAATATAGATACTGTAGAGGCGGATAACATAAATATTGGTCAAATTGTATGTAATAAAATTATTTTTAAAATAGTCAATCATTGACAATTACATAGACTTCAACGTAATTCTAAATATGTATACTTTATTTAGCCTCTTTATATTTCCCTAAGTTTGTAAGAGATGATTGTTACTGTTTATTAATAAAAATGGATATAGCACTTGATAATCATTGCCAAACCAATTATATTTCTTCAAAGCATTTTTCAAATAAAATATTTTCAGTATGCCTTTGTGCCATGCTGTCGTTAGAATCAGAAATTTAATGATGAATATTTGGTTTCATGTCTAATGCTTTTTAAGATATTATTGGAAAGGAGCTGTCCTAGAAAAGAAAATTATATTTTCT
>NW_006790422.1:235652-254926 GCF_000442215.2 Lipotes vexillifer | reverse complement strand
GGGAAAGATTTGAGAGTTTTGATATACATTCTTTGTTTTACTAATCATATTTTAAGATTGATAGAAACAAAGTAATTACTTTTGCATGCATGGACTACCATAATTGTCCAAATGGAAATATTGACACATGTACACACACATGTACACATGTACACATATATGCATATACACACATACATGTGCGAATGTATGCATATTTATTTTTAACTTTAGACTAACATAAAAAATTCAAAAATAATTTAAAATTCTTTAATATTTCCCATCCAGTTTCACTCAATCAGTTGATCTTTCTGAAAGATATACCTGATAAAAACCTAATGCCACCTTATTGTCCTTATCACAGACACTGTGCTTCTTTACCTCAAATACTCCATTGTTTATTTTGTACAAACAAGGAATTTCCCTTACATAACCACAGAAGATTGATTAAAATCAGGAAATTAAGACTATTATCGTACTATTCTCTAAGCTGCACACCTTATTCAAATTTCACCAGCTTTCCCACTATTATTTTTTCCTTTTTTTCCTGACTAATATTTTTAATAATAAGAGATTTTTCTTTCCTGGTCCAAAATCCAATCCTGATCACATGTTGAAATTACTTGTCATATGCCCTTAATCCTTTTAAATCTGGAACGGTTCCTTAATCTTTTTTATCTTTCAGTACCTTGACATTTTTGGAGAATACATACCATTTATTTTATAGAATGTCCCTCAGGTTAGAATTTTTTGATGTTTTCTCATAATTTGACTTAAGTTATGTATTTTTGGCAGGAATGACACAGACATGATAGTGTGTCCTTCTCAGTGCATGATTTCAGAAGCTATATGATATTTTGCCAATACTTGTGATAACCATCACTTGGCTGAGGTAGTGACTGACTTCTAGATTTCTCTCTTGTAAAGTTCCTTTTTAAGTTGTTTTTAACCTTTGTAGATAATAAGTATCTTGTGAGGAGATATCTTAACATTATGTAAATGTTCTATTCTTCATCAAACTTTCACTTCACTAAGTTCAGAATTGTTAATTGAAGATTCTTCCCTGAAACAATTATTACTATGCTGATTTCCAAATGGTAATTCCTAACATAGTCTTATATATTATTTTATACATATTTTAAAACTATATATTTTGCAGTGAAAGTAAGGTTTCATGGAATGATTTTTCTTCAAAAATTTTGCACAAAACCAAGATTTTCATGGGAAATTTATTAAGAAATTTATTGACTGGGTTGTGATCATAAGGGTATTTGATCATCTGCTTTACAGTTTCAGTAGTGACAGGTTACTCTTAATAGTTCAAGAAAGAAATTATTGTTTTTAATCATTCAACCATTTAATAGGTATTAATTGGGCTCTTTTATTTTTTAATTTGAGTTCAAATACCAATTTTTAAAGAAGTACTTTGATATCTGTGAAACTTCATGTTTTATTGACTAGAATAGGACTCTTGAAACAGCTATTTCAGTGCCTTAACTTGTTGAAAACTCTATTTGCCCTCTCATGCCACTAGAATTTTTTTAAATTATGTTTTAACTTTATAGTGTTAAAGAGTGTTCTAACGTTAAGGTTGCAGTTTTTGCAGAGTTAAGGAAGGTTATATGCTAAGGAGAGAATGTGATACACTAGATAAAGCTTGAATATTTCATTGGTAATGGTTATAGGGGTATGGCCATTCAAAAGTATTCCAGACATAAGAAAATATACATATTTTATGTGAAATAAAAATAAGATATAACAGTTTCATTTTCAATATATTTCTGCTTGTTCTCAAAAATTATCATAGTTATCAGTTCTCACAGTGTTCAACTTAGAGATAGATTATAATTTTAAAGTTAGACCATGGTATTACGTTTATTTCTGAGTCCAAAAGAGTTTAAATATGTTATTTGAATATTGTATATTATGGTGTTTTAGTCTTTTTCCTTTTGTTTCTGACTTGACAGCTGTCCATCAGAATGGTTTGTCCATGAACCAGATGCTGATGGGTTTATCACCAAACGTACTCCCTGGGCCCAAAGAGGGAGATTTGGCTGGTCATGACATGGGACATGAGTCGAAAAGGATGCATATTGAAAAAGGTAATATACGATTATGAGGTCTTGTTTTTCCTGCTCAACATATGAACTAGGTTTTAATCATAGAACAAAGTATATTTCTAGATTATATTAGAAGATGGCATATAAACATTTAAAAAACCTACAATATTAAGCAAAATGCCTATTCAACAAAAAAGAAATATGAATGAGACATATTTCTCTTAAACAACAGGTAAATGTTCATTTATTTTCCGGTACACTTTTAAAAAGAGAATTGTTTGTTTTAATTGTTATCTCTGAGTTCCTCAAGGACTATAGTTCGTCTTTCTCTGTGCTTTTAGGGTCAGTTGTCATTTTACTTAGCATGATAGAGCAAGGACAATATACAAAGGATTATTATGATTATTTGTTGGATTAAAAGACACATGGTCATTTGATCAACCAAGAAATATAGTGAATCTTATCAACCAATGTACTAGTAGTTGTTTCTAAAGTGTATGCGACAAATAACAAAGCCCAGATTGTGCAAAGCTGTGAGAGTTTCCTATTTATATTTTATTTGTACCAGCCTAACTCATTTTCACAGGCAAAAATTTGTCTCTTCATGCCTTATTTCATGAAATACTTTCATGGAGAATTGAAATATTATTTTACATGCATGTTGGAAATTTATGCTATTGGATGCAAATTAATGTTTTCAAATGGTAAATTTAAATTGGGACCACTGGAGCCCTGCCATATCTTTTTCATCTTAATTTACTATTTTCAAATTTTATTAATAATATAGACTGGATACCTTGACTATCTCTTCTGACATGAATATCAAGTAATCAGTGTTACGAAAAGGATTCTTTCTTTGGAAAACATAATTATACAAAAGGTACAATTCATTGGCTGTCAAAAAGGAAGATAAGTAAAACTGGCTGTTTAGATAATCAGAATGACATGATTGGAGAAAGACTAAGTTTAGGTGGACCAACCGTTTTTCCTCGAAAATGACTATTCACAAAAAGTAAAAATGCTTACATAAACATTTTTCTATTCAACGTGAAAACAGCTCTGCTGAGTCCTTAGGAAGAAAGAACACTGTATTTCTATAAATTAAATTATCGGCATTATGCAATTAATAAGAAAATGGTAATCTTCTCTAGGTGCTAACATGTCAAAATCTAGGCATATTTGAGAGCAGCATTAAGGCAACTTCCTAATTATCTATTTTAAAATTCGCTATCAAATATTTTCACAAAGCTGGGTGGAATATATACAAGTGCATCAGTGAACAAGATTGCCTCTAAATGTCTAATTCTAATTTTCTGTGAGTTCTTCTTCAAAAATGAAGAAAAATATATAATGCCTTATGTATCTTTTGACATATACCTTTTATATTTAATCAAAAACCAATTTGAGGAAATATTATGGAAATTTTTATAGTAATAAAATATAAAATTGCGTAGATGATTTAAGTTTTAAGTAAGAATATTGAAATATAAAAATTCATTATTTGGGTTAAGTAGCCATTCTCCACTAGGGTTCTATGAAAGAATGAAGCCCTATAGAAAATGATTTTAGTGATTCATTTCTCAGTTTTCCCATAGATGCTACATAGCTAGTTTCACTTGAAATGCATAAGAGAGAAGTTTTATGATATACAGTGGTTGTCAGGATATTAGGATTTAGTTCTCTTGCAGAACCTTGGTGAAAAAAGTTTGGGAGTGAAATATAAAAGCCCGGAGGTGGTAGTGAAGAGACCACCAAAGGAATGACCAATAATGTGATTGGAATAATGAATCTCACTGGAATTTTTGGTGGGAGCTTTCTACAATCTCATGTTTCAAGTTGAGTTGACTATAATTTTTGTAACTTTCTTTTTCCGTGAGTCTTGAGTTCTATCTGCCTATCTTCCCATCATCTGTCTATATACCCATCATCTATTTGTTACTACTATTTTAACTTTGCCATCGTAGAGCCTTTCCTGAGATACCATACTAGGTTGATATAGGGATCCCACTGCTGGTTTTCCTGTGTGCCTGCCCTCCAAATCTTCGTTACTTGTTATTTGGAAGTTATTTTTTCATTGCTCTGCTTCCAGTACTAGACTGTATACGCCTTGGAGTCATGTGTGTATTACATTTGCTTTAAACAGACTAGACAATCTATGAATGCATATTGATCTGTGCTAAACTACTAGAAGATTCTAAGAGATGGTGAAAGTTAAAATAACTGTGATGATGAATGGCAAAAGGTGGAATTTCATAACCCTTAGAACATACATTTATATGAAACAGTAGCATGTTCTGGCCAGGAATATCCACAAAAACTTTCTATATCACTAATGGTACTTCTTATCACATCTTAAGTTTTTAAAATGGTTTTGCTGTCAGAATAAAGACCTTGATCATATCCCAACAGTTTTTCAATATTTTAATGTATATTTTATAAAGGAAAGTAAGTTTTTAATATTCTCCCTAGAAATGTGAAACTACCTTTAAACTCATAATTTCAAATGTAGTTATGGAATCGTGGACATTGTAATAGATTTTGATACTCTTATAGTAAGAATTTTATTATATGATGCTCATCTCTTTTACGTACTCTCTTTTATCTATTTTTCAGCATACTGAATTAATAGTAAATATTCATAGGCTTTCTAGATTGATAGGGTCTACTAAATTAAAAATTGTTTTCTTTCATGACTACATTTATCATGTGCTGCATACTTGCCCTGTAACTTTCTTACTACACATATCTGTATTAAAACAAGTGACTTCATTTAGAGACATTTGTAGTGAAATTAATTACATGTTTGTGTCATTTTAGGCTTGAACTTCTTAAATGTAATTTGCTGCCTACCACTTTAAATCATTCAAAAGATAATAATTCTTAAGAAAACGTTGATGGGCTTCCCTGGTGGCGCAGTGGTTGAGAGTCCGCGTGCTGATGCAGGGGACACGGGTTCGTGCCCCGGTCCGGGAAGATCCCACATGCCGCGGAGCGGCTGGGCCCGTGAGCCATGGCCGCTGAGCCTGCGCGTCCGGAGCCTGTGCTCCGCAACGGGAGGGGCCACAGCAGTGGCCCGCGTACCACACACACACAAAAAAAGATACCAAAATTAGTTTGTAGGTTGAGAATCACAATCTTAATCACCAGTAACTTTTAAGCATTTAAAAATCTTCTTAATATTAAAAAGCTATTGACTTTATTAGAATATTTACGTCACTATTAGTTGAAGGACCAGTGGCTTTACAGGTGTTAGAACTCAGAAGTACTAAGTGCTGAGTAAATTTGCTACTTAGTTTTTAAAATAAAAACACTCTAATGGGTTTTTGAACCCAGGAAGAGTTTAATTAAAGTACATTCAAAATATAAATATGAAAAACAAGTTAGTGTATCAAGAAGTAATAGACATATAATATTGTTTCAAGCATCCCAAGTGTAAGGAGAAATGATTTTAATAGTATGAACTTTGATTAAAATTAGGAGTTTGTCAAGGATATGTGCTGAGGAAATCTATGATACAGCTCATAGACTCAAAACCAATTTTATGTCTTTTAACTTTTCCAAACATACTGCAAGTTCTCTAGAGCTTTCTGGATTTTAAAAACATTGCTGATTTTTCCCCTCAGTCTAAATTTAGTGGAATAGGCAGTACTAATTGACATTTTCTTTTTTTCTAATTGAAGTATAGTTGATTTACAATGTTGTGTTAGTTTCTGGTGTACAGCAAAAGTGATTCAGCTTTATATATAAGAAACAATGAAAGAATTACGTATGTATATGTATGTATATATATAATATATTATTTCTCAGATTCTTTTCCAATATAGGTTATTATAAGATATTGAGTATAGTTTCCTGTGCTATACAGTAGGACCCTTTTGTTTATCTATTTTATATAAAGAAGTGTGTAAATGTTAATCCCAAACTCCTAATTTATCACTCCCCCTACCCTTTCCCCTTTGGTAACCATAAGTTTTTATTTTCTATGCCTGTGAGTCTGTTTCTCTTTTGTAAATAAGCTCATTTGTATCTTCTTTTTTTTTTTTTTTTAGATTCCACATATAAGAGATATCACATGATATTTGTCTTTCTGTCTTACTTCACTTAGTATGGTAATGTCTAGGTCCATCCATGTTGCTGTAAATGGCATTATTTTATTCTACTTTATGGCTGAGCAATATTCCATTGTATATATGTACCACATCTTCTTTATCCATTTATCTGTCAATGGACACTTAGGTTGCTTCCATGACTTGGGTATCGTATATAGTGCTTCTATGAACATTGGGGTGCATGTATCTTTTCAAATTAGAGTTTTCTCCAAATATATGCTCAGCATTTAAATTATATAAACAGGCTCCCTGTTTCTTTATGCTGCACTTCTCTCTTTATCCCCTCAAAATCTGTCTCTTGGTGCTAATTTACAGTGTTACTTCTCTTATGCATATTTTTTCCCCTGGTTTTTCTAAAATTGCTTGAATTGCTGCTATTTCCAACACATTTTTGACCATGTTTCATACCTTGCACGTAGTTCCACATGCACATTTTTGTTATTATGGAATTTATCTAATTTTTTGCTAACCAAAAATCAAATGTATGCTACAGATATGATACTGTATGCTACAGTATCAGCTTTTTTCCAATTATAGAAAATGTGAGCATTTATAATTGGAATTAAGTACTGAATACCTAGTTTATGTTAGTGTATTTCAGTCTTGGACTACATAAACCAAAATGATATAATCAATATTTACTGAATGTCAGATATGTGAAATAAACTATATGAAATACAAAACTTCCCTTCTTCTTTTGCTGCTACAGTTGCACAGAAATTTTCTTCATATATATTCTAATTTTCCCTATGGTTGAGGCTTTTCCCTTTATTTGTTTTCATAAAAAATATGACAACTTTCATTGGTGACTCCTGACATTTTATTTTTTTATTTTTCATTTTTTCTAATTATATATATTTTTATTGAAGTATAGTTGATGTACAATATTATGTTACAGGTGTACAATATAGTGATTCACAATTTTAAGTTATACTCCATTTATAGTTATTATAAAATATTGGCTATATTCCCTTTGTTGTACAGTATATCCTTGTAGATTATTCCATATATAATAGTTTGTACCTCTTGCCATCTTAGAAGCAGGAATAATTTAAGATGAGGCAGGAAATACAGGGGATTTGCTTCAGGCCATGAAACATTTCTTTTGTCACCTATTCTTTTGTCACATATTCTTCGCGGGCAGTGCCCAATATTTCCAATGGTTAACAGACTTGTATGGAAGGTTCTCATTTTGGTATTCTGAATTTGAGGACAAAGCACTAAAGGCAATAAAGTAGTTAGCAAAGTGGCCATATTGGGATATCCTCTTATTAATGCTTTATTCTTAGCATCCAACCTTGTGGACCACTTTCCTGCAAAACATCTTTCTTAAATGACTGCCATCACTTTTCTCCTATTTGTGGAAATAATTTTTTTGAAATATATTTCCTTTTGCACATTTCTCATTGTTTAAAAATTCTACTTTTAGGACTGTCTTCAAAAATGACTTTCTTTTTTCAATTCTAGATTAACATTACACAAATTAATTTATAGTAAATATCATACACACATATATCAAAAATCTGAACCTGTTAGTATCTCATGTGACTATATAGTTGTGCACAGAGTGAAAAACCCTTTTCTTTAGAAATTTCTATGTTTTGGTAATGTTAGCACAATATATGTGAGCCACTTATAAAATAAACTACCTCAATGTTACCTATAGTTTACATTTTCCAGGAATTTATTATTATGTAATTAATATGAACATTACTAAAAGAAATAGGGCCATTTATTGATGTCGAAGATGTCAGTTGCTTCTCCAGGACATCCATAACTTTAGGTTTTGGAAACTTTTTTGGACACTTAGAAAGTTGAATCATGTTACCACTGCTGATAATTTTCATGAACTAGATGCCAAAGCTATTAGCGAGTATTTAGTTTTGGATACGTTATAAATAATAATATACATTTATAATAATTTTACTTACTGTAATAGTTTTACTTTTACTTAGTCAGATGAAATGTCTTTTCCCCATGGAAAAAACAGAATAGACTATTAGTTATTCCACTTATTCAGCTTTATTTTTTTGAGCTTTTTTGATAGGCACAGAATGACTCACTTCCTCACTGTTTAAGAAATATTTTTATGTAGTCATGCCAATAGCTAATATTTTTATAGCATTAAAAGTGAGGTAGGAGTAAATTACTAGTAGATTAACATATTAGCTCCACATACAAATTTGCTTCATGTAATGATTTATTTATGAATTATTATAAATTATTTTATTCCTTTCATTTAAGATGTTTATTGACTTAATGAATTGATTATCTCTAATTTTTAATTTTGGAATTTATTTGCATATTGCTTAAACCGTAGATTTCTATTTTTTCTAGTTTCAAGTTGAAATTTTACATATTCTGGTGTAGAAGTGATCTAAAGGGAATGTGTACATTCTTCTATATGTTTATTTGAGAATTAGCTCAAATTCAAACTTCATTTTGGAAATATTATATCCTATATTTTTTAGTGAAGCTAAAATAATTTTTCTTTCGTATATTTTTATTTCGTATGTGGGCAAATATGTATGTTTCTAAAAGAACTACAAAACACTGTCCTTTCTTCCCTGATTAGACATATTAAGAAATGTACAAAAAAATAGGCCATTAAAAGTTCAGTGACTCAGAGAGCTTACTTAATCTTTTTTATCTAAACTGAGAGCAAAATATAAATGCCAGTTTCTGCAGATAAGCTTCGTGTGATGTTTTTGTAGGACAAAACAGGAGATATCTACAATCTCATATGTTTCAACCTAATACTTTTGAACATTTTTCTATTCTGAGATGTAAATTAGAATCTCTTCTAAAGAGCTTAATAAAAAAAGAAAAAAAAATGACATTTAAAAATATATGTCCAATCTTGCCTAATATTCACAGTCTGCTTTTTTTGATACTTTTTAATATTCTTACATGTGCTTATGTGTGCCCCTGCGCATGGGCAAACACACAGGGCTTTATCTTCATTTGATAGATGAGGGAGTGATACTACTTTGAATGCTATGTTATGAGTTAAGAAGCAAAGTAATAGCCCCCTTGTCTCTTGTGCTTGAAGTTTGAATTCCTCCATCAACTTGATGGAATGATTTAACACATCATTCAGCCTTGTTTGCAGGACCTGCAAGGTGACAGCAAAGCTCAGGTAAATCTAAAAGATACGGGAACTAATTTGGAGGAGTTTATATAACACATTAGATGAAAGGCCAATATGGAACTCATGGCTATTATGTTTAAATGCATAAAAACCTGATAGTATTTTGAACATATTTTAAAAGAGATATTGCCCATCCATTCTGGAGAACTGGGTATGATGTTTTCCTCTGACTTTTCCTTATCTATTACCACTTATTCTTGTGCCTTTTGGCAAACTATTCCTAGAAATTTGTGTGATAACTTCAGCATGTGAAAATCTGTTTTGTTCCAGTAGAAGCTATATTTTAAACTTTCCTTAAATTTTTACATTACCATTGTTGCTAGTATCTTATGCTACAGTTTCAGAATATTAAACAAGTACAATTGTTTTAACTACTGTGAAATTGACAGATGAAGCTGAAAACCAAAAGCACCTTTCATGGGATTTTAAACACTATTTTCCTCCATATGCCATCCCAATTATTATTTAGATATTACATTCCTAATTTACTGTTAAGGTTGATTAGAATTCAAGCCTCTCAAAAGCATGCACCAAAGGTCTTGGGCTGTAGAAAACATTTTTATAAAATAATCCATTAATGCAGAGGAGTGCAACTAAATTAGTTAGCAATTTGCTGAGCATGAATTAATGAATAGAGCTTCTTCCAGCTCCCAGAGTTGTAATTTTCATAATAACCTCAGACCTTTATTTGGCAGGTTGTTTAGTTTTTTCGTTTGAAGGTTTTCATTAGTCTAATGAGGACTGTGCAAGGGCGAGCAGTCAGCACAATTTACATGGGGAAGCTATCATAATAAATGAAGCAATTTGAATAACACGCAAGGGTTTATGCAACAAGATAAGAAGAGATTGTAGAGCGAGATTTAGAGGTAACCAATACATTAGACCAACTAATAACTGAAGTAATCCCAATAAAACGCTTAAGTGAAAGGAATGAAATTAATGATATATACAAAGTTGTAATGATATGATACATGATTCATTAGATTAATAAAATAAGTATTCAATTGTTTTTAGTGCTTTTCGTCTAAGCTTTGTTTGTATCAGGCATTTTAATTAGGTTTGTTCACTGGATCACTTTGCTTAGTTAACTTTTAGACCATAGCTGAGGTTTTTAATGATATTTTTTCTTTCTTATTTAAACTTTATAGCCTTGATAGTTCATTGAATTAATTATATGCAATATATTGTGTATGGAGATGGTTTTGAAAAGTAATTGCATATAGCTCCACCTAAGTGGTGATTAAACTTTAAGTATGAATGCCCAGTATGTTTCTCAATTTTAAAAACAACTGTTTTTTGCTTCTACTCTTGATAAAGTACCTTTATAAGTAGTTGACAAAGGTTGTGATGTCCTATAATTCACACCAAATTGTAATAACTAAGATTTTTTAATTGCTAAATTCCCAGATTAAGAAGAGCCACTCATAAAAGACATTATTAGAAATTATTCATTTATAGTCAATGTAATTCTTTAAGATATAAGATAGAAAATGTGTCTTAAAAATAGCTATAATTTTATTTTCTTCTTTACATGTCTTTCTATTGAAAAATGAATTTTTTTTTGGATTGGTTTGAGAATTTAAACTTTTATGCAAGCAATTCTGTCTGAATGTTCAGCATCCTTTTATAAGAGATGAAGAAAGAGTTGATAGGATTTTATTTTAGTTCTATAGCAAGTGACATAAAACTTTAGAAAGCAGGTTTCATGTTTGATAAGTGGAAATGTAATTTTCAATGTCATTATGTATCAGCCTTTATGAGGTCACACCTTGAGGGAATTCCTCTTCTAGTTAAATATCTGTGATAAGTGGCCCAAATCAGTGGACTTTTATGAACTGTGGGCCATTCTGTTGTTCTCTTCTTCTGAGTTTGGAAGTCCTGGCATGTATCTCTACCCAAGTTTCAAATCAGTCTCTTGCTATAGATAAATTAATGGATAATTATATTCCTTCTTTGTTTATGAAGGAAGCAAGTGGTTTAACCTTCTTACATTTGTGAATATGTTAAAAGACGGTTAGGATATATTTAAAAAATAACGATGGCTCTATATTTCAAACTTGTAATTATATTTATCTTTAAGGTTTAGCCTTTGAAAAGGGGCAACATTGAATTCTTTCATGGACTATATTTTGTAATTTCTTTTCAGTAAAAACTACTTCAAGAAAATGAAGTAGTTTTCTTTCTTTCTTTCTTTCCTTCTTTCTTTCTTTCTTTCTTTCCTTCTTTCCTTCTTTCCTTCTTTCTTTCCTTCTTTCCTTCTTTCTTTCTTTCTTTCCTTCTTTCTTCCTTTCTTTCTTTCTTTCTTTCTTTCTTTCTTTCTTTCTTTCTTTCTTTTTTTCTTTCTTCCTTTCTTTCTTTCTTTCCTTCCTTCTTTCCTTCTGCATTTGAAGTATATGGATACAGATTTAAATATAATTTTGTATCTTGATATTATCTTTGTATTAATTTTAAAATTGGGATAACTATTAAATATTTTGTGGTTGCTAGTGGAGCATAAAAATAAATATATAATTCTTTGAGTTATCTATCAATTTGCTGTATAATTGACTTTATAATTTATTTGTTATTTATGAATATTATTAATTACTATCTATTCTGTCATGACAAAAACTAACCTAAGGCTTTTGTGAAAAAAGTTTGAGTTCACAAAGCAATTGCTTTATTCGTTTAAGAAGCAATTTTCACTGGAAGCACTCTAGCACAGGGGTAAAGAGCATAGTCTGAGAATTAGACCTCTTTGTATTCAAGTCCAGGTTAAAGTTGTAAACCTGGTACATTATATTACATCCTTGGCCTTCAGTTTTTCATCTGTGAAAATAGACATATAGTATCTGAAATATAATCACAAAGTTTTGTGATTAAGTGCTCAGCCTGTATGATATATTGTATACATGGTAGGTCCCTTCAGGAAAGAGACTGTGCATAGGAATTGAATTCAAGGTGTGACTGGAGAGAATAATGCAGTAATCCAGGGCTTAGTAGAAACCGTGCTGTCACATTTTGGTGCTCCATCTGATCTGCTTGCTGGGGCATTCAGTTGACTGATCCATCCAGAGGACACAGACACATCTTGAAGTGACACAGATCAGAGAGCAAGGTAGAGAGGGTGGACAGTGAATATGGAGCAGAGTGACAGGAATCATAAGTCACTGCATTTCAAGCTCGGTGAATGCGAGTTTGGGTCTGTGTTATTTACAACCAGATCTGCAGTGTCTGTCACTATGGTGCGCTGTAATGCATTACATAAAGGGGTGAATGGTTTATCTGATCAGTGGTCATTTGATGTAAGTAGTAACACCAAAGAGAAGATCACAATTCCAAGAAACATTTGTGGAAGGATATGGAATAGTTTTATAGCTGTAATCTCATACCTTTAAATAAATCATTTTAAATCGTTTCTTAGCAGCATTCTAACAAATTTACCATTTATTTTTTTTAAAAAAGCAAGCAATTTTCTCTGTATTTCTTCATTTCATTTCTTCATTAATTCAGCAAACGATTTGCAATTACCTGCTATATGGCAGGCACAGTGTTTGTTGTTGAGAATTCAGAGGTGAATTTTAAATGAAGGACATAAGACATTGTTCTTTTCTTTTTTTAAGGCATACTAATGAGAAGCTTTTGAATTAAATTGATGATACTGAGGGACAATCCTATATATAGGAGTTATTCAAAAATAGCATACTTCTTGCCATACTTTGCCTAAATGTAAACTCTATTAAAAAATGGCTATGTGTCTCATGGGTTTGTTTTTTCCTTCCATTTTTTTGGCCATCATGAATACACAGGAAGTTTTCCATTCCACCTCCTCTACAGTCATGCAATAGGTGTAGTTTTACACCTGAAGCTAGATTGAGAATTGTCATAGACAGTGGTGTGCATTGCTTTACAGGTAACAATGAGACAATTTTAGGAAACAGATATGCAGTAAATCATTATTGTGTTAAAGGATGTTATCATGTTATCTCTCATGACAAGGGAGAGGACGTGGCACTTCTTGGGGACCTTTAACAGAAATAGTCCTTTTAAACCTAGATATAAGGATGGAATGCCTTTCTGAGTTTTGCTATTTACAGATAGGATGGAAGACCAGACATGACCTACGTCATAAATTGTCTTGCAATTGGGGTGGGGGGTGGATTTTTGAAGACAAATAGTGCCACATTCTCCAAATCAGTGTTCTCTCCACTTACGCTATCTAAAATAAAATCCAAATCTAGGCAGGTGGGCAATTTAAGGGTAGTGTATTTCCTTATCTCACAAGATTTAAGTTAGATATTCTATGCATCACTTAGAAAAGTATTTGGAACAGTTATCTGCTCAAGAATATTGGTTCCCTTTGTCTACAGAGAAAGAAATCAAGAATTTAATTATGTCTCCATACATGGAAATAAAAGCATTATGCAAATCAAGTTTTTTTTTTCAGTAGTTTTCCTCTAAACTGCAATTTACATATTTGTTCTTGAGGTATTTTTAGTTAGTTTTATTTTAATCTAAGTATTTTGAGTTTTCACTTTATATCATCTTTACTAGGATCCAGCTTAAAGAAAAAACAACATTGGATTATAAATCTATATAAGACTCCAATAAAGGATGCATGCTAATGCAAGTTTCTCCTCCAAACATTACTCAGAGGCCAAAGTCAATAGGATTAAATTTTTCTTCTGTTGCTTTTGAGTTTCTAATGATGAACCTAAATCCTTTCAATCCCAACATAATCATAGCTCATGCTGCATCCCAACTTAAATGCAATATTCAAGTTTAGGCAGCGGGTGGAAGGAGAGAGAAGTCTATTCCAGTAATATTGGAGACAGCCTCCTTTTTTTTTGTTTACTATTAATTCATATTCCTCAAGGGTCTCCAATCTTTTATTTCATATATATATATTTGATTCCACTATAACCCTTTTTTTTTTTTTTTGGAGATTAAAAATGGTTTTATTTTATTACCTTTATAGATACTTATATATCTTTTTTTTTTTTTTAAACATCTTTATTGGGGTATAATTGCTTTACAATGGTGTGTTAGTTTCTGCTTTATAACAGAGTGAGTCAGTTATACATATATATATGTTCCCATATCTCTTCCCTCTTTGTCTCCCTCCCTCCCCAGAGGTTGTTGGGAAGGTTGTTAAAACCCAAATTTGCAACTGGAATGCTTGCTGAAAGCACCTGGTTACCTCAGCAGTCAATATAAATTACAGAGGCTTTCGTCCTTATCCCCTCCTGGGGCACGTGGAGCACAGCCCTAAGGGAACTCCTATTACTCTTTTTTCCAGTGCTCCAGGAGACGTGCACATCTGTTGTTGACACATGTGGAACCTCAGCTCTCCCACCACCTCTCACACTGTTGATGTGATCATGATATTTTCAAACCTAAGGAAGGACCTCCAGGCAGAAGGAAGACACACCTGACACAATTAAAACCAAA
This sequence comes from Lipotes vexillifer, assembly GCF_000442215.2. NCBI lineage: Eukaryota > Metazoa > Chordata > Mammalia > Artiodactyla > Lipotidae > Lipotes > Lipotes vexillifer. Next base: position 240,197 of record NW_006790422.1, on the reverse strand, counting down.
ACAGTTGGCACACTGGGATACAGATGAGGAATTTACTGCCTTTCTCTGTACACTCCGAGCTGCTGGATGTTAGTGAAGGGTTAAGCTAAGGACAAAATTAAAGAATTGTATCTGTTTTCTTATTACATGAAGAGGTTGCATCACTTGGTTTTTCCTTAAAATCTCTGACCATAAAATTGTGACCCTTTCCTAATTTACCTGGGCTACTTCAAGTTTACTTTGGGGAACTCCTTTCCACAGACAGATTGACATTGCCTTTTAGGATCTTGCAATGCATGCTGGTTAAGAATCTTAGCCTGGGAACCACCCGGACCTGGGTCTGATACTTGACTCACCGCCTACTTACTAGCTGGGTGACCTCAGGCAAGTAGCTTCCCCTCGGCAAGCCCATCTCCTTATCTGTAAAGCAGGTAGGACACCCCACTGCCAGCCTGGGAGTATTCTTGTGAGGATTCAGAGAGACCTTGGTATCAAGTCTTCCTCTCGGTGACCGACGCATAGTTAAGTACTCAATAGTTTCTTTGTTTTTACCATTGTAATTGTTTTACAAAAGAGAGTCGAACAGATAAAATGCACAAGCTGACCTGTAACATAATTGAAAAACTTAAGGCAATGCACATGTATTTTGGCAGTTTAGAATGTGATAACTGGACAAACGTTTCTTCCTTGTTGAGTGCTCAGCAAAGTCTGCATACTGTGCTATTAGAAATGCCTGTTATAAGGGGAACAGACCTCCACCAGGTTCATAGTATCATTTGAATTTGAAGGCATTCCTTTCTCACAAAAGGAATTGCCATTTGAAAGGACAAGTCCCTATGAGGAGTAGAACAGACAGCAGAAGGTCTTGGCTTTTAGCTGCCTGAGCCATCTCAAATAATTCATCCAGTCTTCTTGACCTCTGCTTCAACCTCTCTGTCCAGGAAAGCAACAGGTATATTGCATGCAAGGAGGTTACTGATTCCTTCAAGTTTGATTTTGGGGTCAGATAGAACTAGCTTCAAATTCTAGCTGCACAGCATGCAAGCTGTGTGGCTAATGATTTTGAGCCCTAGTTTATGCCTCTGGGAGGAGATTAATGGGGTACCTTCCTGATAGGTTTGCTGGGAGGATTAAAAGAGAGCAAATTGCCCAAGCTTTGCAAATGGCAGCTAATAAAATAATGAAAACTTTTTGCTTTCAGAACTCTATCTTAAATTGAGGACTCCAAAGAGCTTCTGTGACTATTATTAATTTTTAATTAAAAGTAAGTTAAAATTTATTTTATTACTATGAGAAACAAAATGAGAAACTTTAAAAATATTTGTGTATTAATTTAAAAATCACAGCAAACTCTTAATATGCTAACATAAAAATACATTTTTAATAAAAAGTAACTTTTTTTAAAAAAAGGAACAAAAGAGAAGACTTCATTAGTTTTTTTTTTTCAAGTCCCTTTAATGTCTTAGTAGGAAGGAGTGGAATTCTCATATCTGCTTCCACTAAAATCTGTTGCAGTATCACACATTACTTAGCTTCTGGAAAACTCCACTTTACACCCTAGATGGAATGAAAGCAGAGAAAAGCAAATAATACCTTGGCATTATAAAAATAGTTTTGACCTCATGGACTCCCTGAAAGGGACTCAGGGACCCCCCACTCTTTGAAAACAACCGACTTGGGACAACTGTCTTTCAAACTCTCAAACTGTAGATGATCCAAAGGCTTATGTAGAAAAAGAATGTTACAATGCATAAGAGAAAGAGAAACATCAAGGCCAAGAATATAGAATATCTGAGTCCCACTGAAGAATTTACTTTTAGAAATAAGCTTGTACTCAAGTACGGGGCAGGAGAACAGCAGGAGCCCGAACATATTTACAGAATCAGGCAAGTATCAGGCAAATATATTCTCCAAACAGACTGGACAAACTTGTGATGCCAGTAATCCAGACATCACAGATCACTGCTTCTATGTCTCTTTCTCCGTTCTCCACCACTCCACACCAGCACTGCAGGAAAATACCCATTTGCTCTCTGGATTATCGAATGTTGTAGTTATACCCCACCAGGGCATGGTGACTCAAACCCAGAAAAACTCATGGGTTTTTCAAACACACAGACCTGGGTTCAAAGGCTCGAATTGCCACTTAAGAGCTATGTAGTCTTGGAAAAGTTACTTAAATTTACTGAATCTCATGTATATGATGGGGATTGTGATGGACTAAAAATGACCATATTCTCTGCAACTCCTCCCATCAAAAGTGTGGAATGCAATGGAATACTACTCAGCCATAAAAAAGAAACCTTACCATTTGCAATAACATGGATGAATCTAGAGGGCATTATACTAAATAAGTCAGACAAAGACAAATACCACATGTGATCTCACTTATATGCAGAATCTAAAAAACTAAACAAAATGAAAACAGACTCATAGATACAGAGAATAAATGGATGGCTGCCAGAGGGGAGGGTGGGTGAAATAGCTGAAGAGGATTAAGAGGTATAAACCTCCAGTTATAAAATAAATAAGCCTGAGGATGGAATGTATAGCACAATAATGGTCAATAATACTGTCATAACTTTGTATGTGGACAGATGGTTACTAGATTTCTCGTGTGATCATTTCATAATGTATGCAAGTCAAATCTCTATGTAGTACACATGAAACTAACATAATATTGTATGTCCACTATCTTTCAATAAGATTTTTTTTAATTAATTAAATTTATTTAACACACATAGAGCTAATTCAAGTAATCTCCTTCTTGAGTGAGCTTTGGAGTTTTTGTCTTCAAGGAATTTGCCCATTTCAAGAAAGTAATCAAATTTTTTAGCAAAGTTGTTTATTATATTCTCTTAATCCTTCTAATGATGTAGATCTCTAGTGATATTTTTTCACTCCTTACACATAATGTATATATTCTACCTTTTTTTTGAATTTTTGAATTTTATTTATTTTTTTATACAGCAAATTCTTATTACTTATTCATTTTATACATATTAGTGTATATACGTCAGTCCCAATCTCCCAATTCATCAATAATGAATCTTTCAATAAGATTTTTTGAAAGTTGAAGTCTATTTTCTCATGTCTTGAATTGGGCTGGCGCTGAGTCTGCATCACTCTATGTGGTCGAAGCGGCAATACTTAACTTTTGAGCATGGTTTCAAGAGGCCCTGCAGCTTCCACACTTACCCTGTGGAACCCTGAGGCCCCCGTGCTGTGATGAAAGATTCCATGGAGGAAGAGGGCCAGCCATCTCTGGTGAGGCCCCAGACATCTTATCCCATCCAGCCTCAGCCAAGCAGCCATATGGAGAGTTCCGGTGAAAACAGCAGAACCACCACCCATTCAGCCCACAGAACTGTGAGAAATGATCATTCTGTTTTAGGCTACTAAATAGATGGGTAGTTTCTAGGGTGACCAATTTGTCCCAGTTTGCCTGGGACTTGCCCACTTTTAGCTGCCAGTCCCACATCCCAAGAAACCCCTCAGCCCTAGTTGGTCACCTATTTGTAGCACAATTGCAAATACCTTACACAGGAATAAGAGCGTTCAACTCAGTGTTTGAGAGAATTAAGTGAAATGATGAGGTAAAGGCAAAATATAGACAGAGCCCATAAAATGAAAGGTTTTGTTTTTCTTTTCAATTTATAAAATAACTTTATAATAATTTATAATTACTCTATCTTTAATAAAATAATATTTCCATAGCTAATTAAAATTTGATCTTTTATCTTTGTCTATAACTGAACTTCTCATTCAGGGCCCTAATTGCTTTTTTTCTTTTTTTAAATTAGTTTATTTATTTTTGGCTGCGTTGGGTCTTCGTTGCTGCACGCGGCTTTCTCTAGTTGCGGCGAGCGGCGGCTACTCTTCGTTGCTATGCGCGGGCTTCTCATTGTGGTGGCTTCTCTTGTTGCGGAGCACGGGCTCTAGGCACGTGGGCTACAGTAGTTGGGGCACATGGGCTCAGTAATTCTGGCTCGCAGGCTCTAGAGCTCAGGCTCAGTAGCTGTGGCGCACGGGCTTAGCTGCTCTGCGGCATGTGGGATCTTCCCGGACCAGGGCTCGAACCCGTGTCCCCTGCATTGGCAGGCGGATTCTGAACCACTGCACCACCAGGGAAGTCCCGGGACCTAATTGCTTTAAATATACCAGAGAGCATTCTCTGCTGGAGAATGCTGCATTTTCAGCTAAGCACGAAGGTAGCAGGCCCCTGGGAAATTATGAACCAAAAAGAGAAAGAAAACATTGGACTTAGCTAAATTCAAACTGGCTGTGAGTTCTCAAAAGAGTATCACTGTTGAAGATGGAAAACACTTAATATTATGTCATTCTGGGTGGGTCTAGAACAGGACCTTTTTTTGGACAATATTTTTCCCCAGGGGCATGTCTAGTGAAAACATAATCCACGGAGATGATCTGCAGATAAGGTCAATGCCATGTGCCCACAAAAAGGCAGAATCTCGGGGGCCTACTGGTTAAGAGAGTTGAAACCTTTGAAACTCTATTTTAGAGCTTTCCTTAGGAAGAAAAGTGGGAGGCTGGGGTGGTGGTGGG
>NW_006790422.1:220521-234123 GCF_000442215.2 Lipotes vexillifer | reverse complement strand
GGGAATCTCTCCGCTTTGCCCTCCGCACCCCCGTTGCTGTGCTCTCCTCCGCGGCTCCGAAGCTCCCCGCTCCGCCTCCCGCAATCTCTGCCCGCGAAGGGGCTTCCTAGTGTGTGGAGACCTTTCCTCCTTCACAGCTCCCTCCCACTGGTGCAGGTGCCGTCCCTATTCTATTGTCTCTGTTTTTAATTAATTTTTTCTTTTGCCCTACCCAGATACGTGGGGAGTTTCTTGCCTTTTGGGATGTCTGAGGTCTTCTGCCAGCGTTCAGTAGGTGCTCTGTAGGAGTTGTTCCACATGTAGATGTATTTCTGGTGTATTTGTGGGGAGGAAGGTGATCTCCGCGTCTTACTCCTCCGCCATCTTTCCACCGCCCTCTATAACCCTTTTTATTCTAAGAGCCTTCATAGGCTTGGAATAATTGCTAATGATGCAAATAGCTGAGATTATAGTCCTCTCAAAATGTCCATTTATTGTCCAAATTGAATCCTACTTTTGGCTTTATATAGCCAAAGCTCTAGGTTTTCTTTTTAAAGGTAGACTAGCCTTAGGATTATTTTTTTCCATAGTACATGGAAGGTACAATGAGAAACTCTAAAGTTAGAATTCAAATTAGAGTTTATATTTTCTCTTTGAAGAAAAATTTGTCTTCTTACAGCATTCATGTATGAAACACTCATGGACTGAACACTGTCAGTGTTTCAGGAATCATGGCAGTGGATGGAGAAGAAATAGTCCCATTGTCATTGGTTTATACCAGCCCCAAAAGAGAAATATTTATTTATCAGGAGAGAATTTTAAGAGGGAAGTTCAGAATCATGAAAGTGACAAGATCAATAGTCAATAGGACACTATCAACACATGTATTTCTTTCTTTCTACCAATTATTTATGGCTAATAATTTAAATCTCCACCACCAAATGAGAAAAACTACAGTATGTATGAAATTAATTCAGATGATTAAAGATGGTTATTTTTACTTTTTTCACATAATAGGTTTCTCTCTGTACAATGGTACATTTTTTTATACTTCGTTTACAATCTTGCAATTTGTAATGTTGAAGAAAAGAACTGGGCAAAGATCAATGATTTTGCCATAAATGTCAATAGGTTTTTTAAAGGATGTTAAGCTAAAGGATATTAGAATGGAATACTGCAGTAACTCATTTTTAGAACCCATAGAATCAACATAATTAAAATCAATCGCAAAACAAATTTCACAGGGTGTATTTTTTTTAGATAACAAAAATTTAACTCTTAACAAGTAAAACTGTCACTGATATTCCAAGCAAAAATGTTATGCTTTTACCTTGTTTTCATTTAATTATGGCAGACGACCTCTGTTTAATGACAGCAAATAATTCATATGATATTATCAATAATAATGTAATGTAATTAAACTAGTATATATAAACTGTAATATGTAGAGTAAGTTTATGTATACAAATTGCAAATCCAATATGCATCTTGCAAAGAAAAAAAATTAATCCAGATCTTATATAGTCAAGTAATGCATGTTTTCTTTGATATTTTCCATAATTTACCTTTTTATTGAAGGTATTGTATAATTTATTTGTATAATTAAATATTAAGGTAAACCATGACAGTTTTTTAAAAATCATAATCATTAAGAGAAATTAAGTCAGACATAAAAGAAAGTTTAAGAGCCAATGGAAAATCTTTCCAGAAAGCCATAAAAATACTTCCTTGAGTAACTGATAGTATCATCCAAGGAAGCAATCTTTCTTTGCTTAGTGTTGGCTAGTTAATACCATACACCTGATTGCAAAGCATTCTAAAGTGAAATTTCTATGGAACCTTATATACCAGGACTTTATAAAGAACAAAATAATCAATGAACTTCATTTTCCACAAATACTAGCATCATAGTTTGCACTTATTACTTACAAAACTATTTCTAGGGAAATAAAGTTCAGAATATTGTTTCTTTCCTACTTCGTGAAAAATGCTATGAAATATAATAATTTGTATTTAACAAAACTTAAAGAACATGTATTAATAGGACATGTATGTGTAAATAAAGGGCTTATGGGATTAATAGATAACCACCATATAGATTTTTATTTATGTTGGTGATCAATCAATTACTTGAAAAATACCTCCAATTTTAGCTTAGGAAATATTGTAGAATTTGATTAGTAAATTTGCTACCTATGATATTTTTATGGTAGACCAAATATCCTAATTTGTGTAACATACATTTAAATAAAATGAAAACCTACAAGTCGCCATAATGTCCACAGAGCTATAAGATTTCAAAAAGATTTTTATTGTATCATAAGAATTATGATGTTATATAGAATGAAAGCACCGTAAAAAATCTGGATTTTTTGATATGTAGTATCAGTTCCATTTATTAATGATAGTTATGGTGATATTTGTTTTTGTGATAACCCACATATAATATCTGTCCTAGGAATGACATGACCAAAGGCATTTGTAATTATATTTACTTCTGAAAGATTATGGTTTATAGTTAAAACAAAAGAGGCATCCTGTCATTTTCTAAACCCGTTAAATGTGACAGAATCTATTTTTCTGCCAACTTGTGAGGACCAGGCAGTGAGCAAATTTGCTGTGGTCAGCTAAGTGTAACCACTGAGCACGAAAGTGAATTTAATAATGCATTATTGTTCTTCACTGAAGGTGAACTGTTACAGTGCCTTTGTTATAGCCGACTTTGCCTCTGCTTACGTTTCCAGATGCTATGTTGATTACCTACTTAAAATCTCTAATGCATGATAAAATATAGCAGGTATACTTTTTATATTAACATAAATGCATCCTTTTTAGGGCCATAATACTGAATCTAATTGGAAATATTTACTATTTATATTGCCTTGTGAATTCATATTATAAATAAGCATTTGCTATACAATATAGAATAAGTGACATGGAAGTAGAAATTCATAAAGCTTATCTTATACTATTGGTGATTTATTTTGTTGATACTGAAAAGAGCTTTCTAATATTTTATGATATGATAAAGAATATCATCTTTTAAATCAAGTTTATTTTATTTTCCATATTTAAAAACAAACTAAAAAATAGAAGAAACTCTTGAAAATAGATTCAGTTCTCCCATAACTACAGTTTTTAATGCTCTTTTTTTCCAGTTCTAACTTATTTTGATGCTTTATTTTTAAATGCATTGATTAACTGTAGAATTTTCATAATATTTTTAGCTCTCATTGAGTTGAAAAATGCATGGTAAAGAATTCGAGTTTGCTGTAATTTTTCTTTTTCTATTTTGTCCAAGTTCAATTCATTAAAAAATAAAATAAAATACGTAGAAGATAATGTCTTGAAAGAATTAGAAAGAAATGTAAGCTTTATTTAGGAAATCAAAACATAAGGAATGTATGCATGTAGATTACTTATATCATTGTAAATTCTCATATTGATAGAGGTTCCTGTCATTAAGATTTTCAAAGAGTTCATGAAAATATTGCAAGTTGTAGGCTCCTGTTAGCTTAACATGTTATAGATTCATAGTTGGGAATCAAACAGTTAATTTGGAAGTTATCTCTCAGAGATTTTTTTTTTTTTTCTAGTGAGTCTTTTGAAGGAGATGTTTCTTATAATCAATAACTGAAAAACACACAAAACCTAATCTCTGGTGTCACTGCTGAACTTTATGGGAAAGAGGCTAAGAGCATTTTTCTGAATATCAGGAGCACCCATCAATGAATGTCACTACAGACCATAGAACATGCAAGTTCTAGAGGCAGGAGGAAACCAGGAGATGACTAAAAAAAATAAATAATAGCAGCTAGACCCAGTGTGAGAATGCTTTTATAGAACAGCAAATAAGAAAGCAATTTCCACCATTGTTTTCCTCTTAACAAATAGAGCTCTGTGAATATAGTAGAACCATAACAGTTTTAGCTACATTTGCACTTTAACATATAGATATTAAATATTTTGATTCTATTCAGTAATTAAAAAATAAAATATAATCAACTGTGCAGGCTTGAAGAAAGAGAAATGAATTATAGTGTGATGGTAAATATAAATATCTACTTACTTTCTAAAATGATTTAAACTGTTTAATTACACTGTTAACAATGTTAGTCCTTCCTTTTATTTTATTAATTTTTTAAATCATATACATTTCAGATGTAAAGCATTATAATTCAACATCTGTATATACTACAAAGGAATCACCAGAAGTCTAGCTCTTATCCATCACCATACAGTTGACCCCTTCAACCATTTTGCCCACACCCAACCCCCTTCCCCTCTGATCTGTTCTCTGCATCTATGCTTTTGTTTCATTTTGTTTGTTGGTTGGTTTTGTTTTAGTTACAAAATTCTTTTTTTAGATTCTCCTTATGAGAGAGATCATAAGACATTTGTCTTTCTTTGTCTGATTTACTTTGTTTAGTGTAATAACCTCTAGGTCCATCTGTGTTATTGCAAATGGCTGAGCAGTATTTCAGTTTATGGCTGAGTAGTATTCCATTGTATTACATATATACAACTCCTTTATCCATTCACCTATTGACAGACACCTAGATTGTTTCCATATATATCTTGGCTGTTGTACATAATGCTTCAGTGAACATAAGGTGTATATATCTTTTCAAATTAGTGTTTTCATGTTCTTTGGATAAATATCCAGAAGTGGAAGAGCTGTATTATATGGTAGTTTTATTCTTAATTTTTTGAGGAAACTCCATACTGTTTTCCACAGTGGCTGCACCAATTTACAGTCCCCCCAGCAGTGTACGAGAGTCCCTTTTTCTCCACATCTTCCCCAACACGTGTTATTCCTTGTCTTTTTGATAATAGCCATTCTAACAGGTGTGAGGTATCTGTTTCTGTGTCAGTATCATACTGTTTTGATGAGGTTAGTTTTGTAGTAGTTTGACATCAGGGACCATGATACCTCCAACTTTGTTCTTCTTTATCAGTATTGTTTTGGCTATTCAAGGTCTTTGTTGTTTCCATACAAATTTTAGAATTACTTATTCTAGTTCTGTGAAATATGCCATTGCCATATTGATAGGGATTACATTGAATCTATAGATTGCTTTGGGTAGTATTGACATTTTAACAATATTCATTTTTTTAATCCATGAGCGTGAAATATCTTTCCATTTTTTTGTATCTTCTTAAATTTCTTTCATCCATGTCTTATAGTTTTCAGTGTACAAGTCTTTCACCTCCTAGTTGGTCTTCCTTTACAAAGGACAGGAAAGATTAAACAAAATTGAAATGCAACAAATACATGTTTAACTTGATGCTGAAATCTTGATTTAAAACAAAATAAAAGTAGACTTCCTTAGGCAAGAAAGGTGCCTAACACTTGAAACTTCAGTCAATCTTAAAGATTTTTCTTTTTAAACTAAATTTGTGATATAACTTGCAGTTTCTAAAAATCTTCAGAAACTTCTGCAGGTTGATTTTCAGCTGCAGGTTGAGTTTTCCCCAGTCATTTTCTCTGGGGAAATTCATGTGAAAGTTTGTTTATTTCAGACTGCTGATTTTCTTAACACTTGAGGTTCCTTTTTTTCCCACAGATCTAGTGTTAAAGAAAGCCAGCACATTATCCCAGTTCTTCAAGACCTATTTTCATGGGTCCCACCTCTCTTATTAGATTTTCAGGAGCCTCATTCCCTCATTTTTGGATATTAGCATCTTCTTTAGCCACTGTAGAGTTTATGGCTGGTCTTATGGTCTCATGGAATTAATTACATGGTTCTTATTTAATATCTTCAGAGGAGTAAAATGCACTAGTGAGAAATACATTCACTCTATACCATTCAAACTGAATCCCAACGTTCGTTAGTCACTTCAAATGTAGTATTGAAATATCTAGCTTACTATAGGAATTACATGATTCTGTGTAAATGGACTGTCAGCGTTTCCTTCCAAGTTCACAATCTCTTATCTGTGTTCTCTCTAATCCCTTTCCTTGCTCAGAATTCTTATATAGGTAGGGAAGACCTTCCAAAGTTTCTCTTGTCACTCCTGCTTCTTCAAACACTGCAGACAAAATCAATTTTGCATAAAGTAATTCTCCTTGGAGGAAAACAAACAGAACAACAACACAAACAAACAAAAACTCATAGAACTACACTTATCTCCTTCCTAATAAAATGATGAAATTGATGATAGCTTCAGGTATTTTATCTTAAAAGTTCAAATAATTAGATTTTTAACCTTAGTATTATTTTAATTCCTTCTATACTCTAGCCTTGAGAAACAATCAATGTGAAGTATCTAAAAGCAGTGGCCTTGGGTGGGGCATCTAGCTTTAAAGGTCAAACAATAGTAAACCCTGACATCCAGTTGATGGGTGGTTATGTTTGCAGGTCTAGAGAAGTAGGAAAGGGTTCAGTGAAAATTCAGAAGCTGGAATATCCGATGCATAAAATGATTTGGATTCCTGTGGGGTATATTTAGGGAAAATGCTAGTATCACTCATGTATTTATGATTATGCATTTCCTGTACATTTCTAGAAAACGGCAAATATGTATTGAGCAGCTACTCTGCATCAGGCATCATATCAGATACTGGAGGTACAAAGAGGAACAGGGCATCACAAGGGGCACAATTTCTAATAAGGAAAACAAACATGAGACAAAATTATAGTGTGATAAATCTAACTACAGTATATCCAAGGTGGCATCAAAGAAGGAATGATTAAGTATGAAGGAGCCATTGAAGGCTTTGTTGTATCTCTCCTTAGAAGTAGACATTGTAACAACATAGACATTCCTGAAATTTCTTTCCTTCTCCCTCCTCTCCTTTTTCCCCTTTATTTTTACCAACGACTATTCATTTTTTGTTTTTTAACATCTTTATTGGAGTATAATTGCTTGACAATGGTGTGTTCGTTTCTGCTGTATAACAAAGTGAATCAGCTATGCCTGTACATATATCCCCATATCTCCTCCCTCTTGCATCTCCCTCCCACCCACCCTATCCCACCCCTCTAGGTGGTCACAAAGCACAGAGCTGTTCTCCCTGTGCCATGTGGCTGCTTCCCGCTAGCTATCTATTTTACATTTGGTAGTGTATATATGTCAATGCTACTCTCTCACTTGGTCCCAGCTTACCCTTCCCCCTCCCTGTGACCTCAAGTCCATTCTCTACATCTGTGCCTTTATTCCTGTCCTGCCCCCAGGTTCTTCAGAACCATTTGCAAATATTTTTTTAAAGGGTACTTAGGAAAAAATTAGGGAAAGGGAACTTTTTTTTCTTTCTTATCTCTAAAATCAGGGGAGTTGAAATGGTCTTATTTCTTTGCTTTTTTTTTTTTAATTGGAATATAGTTGATTTACAATGTTGTGCTAGTTTCAGGTGTACAGAAAAGTGAATCAGTTATACATATACATACATCCACATTTTTTTTTTAGAGTCTTTCCCCCTATAGGTCATTACAGAGTAGAGTTCCCTGTGCTATACAGTATCCTTATTAGTTGTCTATACTATATATAGTATAGTAGTTTGTATATAAGGATTTCCTGATTATGGAGGGGAGGCAGGTTGGGGAGGACACACTGAGTTAGAGTACCCTTAAGCACAGTGAAAGAAATTTAGTGCATATGAAGAAGGTTTTTCATCTAAGAAATAGTTGACATGGTTCTCATTGAAGCCTGAGGACCAAGCACTGGGCTAGCTCCTGGGGGCACTGTGCTGAATAAGATTTAAAAAAAAAAAAAAAGCCTCTGTAAATGTGGAGTTTATCTTCTCATCAGAGATCAACTATAAACAAGTGAACAACTACTAGGGAAGCGAACATATGAAGGAATATCAAATGGTATTTTGTGCTATGAGCAATACAAAATGGGGTCATGTGATAAGAACAGGGCGGGGCATTATGAGTAAAGATGACCCCGAGAGGCCTCTCTGGGGTACTATTTGAACTGATGTCTGAATGACAAGACAATGCCTGGCAGCCAGGGAAAGTCCAGATATGGGAGGGGAGTTATTTTAGGCAAAGGGACAAGCAGGTCCATGGCCCTGAGCAGAAAGAGCCTTACATGAAACCTGGTGGCTGGCACATAAAGATTAAGGTGGAAAACATGGTAAGGAGTCCGGGAGGTAGGGAGGTACCAGATCATTTGTACTCTGTGATAAGAAGTTTGTATTTCATAAGCACCCATTGAGGATTTTAAGCAGGGGAATGACATAATTTAAAGTGGCTTTTGTGCTGCAAATATATAATGGGGTGGGAGGACTAAAATTGAAGAAGAAACTAGTTAAGTGGCTGTTAAAGAGTGTAGGTGAGAAATGCTGGTGACTTTGACTAAGGTGTTGGCAAATAAAATGGAGAGAAATGGATTGTTTGGAGTGGTGCTGAATGGGTTTGCTCGGAGATTTAATAATGGAGAGCATGATAGGAAAAGAGAAATCAGAGTCTCTTACATTGAGGTGTGAGCCTTTTGTGAAGTCCATGAGGGTTACCACTTTCAACCCATCATGCAGTTGAGTGCCCATACAGACAAAACACTCAAAGTATTTGTTAAGTGAATGCATTCCATATCATGCTTAAGCTTGGATTTGAGGAATGACGTTTGTCATACAATTACAACAAAGTTAAAATACTTATATTCATAGCCACTTGGTAGAAAATGCAGTCAAGAAATTGATTGATAAATGTCTTTCTTCTCTCATATGCTCTGTTTCCCACAGCACACTGCCTGTCAATAGTTTTCTAAGTATTTTACATTAAGCCCTAAGGTTTTGAGAGGAGAGGATGTCTCAAGAATGAGGTGAGATGAGATCACAGCATTCCATGGACTAATCCTTTAACCAAAGTAGCTCTGCCTAGAACTTTAGGGATAAAATTGCACTTGAAAAAGGATTCGCCTGCTAAAAATATTTAAAGTGTTTTAAATTGACTTTTTTAGTAAATTTACTAATTTTAAAAAGCATTTAACTTAGACTATCACACTGTTTTTTTTTTTTTACGGAATGTTAACTTTAGTTACATCTATATTTGTTAAATTTTCACTAGAATATAGTTTAGGAGGATCAAATCAATACATTTCCCTTAATCATTTACCCTTAAAATGAGAGTAAATAAAATTCTTTATCAAATAAAACAAATGTGGGCATTAGTCACTCAAGGAAAAATACTTTAATGACCATGTTTAACCATTTTCAACTCTAATTTTGGTGCAGAATTTTCACTCATTATTTTATAAAGAAACTCTCCAACAAACTAAAATGTGTACATTTAAATGCATCTTTTCCCTCTAGCCAACTTGGGAGAACTTTTAAAGACTTTTTAAAGAAGTGTCATTGTTTGACACTTTTAAAGACTTCTTTATATTATTATTGAATCTTCAAAATATTTATACAAATATTTTCAGTTGTCATAAGATTTTATTAAGGTTTAATGTATTTTGGGAAGTTATCAAAAGTGAAGATTGGCAATCTTGACTTTAATAAAGTAAATAAAGTGCAAACCAAGCCATTTAAGTTGTTCATAGCAAATATTTTAAAGCAAAATATACTCAGCATCAAAGCGCTCACTTGGGAAAAATTCATCTGAATTAATTTTAGCCTTTTGTAATCCACAGAACCTGTTAAGGAACTTACCATGTCTATAAAATAAAGCAAATGTATTGTTACTTTCCATATCAAGTTTGCTGAGACTGTCTCATTTTTTCATGACCAAAATTTGATAATCATTTTCATTACTTTATTATTGATTGGTTAGTTAATAAAAATTTTCCAAATCATAATAAAAAATCTTAGTAATATGTTATTTGTAAGTTCTTAAGCATGCTACAAACCATTTGGGAGTTTTAATTTTGTAAAGAAAATTTACATGATAGATGCCCATTATTATGTCTATAAACATCTAAAAATATAATCAATGTCTAGAAGAAAATGTCTTTAAGGTTTTCTTACACCAAATTTTAATCAGTATTTTGCATTGTACAATATTATGACATAACAAGATACTAATATATTGATAATAATAAGCTTGGTTTTCTAAAGATCATTGTTCTGCATTATAAAATTAAATTACATAAAATATTTTATACTTACTACAATAATTTTAAGAAACATACAGATGCTCTAATATGTTAAGTATTGTTCTGGGAGTTAAGATATCAAAGTTTTCTTGTCCCTTTTCTTTTAGCTTGTTGTTTTCACCTCTTTTATTTTATTTTATTTTATTTTTTTTGCGGTATACGGGCCTCTCACTGTTGTGGCCTCTCCCGTTGCGGAGCACAGGCTCCGAACGCGCAGGCTCAGTGGCCATGGCTCACGGGCCCAGCCGCTCCGCGGTGTGTGGGATCTTCCCGGACCGGGGCACGAACCCGCGTCTCCTGCATCAGCAGGCGGACTCTCAACCACTGCGCCACCAGGGAAGTCCTCTCACCTCTCTTAGAGGAAAAAAAAATTATCTATAACGTATCTAGATAATTTATCTAGAATTTCAGCAGGTTTATTTGTGTTGGAAAACTTACAGACAGAAACAAAGTAAAGGCACAATTTTATTTTAGTGGGTTCATTTAAGTGATAAATTTAAACTTTTTCCCCTTTCAAATAGTATGTATACACTATTAAAATTATGGGTTGTAACTTTAATATTTCATGATATTATATGACAATGGAATTTACAGTTTTTATCATCAATATTACTTCATCTTCATCATCCTCTGCCTCTTTTAGAAGTTTTCCTTTTTCCTAATCTAAGATTTAGAATATTTTATTGTAAAATCTAGATGCTGTTTATTTCTTTTCATTCTACATAGCTGAAATTCCTGACTTTGGAAACCATCAAAATATCGTTTACCCTTTAGAAGCTAAAAGATCTGGTGTTGATATTTTGGTTAATTTTAGAAGTACAACGTCAATATATAATTCAAGAATTTTTTTCCTTTTCTTTATGATTTGTGTAGATATTATTAAGGTAATAAATATTACTCAACGATTACAAATCCATCAACAAAGTAAGCACACAGTTAAGATAGCAAGGATAATTAGATCTTAAAAACAAATAAATATTTCTTGAAAGATTCTGGTCCTTTCCTTGTTGCTAGTGATATTTGTTATTTTTCCATCATTTTATGTGTTCCCTGTTTAGTATACCTTCTATCAAGAAAGTCAACAATAATAAAAATGTAAATCCACATAAAATATGTTGCCTCTCATTGAGAGAACATTTCAAAGATTTTTTTATCAGTTCTTCATTTTTCCCCTGTCAGATGCTGAAATCTTTTACTACCCCTCATATTGCACAGAAATGCAGGTCCACTGATACTGTCTTCTTGTAGCTAAGCTGTGAAGAAGTCAAACTTTCATTTTGTAAAGGCAGTTATCATGAAGAGTGCCGCAGGCCCAGGTTATTGGTCCTTATTGAGCAAACCTGAAGATAAGATGTCTAATTTCCTGACCAAGCTTCTAGTGTGTTTATGTGAGTCTTTCTCTCTATGCAAGTGGGGGTGGGGTGGGAAGAGAGACAGAGAAGGGGTTCTTGTATAAAATGTTGAAAAAAGTATTGGAAAGACCCTTAAACTAATTTTAATGAGATTACTTAAAGTGGCATATTCAAATTTAATATGGTCTTGAAATAACTGTGGTCAAGTTTTTTGTTTTTCTTTTTTTATTTAAGTATAGTCGATTTACAATGTTTCAGGTGTACAGCAAAGTGATTCAGTTGTATATATACATATTATTTTTCAGATTCTTTTCCATTATACAAGATACTGAATATGGTTCTCTGTGCTATAGAGTAGGTCCTTGTTGTTTATCTATTTTAAATATAGTAGTGTATATCAGTTAATGCCAAATCTCCAAGTTTTAATAATGATTTCAATATCATAGTGCTTAAGCCTAATTTGAAGCACTGAGAAAAATAGGCAAACAAGTAATGGTCAAGCTTGGAGTTTTCTCTTGACTTTGTTATACTATTTTATGTCTTTTCCTTTTCTTATGATAATTTTTAGTATGAAATAAAAGGAATTACATATGAGACTTTCTTTTATTCCTTTGGATGCTGACCTACAAATAGTCTGATGAGGGAAATGGAATAAAAATTGCTGTAACTGCAATTAGTGAAAAAGACAGAAAAAAAAAACTTCTGAAATATGCTTTGAAGGGCTTTTCTGTGACTCAGAGTTTCCATTATATTCTCCTATTCTCCTGACCATTAAAAAAAAGTTACTGTTATCGCTTCTTGTATTTTTCCAAAAAAAAAATGTTTCAAACACCTTTTCTGACTAGTTGCTCTAAAAACAGTAGTTTACTCATCAAAGTAGGTAAACTCAAAATATGTTGTTTCTAATAGGGTAAAAATGTCTCCCAGTGTTTTTTGGATTCGCTTGCCATTAATTTTTCTGAATATAATATACCTGATATATAGGAAAGTGCATCATATTATTTGAAATTAGGCAGAGCCATGTAAATTCCATTTGACACCCCCAAAATAAAATTAATTGAGAAATATATTCATATATAACTTGCTATCATCACATATATCCCAATTATTTTGAGATACTAAAGCAAATACAAAGTGGAAGAGATAATTACAGCTACTGTCATGGATTATTAAGACAAAAGCATTTTTTCCTAAAGTTATTATTATCCTCATGATTCATTCAATAATGGGAAGGAGAAGGAAGTCAATTGGTATTTACTGAATGCTTACTATATACTAGAAATCTTTAAGCTTATGAACACATTAGAGCTTTTCTTTTCCTTTCAGGTTTTCCCAAAATCTCATCTTTCGTCGGTAGTGTAAGCTTTTCATAATTAAGTACGGTGAAGGACAGATTTCTTAGTTTTAATTTTGGTAAAGCTTTTCCAATTACTTTGTGTTGGTGTTGGAGACACCCCTCTAGATTGCTTTTGGTGGAACAGTTTAACAGGTAAATAGTAAATGTTAGAAAGTGGGGTATAAATATTTGAAAAAGTAAACTGATTTAAAATTTTCATAATTTGTTTTACTTTTTTCATCTCTCTCAGCATTTCTAAAATTAAAACCAATTTTTAAATTGAAAGGCAATATATCTTTTTCTCAAAATTCTCTTCCAGGGTTAGATTTTAATAACATAGTCTTACAACGCAATATATTTGAAAACCCCAAAGAACTATTGCCAGCTAAATTGTCTTTACAAAATGGCAAAAATATCAGTATAAAGACTGAACAATTGGCAATGTTCAACCAAGGACTTTATCATTGTTTCATTGTCATAGGTCTTATAAAAAGTGATTCAATAATATGATTAGCTTATTTTCTGCTTTCTGAATGAAAGAGGAAAATGATCCTTACAATAATAGCAAGAATTTATTAAGTACCTACTATATGCCAGACACAGTATGCACTTATATTTATATTAATATGGTTCTTCATCAAGACAACTGTATAAAAACATTGTTATATTTATTTTAAGAGTGAGACCTAAAAACTCAGTATCATGGAACAGGCATTCAAAAGAGGTCTTCAAGTCATGAGGCTTTTTCCTTTACCAACCTGTTTTGAGTGCAACACCTCTGAGAACAAACAAGCACACCAAATGGCAACACTTATAACATAACTACTTAAAATCGTTAGACATGGGCTTCCCTGGTGGCGCAGTGCTTGAGAGTCCGCCTGCCGATGCAGG
>NW_006790422.1:173945-220320 GCF_000442215.2 Lipotes vexillifer | reverse complement strand
AAAAAAAAAAAAAAAAAAAAAAAAAAAAAAAAAAAAAAATCATTAGACATGTAACTCTTATTTTCCTATAACGTTAGCTTTGTGTATTTATCTCAAGGGCTGATTTTTGTTTATCCGTTCCTTTCTAATGTTTTAATATTTCAGGTGTTAATAGGCCAAGTCCTATTTCTGAGTTAATATTTTAAAAAAGAAACAATGATGATCTCATTATGCAAATACATTTATTAAACAGAGTTTCACTTTATTTATCTAATATGAGATTAGGGAATTTCAGAATTCATTCTAGAGGTCTTCATCCATAGTTGCATAACTCTTAATGACTTGCCATTTGAGTTTTTCTTCAGTTCCCGTATGTTTATGCAAAGACAAACATCTCTTTTTTGTTTATAAGGTTGTAAACCCCTCCATAGACCTTTCTTCATTAGGAGCATGTGAACACAGTGTATATGAAATTCAGTTATGTTCTGAAATAATTTGAGTGAGTTTAACAATGTATATTTATACATGGGTAATAAATGTAACATTTAATAAGACAAAAAATTCACATAAAACTTATTCTTTGTTAAACTATATAACTTTTCTTGAAAGCTAGAAAAGCAATCCTCTCACAATAAAGAGATGTCTAAATGTTCATATCCACAGGATGCCTGGTATTATTGTCTAACAAGAGGAAGATACCTACACATAATTATCTTATTTTTGTTATTATTATTATGTACTTTTTTTTTTCTACCTCACTTTACACCTCCTAACATCTTCCTCTGTCCTCCACCCTCATGTTGATAATAAGAAGGGAAGAAGAAAAAAAAAAACCTGAAAAATGATAGTCTGAAACCAACCTAGAAATTACCTTATGAAATCCTTTTTTTAAAAAAAATAAAATGGAGAAGAAATGAAAATTATTTTTACAAATGAAAAATCTGATTTGTCTTTACCTTTCTGCATTTACTTACTCAAAAAATATGCATTGAACGTCAATACCATGACATGCTATGATGTCAAAGTATTAGTTTCTTTTCTTTTTTTAAAAATTTATTTATTTATTTATTTATTTTTGGCTGCGTTGCGTCTTCGTTGCTGCGCACAGGCTTTCTCTAGTTGCAGCGAGCAGGGTCTACTCTTTGTTGCAGTGCACGGGCTTCTTATTGCGGTGGCTTCTCTTGTTGCAGAGCACGGGCTCTAGGCACGTGGGCTTCAGTAGTTGTGGCTCGTGGACTCCATAGTTGTGGCTCATGGGCTTAGTTGCTCCGTGGCATGTGGGATCTTCCTGGACCAGGGCTTGAACCTGTGTCCCCTGCATTGGCAGGCAGATTCTTAACCACTGTACCACCAGGGAAGCCCCAAAGTATTAGTTTCTAATATTAAGGTTTTTATTTTTATTTTTTTAACCACAAGATGATCAGGAAATATGGGTTGCTCGTCTTTCTTTTCTCTTCCCTCTGTGAAATCATTAGAATCTTTAATCATTTAAGAGCTTCTTTAGCAAAAGAAACCAGTAAAGTGACACTGAGAAGGCAAGTAGGCACCTACAGACAAGTGATTACCTTAAGAGTGGGCTTCAAGCTCACCCCTTCCCTAGAGTTTCTCTCCAACCCTTTTCCTTTTACTACAAAGAACAGCGTTATAACCTCTTTTAAAATTTAAGTGACTTTAAAAAATTTTGACTTTGTCTAAAGAATATAGGACAACTTTCAGGTGTTAATAAAGAAGAGAATAAAGTAATATATATTTTAAAACAATCACTACCAAACCACGTAAGTTAGAAAATTATAGAACAAACAAAAAAGAGTACATAGGGGCAGTGATCAGAACATATTTTTCCCTTTCTGCGAGGGTAGCATGCCCTAGAATTGATATATAGCACTGGGAGAGGTTTGTTGTTCCAGGCCTTCTCTAAGTAGTAAAACAAATAACATTAATTTTGCCTTAGTGTTCCAAGGCACACAGAGTCTAAAAGCTTTACATGTTTTCCATAATTGTGTTGTGTTACTCATTCAAATTTTACTACCTCAATTTTTCATCTGCAATATTTAGTTGTTTTGCATTTATTTAATATAGTATACTCTAATTTTATTTAAAAGCTATTTCAAAAAAATCTGTAACAGTGAAAGAGCCAATATAATGCAAATATTGTTTTTAACTAGAACCTAAGTAATTTTATAGAAAAGATCTATATACGGAAGTCTTTTTCTTTGTGTATAAATTGAACCTTGTTAATGTGACTCTGCTTGCTCTCTAATGGCCATTTTGCTAAAATACTGGTCCCCAAATTTTGTTTCCCAAAATGTTTGTTTTATACAGTATCAGTTACTTTGGATCTGATCTTTGGGAAGAAAGTAAAATACTTACAAGGAGAATGCAGACTTTTTGAAACTTTATAATATCAAGTAATTAAGGAATTGTGATTGGCTGAACTTGCATTTAAAATGAACGGCAATATGTAGATGCAGCTAGATTATACCCTTTGACAAAATAATATTTTATAAAGCTTTATGAAGTCTTTAGTAAATATTTTCTAAAGTCATTTTCCAGTAACATAGCATTAGAGAGAGAATACAAACCTCAAGGCAGGTGGATCTGGCTCTAAGTCCCAATTGCTGCATTATGAGAGGTATAATAATAAAGCAATAGAAATATCTAAATCTAAATATTGTTTGAAGCACTTTATGAAAACACATAATAAAATAAGCACAGCTTTTGGCACATAGTAAGTGCCTTATCTATTCCTCCCCCTCTGTTTCAGTTACTCCAGTCTTACTTGTGGTAAGCTTATAAATTTCTTTTATCGCTTATCTATTAAGATAAAAGGTCTTTTCTTAGTGGTATGGTTGCCAATTAATAAAATTCACTATATGTGAGAATACATAATAATGTACATGCTGACAGTAGAGACACTAATTTGACTTTAAAAAATATTAGTATTAATAGCTACCATTTATAGAACATATAATGTGGGACAATTACTGAGTTTTCTCTGTTATCTTTAATCCTCACAGTAAGCTGCAAGGTGGATGTTATTATCCTTACTTTACAGATGAGGTTCTGGGAGGTTAAATGACTTGTTCAGGATGACACAATTGTCCTGCAGGGAAACTGGAATTGGAATCATGGATTCTGTTTCTGAAACTTTCTTTTTCCTGAAGCAATCTTACTCCTTGAAGAGAAGACATACCACACAGTTGATGAAATTAACATAAATAGGTGAATGTATTAATTTGAATTCTAAATTACAGTCTCTTCATCTGCATCCATCACTTCAAATACTCTAGTATAATCACTGAATTGCTCTAAACAATTTGTTCATGTTCTTATGTCTGTATGAACTCTGTATCATTGCTGAGCTTTGGAAAACAAACCAGAATATCTTTATTTCTGTGCTTAATCTCCTTGAAAATTTTAACTGAAAATATTGGCTTTTTTTTTTTTTTTTTTTTTTTTTTTCCCATATGCGGACCTCTCACTGTTTGGGCTCTTCTTTACCATGAAATTTTGTTGATCAGCTTTACAATTTATAATGTCTAAATTCACAAAGAATTCATGGTAAATGATATTTGCATTTTTATACTTGAATCATTGTTTGCCATGAAATTGGTATGCACCATCTTGAATTATTTGATGATATGTGTAAGAGTGAAGGGATTCTTTTAAAAAGCCTTAACAAATTTACCAAAGGTAATTCAAAGACCTTTATCATTTTTTTTTTGTTAGTAACTTCCATTCTCATGTCATTTGCTTTAGTTTTTACTACCTTCTTCCTCCCCAACAAGAAGTCACTTTGGAAATGGAAAAAAATGTTTCAAATCATTGGCAAAACTTAATGACTTCTGACTGCTGAGATATGTTAATGTAAGCCAGACCAAATGTTCCTCAGCTGCAAATATTTGGTGTTGTTCACTGGGAACTGGCAAGATGAAAGCCCAGTGGCAAAGACTGTGCTCACGTGCCTCTCATTGTAATTGTTTCCCATATTCAGTGATGAAGGACTGTTAAGGAAGAAAATATCAACTTTTCAGGGACTAGTCATTTAGGCTCAAATAGAATGCTAATTCACCTCTGATTTACTATGGCATTCTCATGACATCTAAGTTATCAAAGTTCTTTAAACTTTTCTACCTCAATTCTTAGAGATATAATATGTGACTTTTCAAGGTGCTCCGAAGTTACAAAACAAAAAAAGGAAGTGATTTGGTTTCAGTAATTTATAACTATAAGATACTTACTTTAACTTATATTTAAAAACTGAAAACGTATTTTATCAGTTATGTGTATCGCAAATATACACACATTACTACTTTTATCAACTTTTAGCCTCTTTTTATTTTTTTAATTTTTTAATTTTTTTGTGGTACGTGAGCCTCTCACTGTTGTGGCCTCTCCCATTGCGGAGCCCAGGCTCCGGAGGCGCAGGCTCAGCGGCCATGGCTCACGGGCCCAGCCGCTCCGCGGCATGTGGGATCTTCCCAGACCGGGGCACGAACCCGTGTCCCCTGCATCGGCAGGCGGACTCTTAACCACTGCGCCACCAGGGAAGCCCCTAACCTCTTTTTAAAAGTAGTGGAAGGCAATTCACATTCTCAAAAAAAGTAAGTGTTAAATATATAAGTACCTATTTATAATTATTAAAATGCTAGTTACTGTTCAGAAGGATGAATAAAGGGGAGTGTTTTAAATATCTGATGAAGATATTTCAAAGATGTTAATAACAGATCTAATACCAGATGAATATAATAGTCAAAGTTTAAGCTTTCCATGGAAGAATTGAGCCTTAGGCAGATTCTAAACCTGAGAGTAATAGCTAGCCCCAGAAGACTTCACTGAGAAGACAGGATTTTGATTCAAAGGAAGTCTTAAATGTATGACAAGAATTGACAACAAATAGCTTTGTAATGCTAGTATTCAGTACAGGCCACCCTGTTCTTACATAACGGTAAATGTTCATTGTAAGTATTCTTTGCAATAGTCATACATATTTTTACTATCATGGTAGAACAATACTTCCTTCAAAACTATTGTGTTTAAAACTAAGTCATAATCTAACCTGTATATGCTGCCTATTATGTACTAAGCAGTAGTTGAAGTTGACATGTACTAATTTGCTTAGTCCTAAGATGACTTTTGGAGATAGGTAATATTATTTTTCCCATTTTACTGATTAAGAAACAAAGTTGCAGAAAGAATCTAGAGTCAATATTTGTGCTCTTAAACTGAATCTGATATTGCTTTTCAACTTAGGTTGTCTTTTGGGGAATATGTCAATAGTTATTTTCTTCCATTATAATATGATAAGAAAAAGGAATTGCTAATGATGACATAAAGATCTCACATATTCATTCAAATGCTTTTTCACACACTATGAAATTTTATCCATGTAAAGACTCAATAAACTATATAGTGATTGAAAAAGGATGAAGGTATTTTCATTTTTCTGGTGTTTTAGCATGTAATATCCTCTGCATTATTCAAAGGAAAAGTGCTGACAGAATGCAGAAGAAAAATCTAAATTTTTTTTCTTGCAATAACTGTAACACAGATAGTATAAAGCAATATTTTTGTCCTTGAAATGTTTAGAAGTATTGACATTCTGTCCACTAAATTGTCAGCTTGTCTTTAAGGTTAGAGCTTCTAAGTCCTTAGCATTTAACAGACTGACATTGATCTCTTGGTTGTTCAAACTTGTATACCACCAGCAAGCTGGACTTGATTTTGAAGCAGGACGTTTAAAATTTTGCCCTTGATGATGATATGTCATAATTTCCATCGACTATGCTAGGATTTTTTGCATTGAATATCTAGCCTTTAAGTATGGTTCCAAATATTCCACCAATATTAAACTTTTTGATAAACTCAATGTTAGAAAAATTTCTTATGTATTAAGGGACAATTCAGTGGATAATAAAATACAGATACAAAAGCAAAAGAAAGTAACAAATTGGTTCTAGTCTGACATATACTTCAGAAACCAGTGTTATAAGGATGTTCACAATGCTTATTAGCATCATTTTGTTTTGATAAACAAAACAAATTGTTTAATAACTTTGTCATGCTTATGGAAATATTTCCAAGAAAAAAATCTAGCTGACTTTCATTTGTTACTTTTTAAATAAAGTGTGTCAGTGGGAAAAATAATTTATAGGATTTGAAATAATATTTATTAATTCTGGACAATAACTGGACTTTCCAGATAATATTTTCATTGTTCCGTTAGTTGGTTAAAGAATCACAAGAAATGGCAGTGGAATTTTTTTTTTTAAGATTTCTTTGACTCCCTCCACCCACAGGCTCTGAGCAAGGCAGTAAATAGTCCATTTTTGTTAATGAAGCTTCCCTCATACAGCTGGGATTGTTTAATATTTTACGAGTGTTACTTTGTTTTGCTCTCAACGATCTCAGGCAGTTAAGGATTTATGAATCGTGTTTTTCTCAGCCCATCTGCGGTTTCCTATCTTCCCTGGCCTTGAGAATATGTTTAAATTTATTAAAGCGAAGCAAAGCCTCATTATTTCAAAGGAGAGCCAAAGTGACACAGTGAATTGGTTATTAATGGAAAGGCACTGCCATAGGGCGATTGAAATTTAATGATATCCTACAAGAAAAAAAAATGAGGGTGTCACTTTCCAAAAAGTCATGCTAAATGCCAGCCTTTTTAAGGTCCTGCCGCTAATTTTATGCCTACGCACAGTAATGTTTTCAAAAGCGTTTAGGAAACACGGACCAGTGACTGTACTGATTATCCTTTTCACCTTCGCGCCTGTTCCAAATGGGTTTGTGCAGTGAGCGATTTAATCTCTAAATATAGGGAACGTTAAAAAAAAAAATAACATTGCTGTTTTTCACAAGCTAAGGGCCTTTTGCAATCCTCCAGAGATGGACTTGCAAATATGTTATCTCCATATGCTCTCAGTAAGCTCTCAAACTGGCGCATCACCAAAAAAGAAAAAAAAAAAAATCAATCCCTTGATTTTTATTTCTGTCATTCAAAAGATATTTTAATGTCATAGTCTATAAACTATATTTATTAATATTCAGATAACATTACGTTTGTGCTACAATATGGGACTTGGTGTAATTTTAATTTTTCCTTATTTAACTTAGTCATTTTATTGAATTACACTGTTGACGCACTAACATACCATTTCTTTATCTCCCGCCATTTAATGTAAACCAGAGACATCTATTACTAAGGACGCTTTTTTGATAAATTGAAATGTTCCTTTTAGAGTTACTCTCTCAGTAATTTCCTGTATTATCGAAATACCCCTTAATTATTTTTAAAGTTATTTCAAATTCCTCTGGAAAAAAATTGACATGATAATATCCCAATCATGCTTCAGAACGTTAGATGGGATTCCATAAGGATTCCTGAAAGCATACTATTCCTTTTACAGTTTTTGCTTTATTTGAATTTTTCTACCTGTGCGTTAATTGGTGACCCTAATATTCTACCTTTATATCACTTTCAAATATATATTGATATTTGAAGAGGGGTGACTGTGTACATTCCAGGAAATGGCAGTTTAGGGATCTTGTTCAGTTAGACTTGGGATTCAGCAATTTAAGCAATACATTAATTCCATGAAGTAAATATAATATGAACATTTTTAATTCTGGAACAGCAATGGGTCCAGTTTTTATGCATCTTTACTTACTACTGTTGAATATAAACTAAAATGTAAATGGTGCATTTGACAGGCACTGTAGTAACATATAATTTTCTCATACTGCATCTGGTAATATTAAATTGCCTACTGGTGGCAAACACACTTTTGGATGTAGAATAATATGAGTTCTTTTTCCTGTTTTATGGCAAAATATGTTTTCCGAGAATTTCTGAAGTTAATTTATAAAAATTAAATTTACACTAAATTCAGAATTACGTTAACAAGATTTTATAACTTGTGATCACACGTTGGGGAACTTTTCATTTATTCTGGGTCAGAGTGTGAATCTGAAGAGATGAGAAAAATGTTCAAATCTAAGAGACAGTAATGTGTCTTATAGGAGAAAAATCACTTGGAATAGGGTGTCAGGGATCCACAATTTAAGTTTCTCTGGATCCTGACTCTTTAAGAGTAAACTTATTCTATAATCTTCCTAACAAAGACATAAACACTCCAGCTACACCTATTTTGATTGTTTCACGACAGTTTACTGGAGGCTGAGCAATGACAGATTTCTTCATTGTCTTTTTGCCAAAATTTGTCCTTTAAGTCATTTTTGTTGACTGCCCCTTTTAACAGCTCACCTCACAATGAGAGAGAAGACAATTAATGGGAGGGTGATTTATCACTGCCAAAAACTGTCGAGGACTTCAGTTGTAGCTGGAGAAAAAGCAATTTCACATTATGGCATTTCATTCTGAATACATTGTATTTACAGCTCACAGTTTTATTTTCAGAGCCTATTATCAGGTGAAACAGTTGCATCTGAAATGTTGTTTGTGACATAGGTGACCTGTTAGGATTTGATAAGTATTTACGCCAGAGCACAAGGGGCTCACACATCTGCTGTTGGCAGAAGCAATGGAAAAAAATAACCTGGAAATGAGGCGTTTGATTTTTCTGGTTCCTACACTCGAGCATCTGTTGCTATAATTAAGTGGAATTCAGTAATTGCAGAGCAATGGTGAAATAAACATATGCATTCTTGCCAGCTTTTAGGATTTGGTGTCCTTACAGTAGGAGAGACAAGCAAAGTGACTTCAATAAGAACAAAGGGTTTTGTAGCAAAGTTTAACAACTAACTTTTGGGTAGAAGAGAAAAAAGAATGCCAGGTCAGAAAATGATTTCATCAGAAAGTGAAATAGTATAGTTTTACAAGAAGGAAGTTCCTGCAACATGCAGCCTTTGGAACGAACTCTGCATCTATAAGCATGTCAAAAGGGTTAAACACCATACCTGAGTAAGTTATATCATGGGGGAATAACAAAAATAGGTTTATTATTAATCTTAATGGTATTGTGCCATGAAAAAGAGATTACAGTGAAATTCATTTAATAAGCTAAAGAAGTACATTTGGTAAGTTGTAAGAAATCAGTATGTTTTCATTGGAGCTTGACTCTTAAAAGCAATATGATGGATTATTTGGGGGCTAAAGTAATGCTCTCATCAAAATAGAAAGTGATTCTTAATGGTGCTGGGGGCAAGGGCCAGCAGTGAGATGGGCTGTAGCACTTTTTGAATTACAATCCACAAGCCTTGCCCCTGCTCTCCAGGTACTTCTGAGAATCTTGGAAAAGGACCCCAGATATCTCCCAAGGTATTTTTATTCCCATGTACTTTGCAGAGAAAGTCTTGCCTATGAAACAAAGATACCCTGCTTATGAATACTGTATATACTTACTAAAATTCTTTAGTCAATATGTTTTATGCCCCATTAGTTATTTAGAACAATTCAAATTATTCCACACAGTAGAACAATTTGGATTTGGTTGTTATACTGTAGTAGTTTGCGGTTTCCTGGAAATGTCACATGACAAATTCTATTGTGCTATAAATACCTGCAAAACAATGACTTTTGGAAGGAGAAAATGTGAACTTCAAGCTCTCATGAAATGAAAGTATTAGTATTCATTTTTTTAAGTTTTAAGTGGATTTCATTATTATTAGTAAGGACAGTATGGTGGCTAATAAGCTAAGCTACAGAGTCACTGTGATGCCCTTGCTCTGTTGGCCATTTGAGAGGGACTGTGAGTTTAAGTATAGAAGAAGCTGGCCTCATATGTGATTTGGCATTTTTATCTGATACTTTGGCTTCAGATGATCACTTAACTTTCTGGGTGAAGAAAAGACATGAGGAGTCAGCCATGAAGAAATGAAAATGATGGATTATGGCTTCATAATGTCAACAAATGTTGTGTGTCTGCTTAGAAGAGAGCTTCTTTTTTTCCTTACACTTCTTTTTCAAGAAGTGGCTTTAAAATGTGTTTTAAAATAGGTTCAATATTTTTAATTCTCATTGGATTGTATTGAATAGTAAGGAGATTTAGAGCTATAATAAATCCATATCTATATCATCTAATCTATATATTCATATTCATATCTATATATTTAATATGGGAAAGTCACAACCTATTATAGAAGAAACTGAAAGAAAAATAATCATCCCTGCCCTCTATTTGTTTACAAAAGACTTACTAACCACAGCAAACTTTTACACAGCACACACTATATGCCAAGTGCTATTCTAAATACTACAGATATAATAACAGCCTCATAGCAATGTTTTAGACAGTCACATTACTGATATTACCCCCATTTTACAGATGAAGATAACAAGGCAGAGCTCAAGGCCCTGTGACCAGTAGGTAGCCCACAGGTCTGGGAATTGAGTCCAAAAGAGCCTAGAGGTTAGAAGTGCCATAACCTAAGTGATGGAATGTTTTACACGTGGGGAATATAGTATGTATGTATATACGTACTATATAGGTGGTGATGTGGTGACAAGAGCATGGCATTATTGCACTTAATCCTTAGAATAATTTTCTGAAGTTGGTACCATTTTATCTCGATTCTAATGGTGAGGAAATTGAGATTTAGAGATGATTAATAGATTGTCTAAGACTCAGAGCTTAAGAATGACATTATCAGGAAGAAACCCAAATTTGACCTCTTCTAGTGACTTTTGCTCTCTGAACTGCCATATGCTACATTTAGCCTTATTTAAGTTTATTGCTAAAATCTTTTTCTTACATGTAAATATTTTTTAAAAAAAGTAATGGTGATGTAGTGGCCAGATAAATTTTCTTGATTAGGTGTATATCAATTTCTGTTCAAATGTTTAATCCTGCCCATATGTGTATGCTATGTTGATTAGGACCCAAACATTTGAACAATAGATTCGCTGAAACTTTAGTGGTAAAGTGTTACAAAGTCCTCAGAAGTCTTCCTTCTATCAGTTGTGAATATAATTGGCGTTTCTTTAATGAAAACTTTAAAATTCTTTGTTTTGTACTTATTTTAAAACAGTTTGTTAATAAAAGTATTAAAATATGAACAGAAGTAATATTTACCTAAGTGAAATTACTGTAGACAGTGGAGCATAATGGTTGAAAGCATAAGCTCTCAATTCAGGACAATTTAGATTCCACTTCCTACTCCATTTCATAGTGAAGATGCTATTAAATTGTGGTGGTTACTCAGCCACATTAATCCTCATTTTCCAAATGTGAAAAACGGGAATAATAAGTACCTGCTTTGGGGAGAAGATGTAAGAATAATTGAATAATGTATAGACATGGGTAACTATCATTCCTATCAACTTTCATCATCATCAATCATCCCTAAAACAGGTAGCCACGAATTGATCAACAGGTATGTTCCAAAAATTCACTTGTGCATTGTTTGAAAGTTGAACCATCTTTTTCCCCCATAGAATAACATCATAAATATAGATTAGAGCTAATTGAAAGAATACTATCAGCTCATTAGTGATACCCTATAAATTTGTTATGAGTTAAATAGGCTCTCTGGAAAAACCAGAGCTAGACTATTTGAAACAATTATAATAAAGGATGGTACTAATCCTATTGTATAAAACATGAGTCAGCAAACTTTCTCTGTAAAGGCCCAGATAGTAAATATTTTAGAATTTGTGGGCCATATGGTCTCTGTCACACCACTCAACTATGCTGTTGTAGTGTGAATGCAGCCATAGATTATAAATAAATGAACGACCGTGGCTTTGTTTCAGTAAAACTTTATGGACACTGAGATTTGAATTTCATATAATTTTCAGGTGACACAAAATATTATTCACTCTTTTATTTTTTCAATCATTTCAAAATGCAAAAGCCATTCTCTGCTCACAGGCTACACAAAAAACAGGTGGTGGGCTGGATTTGGCCTATAGCTATAGTTTGCCCACCTCTGACATGAAACATGATTTTGTCTCTTCTGAACTTTTTCCTTAAAATATTTTATTCCAGTCACCTTTGTCAGTCTTTCACCTCTCAGAGGCGTAAAATGTTCTAAAAATTGGAATTGATTGTTTTCACAAAAATTCCAAAGACACATGGACAAGGCCAGAATGTGGATAACTTGGAACTTAGAAGTCCAGGTACAAGATAGCATCACAACCTAACAATATTCTGCTTTGGTGCAAGCCAGTTAGCACTTCAAGCCCAGACTTCTCGTGTTGAAAGCAGGGGAAATAATCTCATATTTAACGGGCTTGCTGTAAGGAACAAATCAAATTATATATATATATATATACATATACATATATATATATATATATTTGTGTGTGTGTGTGTGTGTGTGTGTGTGTGTGTGTGTGTGTGGTATGCAGGCCTCTCACTGTTGTGGCCTCTCCCATTGCAAAGCACAGGCTCCGGACGCGCAGGCTCAGCGGCCATGGCTCACGGGCCCAGCCGCTCCGCAGCATGTGGGATCTTCCCGGACCGGGGCACGAACCCGCGTCCCCTGCATCGGCGGGCGGACTCTCAACCACTGCGCCACTAGGGAAGCCCTGAAATACTATTTTAAATGATCATAAGTTAGAAAACACTGTGCTATTGCACAATTCAAGAAGTTTGAGATATGAGTACCTCAGTATATGATGGTTTTCAGTATCTGTACTCTGGGTCTCTGTATTAGTTTTGTAGGGCTGCCTGAACAAAATACCACAGACTGCATGGTTTAAACAACGGAAATTTATTTTTTCACAGTTCTGGGGTCCCAGAAGTGCAAAATCAAGGTGTGGCACTTTTAGTTTTTCCTAAGGTTTCTCTCCTTGGCTTGCGGACTCTGCCTTTACACCGTGTCTTCACATGGCCTTTCCTTTGTGAGCTAGCATAGCTGGTATTTCTTCCTCTTCTAATAAGGACACTAGTGTTGTTGGATTAGGGCCCCACCTTTGTGACCTCATTTAACCTTGATTACCCCCTTAAAGACCCTATCTCCAAATACAGTCACATTGAGGATTAGGGCTTCAACAAATGAATTTTAAGGTGACACAATTCAGCCCAGTCCATAACAGTTCAACTTAATGATTAAATGGTCCATAAATCAAGGTAGGTAGCCAAGCCAAATCCCCTTAGACATAAGGCAGAGTCTAACATAGAGGATAGGCAGTGTTATTATAAGGGTATACCTTATAATAACTTATTTAGTCTCAAAATGCAATATCTGCATTATTTCTATCTGAGATAAATTTAAATAGAATTATATTACATTGAATTTTTACTTTTGTTGTTTTCTTTCTTCTTTTTTATTTTGCATTTTGTATAGGAAAATAGAATGTCAAGGAGTAAAATTAATTTGCTTTATAGAGATTGATTTTTGACCTGTGAGTAAGGTTAAAACAGCAAAAGCTTTTAACTCTAGGATTAACGAGTAGTGCTTCAGGACTTTTGGCTGTGTTTATGCAGGAAACTTTTGCCAAGGTACACAATATTGTTTTCCCTAATGCCCTCTACTCTTTATTACTTTCCTTTGCTGAAGATTAGATTATTTATTTCCTGCATGTTTGTTTGCTATCTATCATGTAGACCTTTTTGTTTGTCTTTAGTTGATTAAGTCATGTGTCAGCTTCTACTCATGTCATTGCTTTTGGTGGAGTAAAACAGATTGCTCTGGGAATCATCAACCTTGAGGGAATTTACATAGTGCTATTTTGATATTCCACAAAAATTCAAAAATCCTAATTGTTCTCTCTCACTACTTCTGTAAATTAGTCTTCAGATATTTCAGAAGGTTTTTGGTTTTCATAAACAGCTACATCCAATGTTAATTTAATATTTATGTATTTGATTTCTAAAAAGGCATGGCAGAAGATAATGTAGTCTTGAAAATCTACAAGTCCTACAAAAAACATAGACTGACAGGTGTTTAATGGATGCACACTTATAATCAAGCCCTTGTTGACAACCATTACTTGAAGAGTCAGTTAGACAGTTAATTTCTAAATTCTCTTAAGCCAAAAAGTGGCAGTTGAGTTAATTTTGTCAATAATATGTAGATTCATGTTATGGGATGTAGTTTGCTAAGAACCTAGTGAAGGCCATAGAAGTAATTTTAATTGAGTTTTTACAACCATTTGATAACAGTGTTCTGATCACTGTAGTTAGGGCAGCATTCCAACAGTGGCCATAAAATCTGTGACTAATCCACTGAGTCACCCAGTCCCTGTCATATATTGTTTAATGGCCCATGTTACTGGGAATTATTACAGCTTTCTAGTGATAATTTTTAAAGAGAGAAACTTTGTGGACACAAAAGATGAATAGAAGTTTAAAACTTATGTTTGTAAAGACACTTAATAAAACATCTTACTAAGTATATAATGGAGTTTACTCATTTATAATGACTGTTCAGACTCTTAAATCATATACATATAAATATATAGTTATGTGTATATGTATGTATGATACTGATGAATATTCTAACTTTCCTTGCTTAATGTTTGCAGGGCACTTACAGATGCTAGAATAATCTCTAATGTTTTTGCTCAATCTGCTCTGGAGATGGATGAAATAAATAGTTTAAACTAATTAATGTAACACCAGCTGTTACAAGTGCTTGGCAGACGTCTGTGTGTTTTGATGGGCAGGGAGCGGCTGTTGTACTTGACTTTATTTTCGTACAATGTTGATCACAGTGTAAGCCGAAAGAAGAAACAGAGGATGAATTCCATGTAATGCAAAATAAATACCATCTTCTTCTTCTCTAAAAATATATAATTTTTAAAGCTAATGAATGGAGAAACTGTTGTGTTGGAATTCACCAAGTCATAAAGCCTTTGATAGCTGTTAGGTTAAACATGCCCGGTAATTCTATGCAGCAAACAAAAAGCTGCTAAAATACAGGTATGTGAACTTGGACACTGTCCTTGGTTTTCCAAAGGACCTATCTGAGTTGCAGGTATGCATTGACAGCTAATCGTTTTGAGACCCTCTTTCTGCTAATTAAATGCCTTTAGAAAAAAATAAGAAAGATTGTAGTCATCTGGAACAAGTTGTGAAATTATTTTAATTATATTATTTTAGCAAGTGGAAGGCAGGTTTTGGGTTTTATTACTTGGTGATAATGAATGTTACTGTTTTTAAGTTTCTGTGGAGTACTAGAGTATCCTTCTTATATATCCGATTCCCTTGTTGAAAAAAAAAAAAAAAGGAATTCACAGGCCAAACCCTAAGCGGGAATTGTTCATTGGAATGGTATCCTTGTGAGGAGAGTTTTGTTTGTGAACTTACAATGGAGAAAAATGCTTCTGCCCACATGCTTATAGTTTCCATAAGACTTTAGAAGTATAAATAGCCTCCTAACTTTTAAAGTTGGAGGGCAGAATCATTGTGCTCTGGCAGAGAAACAGTGGTTGTTATCTCAGTATGTGCCAGCATTAAAATAACAATGTCATTGTACAGATTGTTACCCTGTGAATTTGTCTAATAAGTTATAACAACGTGTGCTGGGCAGATGGCAAGTGTGCTCCTGAAAAAAACTGATGGATGGGATATGATGTCATCAATGAGATGACAAGGTTCACAAGGTACTTGACCTCCAAGAATAAGTCCTAACTGGTTAGAATTCTAAATGGTGAACTTTGGTGACACTAGCTAAATGGGAAATATGTGCAATTTGTATTTCTTTATAGTGGTGTTTACCACCTTCACTGAACTCCGCATAATGGGATTGTGTCCCCGAAGACTCAGAGATATTGTTGGAGGGTTGCACCCTGTAACCTTACGAGGATTTCAAATACAAAATCCACACATCTAAACTTTAACAAAATCACAGTGAATGTTATTTATGAAGTCAGGTTCAGAGCTTTCCCTTTTTTATATGTATATATGCAGAAAGAACTTAGTTAAGACATCCCATTAATTTTAACATGTTATCACAAAACAGCAAAGTGCTGACTCCGTGGAAATATTCTGTGCATAAAATTAAACTTTTATATTTTCATTAAAATATGTTTCTATATATACAAGCTTAAAATAAGCTCTCGTCAGAGATCCTGATGTTGTCTTTATACTTTAATTATGACTTTACTTGAACTTACAGATGACAAACCTAAACACATTAACACTTTTATTTCAATATTATCGTTTTAAAATTTCAAATGACTTCACAATCTATTTCATATCACCTGTGTGATATGACCTCGGAATTTACATTGGCCTGGCAAATGTATTCTGGATAGAGATCATAACAAGTATGATTACAGATAGGGGGGCTCAGAGGAAATGTGGGCAAAACATGCTAATAGGATATGTGTATTGTGTGAAATAGAATAAAAAAGACCCAACTGTTGATAATTGTTTTGCGGAAAGAAGGTTGACTGATCAAAAGACCTGGCCCAGAAGAAAATACTGTACTTGTATTAAAGAAAGGACCAAGCAGCAAAGCACAAACTCCCATTTTTAAACATTCTCACATCAGATTTTATTCATAAGCTGGCAAAAATTCTAAGGTCTAACAAAAGTAAATTGCCATAAGTGTGGTGGGCTACGTTTTTGTTTTTGTTCGTTTTGAATAACTGAGCTCAGGTTATTAACAGTGAAGATGTTTTACAAAATGAGATAAGTACTTTATTATTGAAGGAGATGAAAAATATATACATATCACTGTGACTAGCATAAAGGATATGCGTATTTTTGTGGCATATTCTGGAAGACTTGTTAAGTGCTTGGAACAGTAATTTGATTATGAAATATATTATCAGGCACACACACATATATATATATATATCAATTCTATCAGTGTTAAAGAGGAAACAGAGATAATATCTATAGTTCAAAATTTAATGAAGTTATAAAAATAGTAATTTTATCAACTGAATGAATTTACAGTAAGTCACCCCATGTTCATTTGTTTGGTAACTTTATATGAATTTGTAGTGGCAGTAGAAGATGAAGAAATGTAGTATTTTAATGTATTCCATATTTTTGATATAAATTCTAACTGTAAATAGAGTGCTGAGGGTTTCTTAATCACTTTAAGTTGACAGCAAAGTTTAGTTTATAGTTGCAAATGTTATAACAATGAATTAATTTTAGAGCAATTACTATGGTAATATAGATTATAATTTAGATTCAGTCTTATCTCTGGATATATCAAAGCCTATATGTTTAAACCAGTTCTAAACTTTATAAGTTTATACTATTATGCGTTAATATTGCCTAGTTGATTAGCATAATTAGACATTACTCTGTCAATGTATATCAAGTGATCAAAAGAGCTTATGAAATTATTTGATCAATTATTCAAATGGATTTGCTATTTTTAATATAAATGAAATAACAGAACCCATATCTCATACCACATTGACACTCAGTATTGATTATATGGCTAAACCATTTTCAAGGGCTGACTTTACTTAATCTGATCTTTTTTTCTGTCTGAGGAAGATAAAATATTAATACAAGGTAAATGAGTGCTCACTGAACTTGCCATATGGCCTCTGTGGAGGCCAGAGGGGCCTGGGCAGCCTATGGACTTGCCATATGGGCCTAGAGGGAAAAGGTAAGTATTACACAGAGAACAAATCTACCATATGGACTGGGTGGAGCCCTTGAGACTCTAAGTACTTCCTTATACTGGAGCATTTTCACAAAAGAATAAAAAACACATAAATAATACATTATACAAAAACCCTTGAAAATGGATCAATTGTTTAGATTTAATATGATGCTTTCAAGCAATGTCCAGAGCATATAAATAATCATGGTTTACTTTGAAATGGCAAAGAGGATCATCAATCATTTACCCCTGACATTTTTACATTGCATTTAACATCTGTTCCATAATAGCATGGTACAGTAATACACTTAACATCATATTATACACTGAACCTAGACAAATAAATATAGCACTAAATTAGAGTTTCTGAAAGTTTGCCTTGCTTCTATGGATATTTTTGCAAATACTGAATTATCTACCCCTTCCATCATTTGAATTTTTTGTTATTATACAAGCAGGTGAAATTAAACAAATGGCAAAAACAATTTTCTTGGTACAATCAAACCTCATTAATTTTGTTTCTGCTAATATGGAATTTATGATAATTCAGCTTGGGCTTGATAAAGTTTACCTTTGTACTAGATATGAAGAAAAGATTTGCTCAGCCAATTATTAGTATAAACAAGATAACAATGAACATGTTCAACCCACTTAAGAGAGCATACTTTTAAAGGATTTTAGGACATTAATTGAATGCAAATATATACTGCTAATAACAAATGAGTCTAATTTAGTCTTTGAAACAGGTCTTGTAGTACCTGTACTTGTTAGCAGATGGTTCCAATTACTGTATATACTTCCAAAGTCTGTGCATATTTCTTTGTAGTGTTCTATTTCTTATACTTTTTTTGAATTTAGCCATTTCCACTAATCATTTACTCACTTTATTTTGCAAAACATCTATGTTTCTGTTTTTGTGTGTGTGTTTTTTTTAACATGTATAATCCTTAAAAAAAAGATTACTTTTCTAGCTTTTCTTTAAAGGCACAATGCTTCTTCTGTGGGTTCCTATAATTGGGTTTTTATAATTGAAACAACAAAAGGCTTATAAGAATCAATTCAGAAACACAACTGTTTGGCAAATGTGGATACATCTGAAATTATATTTCAAGTTGTTCTTTGCAATTCTTTATGTCCAATTTACATATGAAAACACATTCATACAGGATTTTGATAAGTTCAGGATCTGGTTTCATTGGGTTGAGTTTATTCATATTTTGACATCCAAGAAAAGTTTGTCAGAGAACAAAATTATCCAAATCTTTGGACTTTATTGGTCTATTAGACTGAATATTTATATTTCCTGTCAACGTCAGTGGTCTTTACACAGTCCTCATAGTTGCCATTTGATTTTTCCCTCTCTGTTTTGGAATTTTTCCTTTCTCCCGTGTTAGTTTTCCTCCTGATTCTCTAGAGGAAGATCAGAGCTTCTTCCTCAATGCCATTACTTTTCTCCTTTGACTTAATGGATGCTCATTAATTCATGTTCTAAACCAAATGGAAAATCATAGGATTCTAAATTCAAAAAATTTGTAAGTATGAGGAATATGATGCACAGAAAGCTAGGCAGTAGTCAGGATGCCAAAGCAGACAGGTGGCAAGAATTTCTTGCAGGTGGTATGTAGCAAGTGAAGGCCTGTAAGCAATAGACATTAGTGGATTCTTAAAAACAAATGTGTACACGTATTGGGGAACACGACCATAGAGAATTGGTTTCTGTGCCGGATTTCCAAAACCAAAAATGATAAGATAGAAAATGTAAGAACCATAAGCCAAGGGAAACTGAAATATTGAGTGTGGAACCAAAGCAAAGGTTCTGGCATGGGATTGGCTCCAATTATAATATTAAGAATAAACCCTGTAGGAAAACAAGGCAGGAATACAATTACTAGAAGCAGTACTGAGGGCCACAGCAGATCAGTAAAGAAAAATTCATACTGAGTTTTTGTTTGTTTAATCTCTTAGCTTGATATGCCTTATATTACTCCTTCTGCTGATACTAATAATTGCCTTCAATGATTACTGACATTTGAATCTCTGGTTTGGAGCTAAATGGCATGTGCGTGGAGGCAAAGGAAAGAAGAGAAGGTAATTATTACAATTCTAGATTTGGGTCTATAAGGAGCCAACAAGTTTTCTTCCTTTTTATTTTTTGGCCTTGTTTTTTGTTTCTCAATCTTTATTTAGAAAGCAAGTAGAAATTCTTGGGTCAAAGTCTTTGGTAAGTAAAACAAATGTTTATCTCAACAGGAGTGTCATCAAGCCCTTATATTCCCTCCACCCTATACCTTGCTACGTCCTGGAGTCTTCTTTCCAATTTTCTCAGTTTGATTAATGTCACTACTTTTTCCTGGCTCTCAAGCACACAAACTAAGACTTTCTATTTGACTTTGACTTATTTTTTATTACACAGTTTAGTCACCAATTCCTATGAAATTCTTGCCAGCATCTCTAGGATTGGAACGCCTGTTGATAACAAGGACTTAAATAGGAGTTTTCTAAATGGGCTGCCACCACTAGACTCATATTTCTTCCATATTCTCATACTCTCATTGCCCACTCATGATTTTCTAGAATTCTCATTGAAGCAAGGATTAGGACTGGTAATGGGCCTCTCTCATTGCTCCCTGTTACTATCAGCATTATTCCTACAAGGACTTCATGGGATATAGAACCAGGTAAGGTATACAGTAGGAAAAAACCCTAAGTGATGAAATGGCATAAAATGTGATTTCAAATTCTAGCTGTGTCCTTACTATGTAACTTTAGGAAAATTACTTCATCTCTGTAAGATTCAGTTTCTTTTATGGTGAAAAAAGGATAATACTATGCAAGATTTTTTTGTGTGAGAATCACATAAAATAATGCATTCAAAGGTCTAGTGTATAGATAAAATAAAAGCATTTTACTGCAACATTGTTTATAATAGCAAATATTTTGGAACTAACTGAATGCTGCAATGGAAGAATGAATAAATAAAATAGAATGTAGTTGTATAATCGAATTCCATACAGCACCTCAAATGAATAAATATGTCTATATGAACCAATTTAGATAAGTCCGAAAAACATAATAAAAGTTGGAAAAAGATATTAATAGTATGGTGTTATTTATGTAGGATTAGCCCAAAAGTGTGTTAAAGGTTACTCACGGTCTCACACAAATAGGAATATATCCAGATCTATATTTCTACATATTATTTATAGCTATATAAACTAAAATGAAACACTACAAACTCATCATTTTAGTTGACTCTGAGAAGAAAGTGAATGGAATGGGACTGAGATTAATAAGATGATAGAAGGAGCAGCTGTGGAATTGGGCAATTAAGTGGTCGGTTTTTGAACATGTGAATTTCAAGATGCCTATTAGCTATCCCATGGGAAGATGTGAGTCCGGAGATGAGGGCAGATCAGGCAAAAGGTCTGAGCTAAAGATATAAATTTTGGAGCCATCAGCATATAGATGGTATTTAAAGGCATGGGTCTGAATGAGATCATGAGGAATGAGTATAGCAAAGGAAAAAGGTCAGAAGGTACCATGTAATGTTTTGAGCTTGAAAAGATTAGATGAAAAGGAAAAGCAATAAAGAGACTAAGAAGCTGCTATTGAGGTTCTGGGAGAAGAAGAGAGAATGGTGTCCTGTAAACCAAGTGAAGAAAGGGTTTCAAGAATGAAGGAATGTTCAGCTCATCAAGGGCTGCTGATAAGTACAGGGAGGTCTGAGAATTGACTATTGGATATGGCAATATGGGCAACACAGCTAATTTTAATAAAAGTCATTTTATTAGGAAGGTAGGAATAAAAAACTGACTAGAGTGGGCTCAAGATTAAATCTTGGGGAGAAGGTGAGATTACAGAGTTTAGCCAACTCTTGAAAAGGGTTATGAAAACTGGGACAGTAATTGGAGGGAAGGATGGTATCAAGGGAGATTTTCTTTTTTAGATTAGGTGGGTTATATTACAAAATGGCTATATACAGCTAGAAGTATTCAATAAACGGGGAGAAAGTCTATTCAGAGAGGGCACAGTTGTCCGAGCGATACCCTAATTATTTAGTAAAACTGAGACATAGAAGAGAATAACTTACTTGATATTATCATTATTATTATTATTATTGAAATGCTTAGAGAAAATGTAAGCCAACCTTCCCCCTTAAAATTGAAAGTCCACATTCAGGATGGAGATAAACTCAAATTACAGCCAAGTAATCAAGTAAAAATATAATTTTTAGCACATTCTATCTTTAAGTCTATATTGGCACTCAACTAAAACAATACAAAGAAGTAAAAGTTATTCTTTTGTTTTCATTATCTTTCTAAGAGAAAATTAAAAATAGTGATAGTAAGCAGCATGAGAGCTCAAGACAGATGAAACCCAAGATGAAGAAGAGATGGGAAGAAAAGTCTTGGCTATTCTAAATGAATGCAGGCCACATGAATGATGTTTTAAAATGTTTGGATTAAATTTACAGCTGAATTTGCTGGCCCACAGACAAGAGAGCTGATCGATGCGTAAACAAGCTAATGCAGTTATGATTCTTTTGAAAAATGGATAGAAGCTTATTTCACATATGGTGTTAGAAGCACCTTGATAGTGACCCTGAGGATTCTAAACTCATTCTTTAAAAGAATTTCTTAGAAAACAGGATGGTAATCACTAGGACTGGCATGGGCTCTCCAGGAAAACATTCTTTCAATTTAACCTCATTTCTTTGACTATCAGGGAAATGTGGGAATAAGATGAAGAGATTTCAATAAAGATATAGATAAGGTTTTTTTTTAATGTTTAATTTTTAATAATTAATAGATGATAGAGGAAAATATATTAACACTTGAAGGACCAAATCTAAAGTAGAGGGAGAGTCTAAAGCCTTGATATAAATTTTGAGACAATAAATTATCTTTTTACAAAAACTATTTCTCCTCACCATATACTAAGATTTTACCATGGCTTAAGGCTTGTATCCTGGTTATCCTTCATTCTGAACTGGATTTCCCCTCTTCCAGGAAGTCCAAGAATGAACTAAATGTCCTTACTTGCTGCAATGTTCCTCTCTTCTTAGCTTTGTTAGAGTGCATATACTGTATTATATTGAATTTGTTATTCATCCATAAATATTTCTAGAAAGACTAGCTTCTAATTTGGCTGATTTGTCAACTGAACCATTTGGCAAAATAAAATATATTCATATTTCAGGGTTACTTTGGTTTCCCAAAAACTCTCTGATGAAATTTAGCCTTTGTGCAAATAAGTTTGTTTGTGAAGGAAATATCTCCCTTTAGAGTATCATGATTTTTTGAAGCTGTTGTTATCCTAGGCACTGTATTCAAATCTCTGTGGAGAATTAGTGTGCTATACACTAAAAGTTAGGGAATAGACTTTTAGAATACATGATAAGAGAAACAATGAGGACATTATATTTGATGATTCCCAACCAAAAGGAAGAGACTAATATAAATTCTTCCTGTAACTGCTTACCTGGGCCAAGGTAGGTAGGGGATACATCAGAATCTTAAGAGTTACCTGTGAGTTTTGAAAATTCATATAAGTATAACATTTTAACTTATATTTATTATGATAGTTCTTCAAATATAAAGATTGTTATGATAGTAGATATTATGTTAGTTTTTCTAATATAAAATGACATTAAAGGGCAGTGAGAGTTTTTTCATGTTTATCAAGAGTGTAGGAGTAAAATCTGCATGTTTGCTTTGCTTGTTCAAATGTGAAACACTTTCTAATAAGGCTGAAGATTTTAATTGTTTTCAAATTTTCCATCAGTATTGTCATTTATGAAATTGTGTTTCAATACATATGCTACTTATAATTTCAATACATATGCTACATTTGTTAATCTTAAAGTATATGAGACAGAAAGTGTTAGTAATATAGACAATAGCAGTAAAACTTCCAGTTTCTAACTGGATTCCTCATTCTTGTGAAATCTTACTATATAGGAAGGAAGAATAAGTAATGAAGGATAATTTATTATGTCAAATAAACTTATTACTTAATTGCCTAAAGCCTTTGGTGAGATTTTTTAAAGTAAATTAATAATCTAAACATAGAATAGTTATTGACTAACTAAATATATCAATAGAAGAGTTCTACACACCTGAATACCTGTGTGTACCTAGGTACTTATATAGCTATGTGCATATGTGTATATAGTCATTTATATGCCTATATACATACATATAATATACTTTTCTTTGAATTTCCTTCAAAAACATTAGATCTTATAGGGTTATTTTATCAACAGTAATAGAATTTATCTAAATCTTTCCTAATGTGCTGTTAAGAAGATTCTTTAACCAATATATATGCTCCAAATTTGAAAATTCTGAGTAAAACAAAATACACAAAAATAGCCTGAAAGATTAATTTATTTCATTTTGAAATATTTTGAAACATTTTTTTATTTACTATACACATATATATTGAGAGCCTAGTAAGTGCAAGACACTGCTCAAGGTAGAGGGGACACAGTTTCATCAATACAGAGAGGAATTTTGTCCTTAAGCAGCTTGCATTTTAATTAGAGGAGAGAAACCATAAATAAATATACAAGAAAATATAGGGTAACAATAATGCCAGCTTGATTTGAATTGAACATGTCAGAGGAATGAATAGTAGGATGGTAGGATAAAATAGTTCTACATTCTCATGAGATGTATGTGATTAGAAAGAATGTGCCTTTTCTGCAAGATGATCAGCCACAGACAATCTGCTCCCAAACGCCATGGACCACAACATTGTGTCCAGAGTTCTTGCAATTCTGGCCCCCTTACTTCTCTGATGTCTACACTAGCCACTCTCCTCACACTAGTTGGGTATCGGCCGCACCACCCTTCCTCAGTTCCCATAACACATGTTCTCCTTCTGGCTAAGATTCTTCTAATTGGAATGCATACAGTCTTCATGATTTGAAAAAAAAGAATCCTCAAAGTGAATCTGAGGCATCCATGCAATTAGACATATAGGATATAAAGTAGAAGATGACAGGAAATACTTTGATAGGAAACCACTGCTTGATGTTTTTTTTTTAATTTGAATTTTTAAAGTAATTTTCACTTTTCAAGCAGTTTTTCCAATTAAATTTAAAACAGGTAATAAAGGAAAACTTATGCAAGACGTCTCATTTCTGTATCCAATTTCTGACCCTTTCTTGAGCCAACAGCTGTTTTTCTCAAATATAACACATTAAAAAGCTAGGAACAACAATTTTATAATTCTGACAATGTCATCTTTTTTCTTTGCTACAAAGAACAAGTGGTTATAAATTGGAAATCAATTTTTTCAAACTTTCTATAGTAAAGGTCCAGGAATTTGCATTATGCTTTTATGCTCTGAGAGTTGCAAAATAGCAGCT
Source organism: Lipotes vexillifer (assembly GCF_000442215.2). Classification (NCBI taxonomy): domain Eukaryota; kingdom Metazoa; phylum Chordata; class Mammalia; order Artiodactyla; family Lipotidae; genus Lipotes; species Lipotes vexillifer. Next base: position 195,485 of record NW_006790422.1, on the reverse strand, counting down.
GTGCTGTTCAAGAATCCCCTTCTCGCAAGGGAAGAATGCTGACAATGACATAAACATACACTCTTAACTTTTTATATTTCCCTAAATCCTAAAAATTAGTGCTCTCCTTTGCATTTGTATATGACTATGTTAGAAAGCAGTTATTTTTAAAGGAAGAAGTTATAAAATCTCAATAGGTAAAAGGGATATAAACGTCCTATCAAGTTTAACGTCCTATCAATTTCCAGGGAATAGTTTCTATAATATTCCTGACAGGATGCTTCTTAACTTTGCATGGACACTCTCTGTCATGACGAATTTACTATTGTCCAAAGCAGCCAACAGCACTTTTAGGTACATGAATCAGATCTTACCATTTTCTACCCATGCTTACTAGTCCCTTTTCTGTGCAGGGTAGCTACAAATATATTAATTTTTTTAATTGGAATTTTAAAATTTAGAACTTTAAATATCATAAATAATTTTTATATGCTAGGTTCACATTTCTCAAAAGGTAATCCAAACTGAAAGCATTTTTTATTGTATACCTTTTCATTTGTTCACATCCAACTAATTTAAAATGTAACCTCAGCAGAAATGCATCTTTATTAATAAAAGAACAAAGGACTTAACAAATTAACTAGTTTTGGAAATAAATTGCATCAGATATTCAACCAGTCAATACTAAAAATGTATAACATGCATTGAGGCATTGAGGTTACACATATAAACAAGATGGACAGAATTCCTTCTTTCTCCTTTTTTCATGTTAAACACACCTAAGGAAACAAACCTGTAAAGAAGTATGTTTGATTATAATTGTCAATGAATTTGATCATCTGAAATAATCTTAGTAAGATAATAATTAGTTTTTATGAATGGGAGGGGAAAAATGAATTGGTTCAAGCCATTGAAACTGAAGGTGTAGATAGAGCTAGTAAGTATCATCTCAGGAGACTTTGTACGTTCACGTGCCATGCTCTCGGTGTCAAAATGGTTCAGCAAGGGAGGTAAGAGTGAAGGGACCTATTAGAACACATCTGTGGCTTGGAAGGAGTTCTTGTGCTTAGTTAATTAACAGAAATTAGTTTATCTAGATCAGCATGCTGATGTCTAGCTTAGGGCAGTGTCCCAGTAGCTTGGTGCATGGTATCTTATTAGAGTAGAGTGGTCACCAAGAACTATGGAAGTTCCCGGTACGAGGATGGAGTGACACTGATGGAGTCAGGAGAGGGTTGGGTCTGCTAGAGAAAGAATGATTTAGAAATCTAGATAAAGTTCTTGTGGTGGAAAGTGGGGCAATATCATGGCTAGGGTCGAACGATGACGAAATTCAGGAGAAGCTAAATTGGAACAAGTGCAGAAGACAGTTTGGGACAATAGCCAAGGACTGATTGTAGCTGATCAATGGGTAAGGCATGGCACCTGCTCCTTCTGAAGTAAATCTCTTGGACAATAATTTTTTTTGTTTGTTTGAAGAATCTTTAAGTACGCCTTGATTTTTTTACCTCATGAAATGCATGTGTCAATTTAAAAGTGACACTTTCATGGTTAAATATTTCTCACAAGGAGAGTATAGACCTTGTTTGTATGGTGGCATTAGGAAAAGGATTGGAGTGAAATTTACAGAAATTTACCTTGGTGAGCTACTTAAAGTTAGGGTTGGTGTTAAAGGTCTGTTATACTCATGGTTGGACTTCTCTGGTCCCATATATGGAGAATCTGGAATTTCAGTTCTAAGATATCTTTGCTTCAGAAATGAATCATCATAATGTGACAGTGGAAGTTGTCAATTTGGGGGAATCTTGGCTGCCTAGGATGACCATTAGGTGGATTTCCAGGGAATAGTCAGACCTTGCTTAAAAGTGAGTGAAATAGAAAATCTCTGTTTTCTTTCTACTCTGAGATAAAATAACTGTAGAATTATTTTCTTTTTTGGAGTGTATGTTACTTGTACATATCTGAGCACACATATCAAATACCTTTTTAAAATTCTGATAAATATCTTACATTTTACTCCTTGGATGTTTAAAGAACATAGGCTCTAGAGCAAGACTACTTGGGCTCAAACCTGGCTCCTCTCCTTACTAGCCCAGTTATCTTGGCAAGTTAATTAACTCATTTTTACCTCTATCTACTCAAGTGTAAAATGAGGATAACACCAGTAACAATCTAACAACTATTGTGAGGATTAAATGAGTTAATGCATGCAAAGTGCTTAGAACAGTGCTTTGCACGCATAGGAAGCACTCAGTATATGCTAGTTATTTTGATGATACTGGTGATGATCTTCATCATACCAATACCTCTGACTTTTTGAAAGAAGAATGAGTTAATAGAATCTTTCCTGACTGACATTACTTTTTTTTTTTTTTACGGTACGCGGGCCTCTCACTGTTGTGGCCTCTCCCGTTGCGGAGCACAGGCTCCGGACGCGCAGGCTCAGCGGCCATGGCTCACGGGCCCAGCCGCTCCGTGGCATGTGGGATCTTCCTGGACCGGGGCACGAACCCGTGTCCCCTGCATCGGCAGGCAGACTCTCAACCACTACGCCACCAGGGAAGCCCTGACTGACATTACTTTTATGTTAAAAACTTTTTATTATAGAAACTCTCAAACATGCATAAAATTAGAAAAGGATAATGAACCCCCCATATACCTACCCATCATTCAGGTTTAACAGTGATCATCTCAAACCCAGTCTTGCTTCATAAGTTCTCCCACCCAACTCCTCCTTTCCCCCAGAGACTTCTTAAGCCGCTCCCAAACATATTTTATTTAATCAGTTGATGTTTCTTTATTTATTTCCAGTGTGTATCTCTTAAAGATAGGAACTCTTTTCCCTAAATCATAATCATATTATCATTATCATTCCTAAAATCCCTTAATATTTATTAAATATCCTGCCAGTTTTCACATTTCACAGATTGTCATATGTGTACATGTGTTTGTGGGTATGCATATCCTTGGAGTCAAAACGTTCTTTTTCCATGTATTTCCTCTAAATAAAATCCTTTTTTTGTGGGGGGAAAAAGTCTTTATTGATAAATAAATAAAGTGATAGTTTTTAGGGTCAATCACTTTTGAACTTGTTTTGTCTGAAAAATCAAGTATGTGTACCAAACAATCTCCAAAGATATCTCACACTTTCGTAACTTCATGGTAATTTTAGTCCATGTGCAAATCAGGGTTTAAGGAATCCACAATGCCAGAACTATTTAATATTTCAGGGGAATAATTTGAGAATTTTGTTCTGTTGTATTCACTTAGCAATAAGATTCATTTTGGGTTAGGAGACTCATAAATGAAATAGAACTGGGCAGAGGTGACAAGAGAGAGCAGAATATCAAGCCATGGCACACCATGAGGGTACCCAGTGTTTCTCATCATTTTCTCTTTACTTCTCAAGAAATATTAATTTTGAAAAGGCCTTGGATTTATGTGACAAATTCTCTCCCTACCCCCTGAAAATTCTCAAAGCACATTTCAGAAACTCACTTTTGGCAGATGAAAATTTAAGTAAATTGGCCAAGGTCACAGCACAATAAGGGCAGAGTTATCAAGGCAATGCAGTTTCCTGCTTTTTCCACCATCCATGAAATTAGAGTAACTCCACCCCTTAAAATGAAAGGGTCTACTTTTTTTTCTTTCTGAAATTATAAACCATGATTTGGAAATTTTTTTTTACCATTAACTCAGACTCTCAAAAGTGGTCTTTTAAGGCTATGAAATGTTTGTGTGTACATTATTTCAGTTACTATAACTGCATATATTACAACCTACACAATTTGCTTTAAGAGTGCATTTTTTGTTTGAGCTGATTTTCTTTTCATGAGGTACGATGTGATGAAGAAGCTATCTGTAGGAACAAAACTAGTTCACTTTCTATGGGCAAGCACAAGCTGTAAAGTAGATTATTAAAGTACACAGAAATAGAAAGTTAGATCAGAAGTGATATTTTACTGTGAGGTCTTCTTTCGGCCTTATAAAATGAGAAAGAACTAACCTTGTTCTATTTCTGAGTCTTGAAAAAAGCCTCCTAGCAGGCATATCACCTTTAATTAGGTTTCTGCTTTTGGGAAGCATTCTACCAGCCCCCTTTCATTTATTTTTAATGATGTTATCACTAACAGGCAAACAGTCCCTTAATAAAACAAAAACAGCTTCTATATAAAGCCTGGTGTACATGTCCTGAGTCAGTCATCTAAAAACAAATGTTATGATTGTTTCCGTTGTGCTCTTAGAACCCTTAATGGCCCTACTGTGCAGATATGCAAAACATCAACCTAGGAAATATAACTATGTTTGTTATGCAGATTTCAATAAATGCTTTCCCATATTCACTTGCAGTATCAGCAGTGAGGTTAAACCTACAGGGTCATAGAAAAGACAGAAAGGTCAATTAAGTGGGTTTTTTCAGCATAAGCTACACCAGCTCCTTCATAAACACTTACAGCTTAAGACTTTAAGAGACAAGCAGGGGTGAAAGCCACCCAAAATGTTTAAAAGTTAAATCAGTGTGTGTGTGTGTGTGTGTGTGTGTGTGTGTGTGTGTGTGTGTGTGTGTGTTTAATGTGTGGCACCATTGTATTTTGCCAAGAAATTCCAGTTTGTGGGAGGAAAAAAAATCTATGCACAGATACGTATTTTCGTTTCATCTTCTCAATGGCCAAAGGACAATTTTGCTGTCAAGGCCAAGTTTAGAAATTAAAATTAATGTAAGGCTTGATTTAGTGTTTCCTCCATACATAGATTTTGAAACACAAATGCAGAATAGACAGAAATTAAAGACTCTCTTTTGAGAATAATGGTAGAAAATATACACTTTCCCCTTAAATATACAAAGTTTCTTTAGGACACTTAGTATCCCTGTTTTTCTTGAACTGTTATCCCTGTGTGGTTTCCTCATACAACCCTTTCACCTTCCCTGTTTAAATAATTCCCAGTATTCAATGCCCATTTCGAATGCACCTTCCCATGAAAATTTTATTTTTCTTCACTCTGCTGTCAACTTGCATCATCTAAGTATAATCTCTTCTTTTTCTAAATAACCACTGGGTGCCATTTGAATCAATCTTTTGGCACATAACCTTATTGGGATTATAATTGCATGTATTTTTTTATCTTCTTCCTAGAGCTTCCTCCTGACCCAAGGTAATGTCTATGAAATTGCCTTGTAATCAATAGAGTGGTTTCCCAGTAGAAAGTATTTTTAGTTTTATTCTCCTGCGTGTAGTAAGCAGAGTCTATATCCTTCTCATTTCAGCTTCTGTCTCATCTCATCTCATTCACATATTCTTTCAACAGATATCAATCAGTTCTTACCATATGTTAGGGAGCTGCAATACATGTTCTATTTCTTCCCTTAAGGAGTGGTCCCGAACTTTTGTAAGCTTCTCAACAGTAAACAACCCATGATAGTTGCATATGTGTATAAAAAATACTTCATGCCTTAAATTAGGCAGAACTGTGAGCTTGGTGTATTTCTTAGCACATCTCCATCATCCTGCCAAACATGCACTTACAATGATCTCCTTTGAGTATTAAATCTTCTCGTTTGTTTACCCAAACTTGAAATCCAGAGTTCTAATACTGCTTCCAATATATCCAAGCAATTAAGTGTTCTTATGCTTTTCAGTCTATTTCTCCAAAATCTGTACTATTTTCTTTTTGTGTAAGTCAATTTACCCATTTTCTTTAGGACCTGCTACCTGAAGAAAGATCAGTAAACTAGTTCATCCTCTTTGGCACTTTCTCAAGTTATTTCTATCATAGTCAATTTTAACTGTTCACTGAACTAACTCACGTTTAGTTTATATATGGCAACTGTAATAATATACAGTAGTAATTTTATTATCAACATGATATTTCATCATCACAAGGCTCATTAGAGAGAAATAATATAGAAACCACAGGCTTATGGCTCATGGTACAATATTAGGTTTCCCTCCATGGCACATTGAAGCCAAGTTTACAATAGGAAATTTCTAATAAATTTAGTTATTTCTTAATTATTAATACTTTATATTTATTAGCATTTTATATTTCACAAAGCACTTTCATATACATAATCTAACTGGATTTGAACTATAGTCCTTCCAGTCTGTGGTCATCATGTTAATAAATAGACCAAATGAGTCTCATAGAACATAACAGATGGATTCTTTGCTCAGTTATTTGCTAACACTTGGTAGAACCAGGACTTAAACTCACCCCTTCTGAATCTAGCCTGGGTTGCTTCTCATTTTACTGTAACTGTATCATATTATGGTAACGATTTTATGTAAAAAAATGGAGTAATTTTAAATCCAGAATTTGGAAAGTGGGCTTAAAATTTAAAATATGAGATAGGACTTATTTTGTTATATTTCTGGATATTTTATAAGAATTGGAATAGATACATGAAAGTTTGTGACCAGTTTTTGATTTACGATTACATTGTGGCATCAGAATTATTAGTTCCTATTGTCAAATTAAATCCAGAGTGCCTCGAGTAGGAATGAGCCATGGTTGAGGTGTGACTGAGCTCAATTTAAATGACTGTGTTTTACGTTTGAATGTAAGTTTCAAAAATTTTTTAAACACCAATACTTAATTTTTTAAATTATTCATGCCTCTACTCCAGTTGAACAATGTGGCTGATGAGTTTCCAAAAACACCAGTAAACTTAACTTTATATACAATTGTGATGGGAATTTATCAAAATGACCAAGAAAAATTATTTCTATAAATAACTATTCACTTCTCTATAGACAGTACCATATTCTCCAGAATTTTTGTCAACATTATTTTTTACTTTACCAGTATAGAAATATAACAGTTTCATGCAAACTTTCAGATCACTTGTAAACATTAAATATGGAAATTTTTCCATTTTAATACTGCTGCTATCTACTTCACATTAATATGAATAAATGTGAATTCCCTTGGAATGTATGGTTTTCTACTTGGACCTTATGATATAATAAAAGATATCAGAGACAAAGATACACACACACACGCGCGCACACACACACACACACACACACACTCAAACTTGAAAACAAATATATAATTCAAACCCAAAGGGATTAGTTATGAAAATAACATATTAACAGGAAAGAAAACATTTTAAAAGTAGAGGCTCATTACTTTTTCAAACAACATTGTTCCTTAGGATATCCTGCTAAATTGTTATGTGTGATAAGATGGGATGGAAAAAAGCCTGTCTTACAGTGGCATCAATCTTAGTGATAGTCATTTATTGATAAGTGACTTAAAATATGAGTAGAATCATGAGATGAAATGATGAGAAGAATGAAATATCATTTTATACTTTATTGATTTTGAAGTTTTAAAATATTTTCTTCTCTTTTTTACTTTCTCTTTATATTGTCCTTTATGTTCTAATTGATGTTAATTGATTATGTGTTGTTATAATTATCATAATTATATTTGTTATAATTATTAAGATGTTAATCAGTAGCTTTTTCTGGTCTAAAGATGAAATCATTTGTTAGTTTATAATATGTGCTGTTCTGTTTTCCTTTAGAAAATCACTGTAGTTCCCTAGAACTAAATTAAAATACAAGAATACTTTAAAGTTAATAACCACTCTTTCTTAGGACTTTAAAAACAACAAGAACTCTTTAGAGAACTGGCATAACTACTGACCCCTACGGTTGTGGAGTATTTAAAAAGATTATGCCCTAGTTAATGCAGCTTTCAAAAGTGCTTACTTTATTCCTAGGAAGATGTACCCATCATTGCATCAGTCCTCAGTGTTGTGAATGACTGTCTTATAAATTTTTCAAATTTTATTAGAATTTATCAAATTGTCTAATTTGATAAAATGAAGCAAGATAATTTGACTCCTTATAAAATAGAGTTTGTAAACCTAAGTATAATCAATAGCTTTCTCTGAAATTTCATGTTTGTGTGACTCATTCTTTTTCAGATGTTAACAAGATATCCATAACTCTTTGGAATTTGTAATTAAGATATTGAAATTCAGACTCCAAATTGATGCACTATCACCCTCCAATCAATATAAGTGAAATTTCCACTTAACTAATTTTTATGATTTCTTATAAGAAGTAATAGAGAATGTGTAATTTTAGATTTGAGTGATACTAGAGTTTGTCTCATTCAACCTGTTAGTTTTTTAAAATTGAGGAAATTGAAGCCTGAAGAAGTTGTGCCATGTCCAAAGTAGCTGTTACTAACTGAACACTGAATTATTTTCATTATACATCCCAATGTATTCAGAAAGTAGTGTGCACAGTTTTAGTTATCTATAGCTGTGGAACAAATTGCACCAAAACTTAGTGGCTTAAACCATCATACATTTAAAATCTCATGATTTCTGTGAATCATAAATCTGGGTACAACTTAGCTGGATACCTCTGGTTTAAGGTCTCAAGAGTTTGCAGTTATGCCGTCAGTGGGGCTGCAGCCTCATCTAAAGGATTGACTGGGCACGGAGAATCTTTCAAGCCAACTCATGTGGTTTTTGGCAGCCCTGTCTCTTGTCCTTTGTCCCTGAGCAGGGCTGTCTCATGACATTACAGCTGGTTCCTCCATGGCAGGAAATATAAGGAAAGGGAGAGAGAGAGAGATGGAAACAGACTTTCTACAGCTGAATCCTGGAGGTGACATCCCATCACATTTGCTTTATTCTGTTTGTTAGGTCTAACTCAGACTAAGGGAAAGGTTCTATACGGGATGTGAATAACAGCAGGGAGGAATCATCAGAGGCCATCCTGTAGGCTACTATATACCTGCCACCTGCTCAGAGAAAATACTTCCCAAGTACTTGTCAAGTAAATTAAAATACTTATTTATTAATTAAGTCTTTATAGTAAAACATCTCAGTTAATGGAATTGGAATATGGACTCTTGGTTGAACAATTGTATTCTATGTATGTTATTCTTTCTGATTTTATACTGTGATTATGAAAAAGTCTGCCCTTGTACTTATGAAGTATGCAGTGAAGTCTTAAAGATTAAAGAGGGAAGATGGTTCAGACATACATACACATGCACAGAGCAAGAGACGGACAGAGACAGAGAAATAATTAAAGACCAAATATGGCAAAATGTAAACAATTGTTGAATTTGAGGAAGGAGTTAAATTCGTTTCCAAGGGCTGGGTTAATAAATTACCACAATAAAACAATAGAAATTTATTTTCTCATAGTTCTGGAGACCAGGGGTCTAAAATCAAGGTATCAGCATGATGAGCTCCCTCCAAGAGGCGAAAAAGGAGAATCTGTTCTTTACCTCTTCTAGCTTCTGGTGGTTATCAACATTCCTTGACTATGGCCCCAAAATTCCAATCTTTGTCTCCATCTCCACTTTGCCTTCTCCTCTTCTCTGTGGCCCTCTTCTGTCTCTCAAATTTCCCTCTGCCTTTCTCTTATAAGGGCACTTGTCGTTGGATTTAGGGCCTATCCTACATCAGGATGATCTCATCTCAAGATCCTTAACTTAATCACACCTGCAAAAACCCTCTTTCCAAATAAGCTAGAATTACTGGGATCCAGGCATTGGGCATGGACTTATAGTGGGGGCCGGGGGGCTACAATTCAATACACTACAGAAGTATATAGGGATTCTTTGTTCAATTCTTGCAATTTCTCCATAAGTTCACAATTATTTAAAAGCATAGTATCAAAGAACAAAAAACAGATTACATTGTCAAGTGCCATAATAATTCAAAGAGAATAGCATCTGACAAGCTAACTTTCCTTTAAAGGTAAAACTTTAAAAAATGTACAGATATATCAAGCTGCAATAGGTGTTTTGTGAATTTGTGCTTCATCATCATTCATTGTTTGAAGTCAGTGGAGATTATGTGATGTCAAAACACTCTTCTACATTGTCTGGCTTCTCAAACTTTTGCTTTAATCTTCTTAAAACATTTAGGATATCAAAGGTCACTTTTATTTCAAAAGGAATAACTGTGTTCCCAATTTTATTATCTTTGTAAGAAGACTGAGACTTTCTATGCTGTTAATTGCCACAAGATGACAACTTTTTCTCAGACAGTAGGGTCTTGAAGCCCAAAGGAATATTTTTGTTTTGTTCGATCTTTGATTAATTTATTTGTCTTCTTTTCAAATATGTTTATTGATCTTAAGAATCACTCTTTTTTCATTTCTTTATCGCTGTCATTGTGCCCTAATTTTGATTGAGTGAAAGTGGCTTAATGCAGTATCTCAACCATATAAAATGATAAATAAATGAATCTAATCACATAATACCATACTACATGATAGTCTGTTCACACTTACCTGAAGCCGTAAGGACAAAGATGAGCATTCCACTGAAGCAACTGCCGGAAAAAAAAAAAAAAATGACATTCATACACACACCCCACATATACCTACACATAAACAAGGAACAATTTTAATCCTACATTGGGAAAAAATTGGAGTAGCTAACAGAATAATGATGGAAGACAAAATGTTTTACTAACTATAAGAATTAGCTACTTTACAATTGGAATCTATCACTAGGGTCTAGATGAGCTCTTAACTCTTGCAAATTGTATTTTTTAACATCACTTCTCCAGTTTCTAGTACATTATTTAAGTAGATATTGGTAATATTAAGTAAATACATATATAAATGTATATATCATGAGTGATTAATGGATTAACTCACACAATAGCCAAACGTAGTCAAGCATAAATGTATTGGTTAAGTCAAGTAGTCATGGGAATTATGGAATTATAATCAAACGTGTGTGTGTGTATATACGTACATTTGATGCTTTTTGCTTGGACAACCTTTAAGAATTGTGGAGTCATAGATTCTAATGCTGAAAGCAAACTCAGGTGGTCATCTGGCTCTATGCCTTTCTTCAAGAGACAAGCAATTATTATCCCCATGATCTATTAAGCCACATTTTCTTTAGCATGTGACAGCTAAGGTGATGCTGATCAAAAAATATAGCTCTTTATTCTTAAACAATTTCACATGCACATAGATGTTTAACAAGCGCCTTTGCAGAGCTATTATGAGAAAACGCTAGCAGCCTTGGTCTGGAGGAGTAATTTATGACAGCTAGGTAAATGGTGTCCAAGATCACCTTGATCATATTAACCACGTAGTAGTCCTACCCCTGCACTGCAGGCTTTCTTTAACCCTGGTGACGAGTGATTAAAAAAAAAAAAGAACACAATGAGTCCTATGCAGGCTGCTAACTCTGTTTCTTCTTCTACTACCTGCTGCCTCAGATCATCTGTCAGTAAGTTAACAGAGGAGGGAGTGGAAAGAGAAACTGCTAAGGAATGAGTGAGTGTGTATGAGAGCAGGATAGTTAACAGAAGGCCTTGTGTCCGTCACTCCCCTCCCCAAACTTTCTTCCCTTTTGGTTCATTAACTAGAAATGTGGAAAGGTGAGGGAGATGAATTTAACTTGTCCTGACATTAGTCAGAGACAGAGAAGTGTGGCGACTTCCAGAATATTTCTGCCCCAGAGAGAGGGAATTGGAAAAGGTGTTGTGTGGTTAAGTGTTGTAATGAAAAATAAAGAAATGATTCAGGAGAACAGTGGAATCAAATTATAAGCATAAAGGTAAGTGTGCTGAAGTTTTTAGCCACTTGCAAAATTAAGAGATTTTATCAGGACTGTGCAAATATATTGCTTTAATTTTCCTGGGGTGAAATATGAAAATATTTACAAAATTGAGAATCCTGCCCTGAATAAAATTTTCTCTGTGATATAATAGACTAAAATAAACCATAACAAGTATCTATTTTAAAATGTTTAAATAATAAAGAACTGAATAAGAAGATTTCACCGTGAGAGTAAAAAGAATTTGTATCTGGGCATTATCCTAAGTTGCTTACAATGTTGGAGAATGTTAAATAAGCAAAGGTTAATTTATCTTAGAAGGTTTTATATTTGATTTTTGAAATGTTTTGAGAGTTGTATATTATTACCCTTTCTTTAGACCCCTTTTTCATGTTTAAAAAACTAGTTTTTCAATATGAGGTGAGAGGTATTCAGGGCCAAAAGAATTAGATCTTTAGTTTTCATGATATTGAATAATTCAATTATAATTGAGAAAGAATATATTTGATTCCAGTTTTTATTTTAGTCGTGGAATTAAAGGTTTTAATTGTATATTCACTTGTAGATTCCTTAAGAATATATTTGAACAAATCATTGATATATAGGAAGGGTTAATTGAGAAAGAGACACTAATATACATAGCATTTCTCCTATATGAAGCTCTAGAAATACCTTATTGTCAATCCAAACAGAACAAACTAAAATGAGATAATTGGGAAGGTGCCCATAAAGTCAGCCTGAATATATTATCACAACTATATATGAGATAATATTTGTTTTAAAAAGATTCTATGGCACTGTAAACTCAGTCTCATTAGAGACTACATTTAAGAGGCTTATAAAGTTACTCATTAATGTTATCTTGTTGTATCTCCACAGCTTTTTCATTAAAGAAAATTCAGCAGAAAGCATTTTCTCCTGATAGCAGGAACCAATTTGCAATAAATGTTCTGGAAACCACTAGGGAAGCCATTACTGAGGTCTAATAAAAACAGACAAGCGTAACTTGTTCTATATTTTTGTTTCAATCACATACAGATGAGACCCCGCTTTCCACACCAACTGCAAGAGACAGCCTTGACAAACTTTCTCTAACTGGGCACGGACAACCACTACCTCCAGGATTCCCATCTCCTTTTCTGTTTCCTGATGGATTGTCTTCCATAGAGACCCTTCTGACTAACATACAGGTAGGACTTTTTCACAGTCTGGGAGAAAGGAACGTGGAAGGCTCAGTTGTCTATTTTTCCCAAATTCATACTATTCCAGCTTAATCCATTCTTGAGATTGACTGAACCATGGTATTGAAATTTTTCTAGCAATTTAAGATTTTAAACTTCCTACACAAATCAAATTGGTTAGAAATACTCAAATATGTATACTACACCTTAATGAAAACTTAGATGCAAATGACCTAGGCCTTTTAAAAATTATTCTGCCTAAATGCCTTGCTTATTGCCAATTAATGGGAGGAATCTAACTGTTTAAGTTTGTCTGATGTATTAAATGACAGTATACCAGTGCTAATAAATATTTAGCTATTTTTAAACTGCTGGCCTTTTGGTGAGGAAATGATATGTTTAGTCATTCAAATATGTCTAAAGTAAAAGAATCCAAAAAATCCCTTCTTTCATAAATAAGTTTATTTCAGTTAATAGGGTTTCTTCAAAGAATAGACTTCAAAAAGCCATACAAAACTTTCCACGGATTTCCTATGTAGTCTTCAGGATGTATATTTTACGTACAGTACATTATGAATCAAAAATACTTACAGTTAGCAATAACATAGAGCATGGAGCCAAAATAATAAGAGTGTTTGGGATAAAAGAAAGCATAATTTTCTTGCCCACACATGAAGTGGTCATGTGGACCCCAGATGGAGATTTTTGCCGTCTACTTCAACACACTTGGAATAGCTAGTAGTAAGCATACGCTTACAGATACTGTGCTGGTAATTTTTTTTTTTTTAATCTTTGCTCAAGCACTCGATCCTTAGTGATATTTTTCTGTACACATTTCCTACCATATTAAACTTTCTCCCAGTAGAAATGTAATTAATTTTATTTACCCCTCCAAGGACATAACAGAAGGCCTTTAATGTAACATATCTTCTCATCTATTAATATGGCATTTTTAATACTAACGTAATTAGAGTCTCCAGAACTGTATTCAACTTTAAGGTTTTATATCTCAGTAATTGAAATAAATCATCAGTCTAGCCTAAATGTAATCAAGGCTAAATAATTGATTATATTTTAGAATAAACATAAAACTTATTTTTTTCAAAATTTGGCCCATATTATTGTTTTCTAAGGTAGAGTTTTTAATGAATTTCTCTTTTGTCAAATTAAATGCTTTCAGAAAATATCCCTCAGCGTTTTAAAATGGACACTCTGAGAAGTAAGGGAACAATTTATTTTCTTATGTATATAACCCCATATGAAGCTAAGCATTTAACTTAAATTTCTCCATTTAGGTGTCTGTATCTTCACTAAGTAAAACCTCTTTAACCAGGAAAGTGGTAATTTAATTTCAATTTCAGCAGAGAAAACATTTCTGTGTAAACATTCACTAGTGTAGACCAGCTTGCTCATCTGAAGAGTGGGTTTACACAGGGACCCTTGCATTGTGTGTGAAAACCACATCACTAAGCCAAATTCTGTCAGTTTGGGAGTGTTTTTCCACCCACCGCTGGCCAGTAATACCCAGACTGGAAATATCTGCATCACCTCAAATTGGAATTATTTCTTTAAAGAAAAAAAAAAAAAAGGGAAACTTCAGTTTTAAAACATACAAATTTTAGACAAATAATTTATTTTATTGAAGGTATCTCTAGATTTAGTATACTCTCTAACCTTCCAACCAGCCTTGAGAGGGTATATTTTAGGAAGAGTTGGTGATAGGATGATCATCAAGGCAAACTAAGTTATTTATTTCTAGTCCCAAATCATAGAAAACTGTCTGATAAAGTTAGAACACCTACAATAAGAATACTTCATTTAAAATAAATTATGCTTGTTCACTTCAGTCTTGCATATATATAAGTGTGTATATAGATGTAGATATTATATATTTATATGTATGGATTTAATACCTATATAAATGTATATGTGCATGCACATATGTGTACATAAGGTAAAATAAAGATGAAAAATCTTATTGAGTTCCATGCACAGTAATACAAACACACAATACATACATACATATATACATGTATATATATATATATATATTTATACACACACACACACACACATTAGACACACATACTGGATTTATGTTCAGTAATGGCTTCACATTATTTTGCAAAAGGTCATAGATGCTAGCTCTTTTATTATTGCCACATATATTGAGTTATAGTAATATCCTAGGAATGGTATAGAATGTTTAAACAGTCATGACCCTGGCTTATGGGGCATACAGTATAAATGTGTTTGCTGTCCAAATTCTAATTTGGGTAATTACATTCTGTCTACCTCAATTTCCTCTGCAATTTCAATTATATATAATGGGGTTCTCTGCTTTCTGTTTCAAATGGTAACACTCTTTTGGCATGGTAAGTTTAAAGCTCCATATTTCCTTTGAAGGTATTTTATCACAATGACAATGAAAAAGAATTGAGTTAAAAATGTTTATATTTTTTACATCATACAATTTCATGTTTGAAACTAAAGGTTTATTATGTATATTTGTTATTGTAATTAAACCCAAGACATTGGGTTATATTTAAATTTAGTGCACATAGACTCTATTTTTCCTTAAAGCTAATGACCAAACATCTCTTCAGAATAATTTAAGGAGTTATTGTTCTAATATTCAATAAGTTAATTTCATGATATTCTATAATTTGATAATTTTCAATTTTAAAATTTGTAATGATTACTACAGATGTCCTTTCCATAATGTGTTATCAGAATTGAATTTTCATAAATGTTATTTCTTAGTGCTTTAAAAGAGGGCCTGTGGAAAAATACTGTAGACTAGTATTTTAAAAAATATATATGTACTATATATAGTATAGAAAATACATATTTTATATATATAGTATAGAAAAATATATGTAGTATAGAAAAATATATATATATATTATATATCTTTAGGCACTAGATTTTTGCTACCTCCTAGAACTATACTGTTCTTTCTTAAAATTTGAGTGTTTCAGAAATTAAAAGTAATGAAGGATAAAGATATCTTCAGTAAAAGACAGCAATTTCACTTTAGTGAGAGATATGTATTCATTCTAGATTTTGCTTTTTAGGATTTTTTAAAATGTATTTTATATGGAATTTTATTTTATTTTTTTCAACGTGGGTAGTCTTTCATTATGGCTTCCTTAATCAAACACGTCTGTGGAGAACTCCCTGTGAGATTGTAGGTGAGGAAAGTAGAATTTTAGTGTCAATTTACTGGATGTGACACCTTCGATCATTGACTACCATTTGAACACACTGAAAGGAGAATTTTACCTACTTACTCAATCTGAGCTTTCATGCTGTAAAGAATAACTGGGATCTATTTGTACATAGGACCAGGAACAAATGATTTACATTGTTTATCCTATTTACAAGAATTATTTTAAATGACTTACAAATATTAAAATAAGAATAGGTAAATAAGTAAAAAGCAGAAAGGTAAAATAAGGTAGAGAATATAAAGTTTAGTTAGGGGTGAAGTTAGCACTAAAGATATATGCCATAAGGGGAGAGAGGATAGGAGTTTGGGTCAGTATGGTTTGTCTATGTGGTGGTATTAAACAAACAAGGAAGACCTAAAAGGGATGTTAAAACCACAATGTATGGCAGTCACAGATTGGTTCATTATGGTCTAATAAATAAACATAATCCAAATGTTGTATTTAAGAAGTATTCGTTGCTTCTATATTTAAGGGAAGACAGTGAAAAATAATTTGACCAGGGCTTTCCTGGTGGCGCAGTGGTTGAGAGTCCTCCTGCCGATGCAGGGGACAGGGTTCATGCCCCGGTCCGGGAAGATGCCACATGCCGTGGAGCGGCTGGGCCCGTGAGCCATGGCTGCTGAGCCTCCGCGTCCGGAGCCTGTTGCTCCGCAACGGGAGAGGCCACAACAGTGAGAGGCCTGTGTACCGCAAAAATAATAATAATAATAATAATTTGACCAAATATTCTGATTATACATATTCCAGTCTTTATATTTCAATGTCATGCCAGTAATGTTATAATTTATACATTTCAAAGAAATTAATCATTTTTCATTTGCATCATCAATACATATTTTTAATTATAACAGAGTCAGATAAGAGAATTAGAAGGAAACTTTTCGAAAAGGTAAACAACAAAATAGGACACTGGCTTCAAAATATGGGTAGACTAGAATCAGATATATTGGTCTTACATTATATCTTTTTATCTTTAATCATAATAATATATTAATCTCCCCTTTTTTCCCATTACCAACTTGTGAAAAGAGATCATGTAAAAAAAACAGTAAAATATAGCCAGTATTTTAAACCAAGTTTACTATAATGAAGACAGTAGCACTAACCTCTTAAAAATCTGGACTCTATATTGTATTTACTAATTTATATTGTATACAACAACAATAATAATAACATAAATAGTAAAAACTAATATTTACTGAGTAATCTTAATGAGTCCTTATACAGGAAAAATACTCCTGTATAAGTCTCCTCTACTCTACTCCAACACTACTTAACTTCTGACACTTCTGATCAAGAAATGTCTGGTAGTTTTTCCCACACCAAGCAATTCTGCAACCCCAGCTGGGTGCCCTACAATTTAACTCAATTCTGGCACTATCTACCTAGAGATAGCATCAGATCTCACAGGTTAAGAGTTCAGTCCCACAAGGCTGTGCTTCCTGCCCCTATTTCCATTGTCAATTTTAAGTCCAGATTATAACCTGTGCTTGTGACCAACCAGCTACAGATTGGAGGTTCCCACCACCCCCCGCCATGAGTTCAATTAATTTGTTAGAGCAGCTCACAGAACTTAGGAAGATGTTTTACTTACTAAATACCCAGTTTATTATGAAAGATGAGAAAACCAAGGTCAAGAAGGAGCAGATGACTTGTCCAATATAACTCAGGAGCAGCCAGAAAGAAGAGATGCATAGGGCAAGGTATGTGGGATGAGGCATAGAGCTTCTGTGCCCTCTGCACATGCCACCCAGCCAGTACCTCCACATGCTGACCAATCCAGAAGCTCTCTGAACCTCACCCATCCTTTAGGGCTTTCCAAAAGTCTACTTAGTAACAGAAACTCAGGTGTAGTTGCAAGGGGCTTTTTGTGAATAACAGACGACCCATTTCACCTCTGTTGCTCTTATCACTTAGGAAATTCTACCCGTTGTAGGATCTCTAGACACCAATATCCAGTGTAGGATACCTAGAAGTGCTTTTGATGGAGAGGTCATTGTTAATCGACTTCGGAGAACAGTAACCATAACATTAAACCAAGTATAGCTATAATTTTGTCACAAGAGCTGTGAAAATGTGTTAGTTGATACTGTGCTATCATATTTTTTTTCTGTCTATAAAAGTTCCTGGTTTCAAGGCACTCTATTCCTTCTCATCCTAGAAAGAAACAAAAGAAAAAAAAAAGTTAAATAAGCTAGGGATTTCTGATCCAGGCTTAGTCAACTTACTAGTTTGGGATCTTGGATAAGTCACCTGTTCCTTCTGGACCTTGGTTTTCTAATATTTAAAAGGTTTTAGTTAGAATAGGTGATGGCTAAAAATCTCCTCCAACTAAGTTATTTACTTTCATTAGAAGCAGCAAATTATTGAGCACAAATTTTGGCACGTGAGTTTCAGTGACATTCATGGAAACTTACGTGTCATCTGATTCTGAAATAAATGTGTACAAAATACAAATATGGATTAAGTAAACTTTTCTTCCTCTAGTATCTAACTAGCAAATTAAGAAATGTTTCTTTTATATCAGTATATCTTATAGTTCCCTTATACAAACAGATATTTGTACTTCCTAGGCTATAGTAATAGTTGAGATATTGCTAGATTAATCAGTGTCCTTAAAAAAAAATATATGTATATTCTATATGTAATAGACTCATTCTCTGAAAATTATGGAAATAATTTAATTTACATGGTAGATCATTTCAGAAAACAAAAATGTTTGTGTATTATGACAACCATTATGCCTGACCTATAGAAAAGAAATTGAAGGTCAAACAACTGCTGTGTCATAGAGTAAGCTTAAAATGCATTTCTTCACAACTGTCACGGTCCAACTTCAACATCATGAGAACTGACCTCCCCTTGGAAGCAAATTCACGTTTTAAGCCCAGTGTATTTTACTGTCATCGTAGAATTTTTCTTGATACTGCACGACCACATGAGACCCAGCATTTAGTGTGACTTTTGCATATGATCTACCTGGAAAACTTACAGAAGTCACACAAATCTGAAAGTACTATTATCGTTGATGGTTAAACTGGTGTCCCAGTGATTTGTAGATGTTGTGAACACTACTTGCTATTGCTTTTCCCAGCCTCCTGCTGCACTGAAATTTATTGGTTTTCTGTATTTTTTTGCAGCAGAGCGGTCACAGACAATACCATATTTTTTACATATGTATCTGTTTGACTCTAGTGAAGATTTTTGTTCACACTGGACTCCTGATGTGCACTGATTTAAAGTCTAAAAATGAAACTTAATTTTATACAGCTTATAAGTATTCCCTAGACGGTATTGGATCCTATAAGCTAATATTTTTCAGACATAATCAGCAAGAATAGGTAATATATTACCATTAGCGACATTAGCAGCAACAGTAACAAAAGGAAACAGTAAATATAAATGTTCTTAGCAACTTCATACTTTACAACAAATATTAATATAAAATTACACAAATTAGAGCTTGACGTTATTCAACATGTTTATTCATAATGATTGTTTCATATTTAAAAAATGCCAAAATATTGTGTTTTGTCAGCCAAAGACAATAATAGTTTAATAGTAATTTATTTTAAACAGCTACTGATAATACAACCAATCAACACATTAAGTGGTGCCAACATTGGCATCTTGCTAAATAATATCTAGACATTGCACAGAGAGTACATCTTTCAAAGATAAGTCAACAAGAGCAATCAGAGCAGAAAATTAGAATTTGGTATCTTAGAATTAAAATACAGCAAAACTAAAGTTTTAATTGGGGTGATCTAAAAGGGCACTTGATGTAATGATCTCTTTTATTTGTTACTAATTGTTTGTTTCTGATGAAGAAGAAACATACACAGGAATGTTACTGAATTAAGATGGCAGTTTTCTTAGCAGTTATGTTTTATTGCTAAAAACAAAATAGTAGGGAGGGATGAACTGCCACATAGAAATTCTCTGGTTTGTTTCATATCACAAGAATTAATCCATAAAACTCAGGGTCAGTAACAACAAATATGAAATAATTTATATGTGCTTGAACAGAGACTGAAAATGGCTTGTGACAATGCTACATCAGTGGGCTGAGCTGAAGGTACATTCCTATTGCACTAACAAGTCAAGCTGGAGTTGAAATTCCTGAATCAAACTGCTTGTGGTGTATCCTGCAAAGGGGTCACATTCTAGAATATATCTACTATTGGCACTAACTTCCATTTCATTTCTAATTTCAATTGAAAAATTCAGCTGCTGATGTTCACAAACCAAAGCAAAACATCTGCAAAACAGCATTTTGTATTGCTGAGTCGATAAGGATGGAAATTTTAGCTCCAATTTTTACTAATAAGTTTACTAATAATTTTCTAAAGCATCTTAGAAGAGAACACATGCAGAATGCTTTGTATATGTTTTACATATTCTCATAATCTCATTTTCAAAAACCTCAGAATACTACTAATTTTTTTAAATAGCATACAGTCAAATTACATATATATGACTTTATGTTATATAAATAAATATAGTTTGCTTTCACCATATGCTCTTGAATTATTATACATACTGTCAAATAGTCCCCTAAAAGTTATCCTCTGTTTATAGCCATTTTGATTGCCTTTTTAAAAATAATGCACTATTAAGCCACTAAGTTTTGGATCCCTTACACATATTATGTAGCTCAAGAAAAATATACCAGTATTATAATTTCTATTCATCAAAATTTAAAAAGCTACTCTATGGTAGGCACTCTCTGGGTTTTAGGGACATAGTACCCAATGAGAGAAAATGTCCCTGCCTCAGAGAGCTTACCTTTCAGTGGAGAAGATGCAACATAACGCACTAAATGAATAAATATATGACACAATTACATAATAATGCTATGAAGAATTTTAAGGAGGGAATAAGCAGGTGAGTTTGGAGGGCTGTTCCAGATAGGGTGGGAAGAGAAGGCCTTTCTTGAGTGGTGACGGAACAAACGTGCAATGAATGAAGGATGAGCCATGCAAACTCGGGAGGAAAAGCATTCAGGAGGGTATCAGAAAATGCCAAGTCCTTGGTTCAGAAACAAATCAGTGCCTTGAGAAAAGAAAGGCCACTGGTGTCACATATAATCTCAGTAGGGAGTGGTAGAGAATGAGCCCTGAGAGATAGGTGAGTACTGCCAGCATCACGTGGGCTTATATAAACTATGTCAGATAATTACACATGGAACAGCTCCAGTCTAATTTTCTCCACGGTATTTATTTCTTAGACACGCTTATGTGCTGCTCTCATATAGTTTTAAATCTAGATATTCTAATTAGAAGCAGTTGAACCTGTATGCCAAAAATATTTGTCTTTCTAAAATAGTTTAATTAAATTAAAAAATTTTTTTTGCTTTAGTTATATTATTTGTCCTAGTGAGTACAGAGTGACTGCACAACAGGAGTCAAAGAATTTGATAAGTGGGTTGTTCTCTTTTAAAATACTTTAAAGTAATGAATGAAATGTACTTCCTACCAAAATATTACAATTCTGAATACCTTCTTTGTACAGGGGCTCTTGAAAGTTGCCATAGATAATGCCAGAGCTCAAGAAAAACAGGTTCAACTTGAAAAAACAGAACT
>NW_006790422.1:134748-173935 GCF_000442215.2 Lipotes vexillifer | reverse complement strand
GGGAAAGAGAATTAAGGGAAACACTTGAGAAGCAGTTGGCGATGGAACAAAAGAATAGAGGTATTTTCAAACTTCCAACTAAGTCTAATACTTTATGTCAAATATTCAACATAACAATACTATGTTTCGTGATTTACTGTGAGACTGTAACTTTTTTGTTTTTACTTTTAGCTAAATTTTAGAGCAGGATTTGAATCCTGGGCTTACTGTGCTTCTTAATCCCCAAAGTACATTGTTTCTCTTCTGTTCATACCTCAAGGGGTTGAAATATATCAATTATATCATTAATCACATAATTTTTATTGCTTGCAGCATTTAACAAATTCATAATTTTAAGATAAGAAGGTGCTCTGATAAGATGACAGCCATGAAGAAAAATTTTATATTCATTCACAATTGCCCTTTGAAAAACTTAAGTTAAAGTCATAAAACTAAACTAGAAAATACTGATTATTCAGGCGAAGCAGATTTAGTAAGATATTTATCAACTGAAATGGGAGACTGATGAATATCTGAACAAATGACCAAAGTTGAGTGTTTGTATAATCTTCTTTCTGAATGCCTCATTTTTATCCAACAAGGTCAAATACACATCAGAGTAGAAACCGATATGAATTTTTATTGGGTAAAAATAATGATATTATCAATCTATGATCTGCTTTTTACACACTTTACAGTGCATGTATAGATAATTTTGAAGGTCATTCATATTTGTGTGTTTATTTTATGTATGAAATCGAAGAGTATTTTCTTTACAACCACTTCCCCTTTGCCTCAGCTCTATGGTTCTCCTCAGTATTCTAGAAGGGGGAGCTCCTTTTCTCTCATTTAATAAGTACCCATTATAAATACTCCACACTTTCTCCTTTGATATGTTTGACATGGTCATTTAAAAATAATTCTTTCTGTTTTTTCTTTCAAAACTGGCAGGACTTAAAGGTTTTTCATTAGTTACTATGAAGCAACAGCTAGTGGGTCCTGAGATGAGGCTGATTTGAGAAACTGTCACCCCAGGTGTATAGTACTGTTCTAAATAATGTGATTTCACAGAGATTTAGATACTAGAATAATCAAAACAAGATAAACATTGATAACAGGATATGTTCTAAGTGAACATGGTTCATTCTGTGGAACCATCTTCCATGAGATAGCCATGTCTTGATTTTGTTCTCACTTGGAGAAGTGTTTTTTTTTTTTAGAAGACTTAAAAGCAGACCCTTGAATTCCTAAAGTAACCTTTTGGTTACTTGAGAGACTTTCAGAATTTTGTTGGTTCACAACTGTTGGAGGGCTTACATTCTGTTTTATTCCTTTAACCACTAGAGGTATAGGGCAAAATGTTTCACAGATCACATCATGCACCTCCCATTTAATTAATTATGAACAACAAATTAAGAGTAATAACTATCAGTAATTATCTATTATGAGTGTGTCTATTGAAGCAGCATATTACCCTGAAGAGAGAACATGGCAATCCCATTTGCTTCAGTCACACAGGAGGAAGCAGTGAGCGGTCTGTGGCAAGGCGCTGGGTATTGAGCTTTCAGTGCCATGGGAGTACACAATCCAAATAAATAATTCAGAAATTACTGTTTCTTTTCAAAGGGACTTATAAACAATCATCTTTGGAAAGGGAACGAGTAGGCAAGTAATTTTGTTAAGATAAGCATATGATTTTCACACTATTAAATAAAGGAAATTAGCATTTATTTGAAACCAGTTTTGTTTTTCTTATAAGACTGTACTCAATGTACATTTTGATAAAATACAGTTTCTGTTTGTATATAATACCAGCAACAATAAACTAGACAAGTTAATGGTCTGCCATCTTAATAATAATGATTATAAAAATGGGATTTGTGTAAATTAGAAATTGAAAGTAAAACTCTTACATGAGCAATTATTACCTTATTTTATATTTTGAGTAAATACTGTGCTAAATAAAAAATGTTTTTCTTTAATCTGTAGTAAGTAATCATATAATAAACTTGGAATGATTACTTCTTGTGACTAACTCTACCAGAAGGACTTTCTAATACTGATTCTGTCCCATTCACATCCACAATGTTTATCAACTATCCAAGAACAAATTATTTCAAAGAAAGGACTTTTATGATTTCCATATGCTGATTGCTTACTTTATATATAGTATAAAAGTTAAAACAATGATCAATTATTGTATGTATGAAAGTACAGTTAACGTACATTTTGTGAGGAACATTTGTTATTATTTATTGATTACATGTTATATACAAATATATAAATTGTCCAGTAAGAGAAAACTTCATCATAGTTAACTTTTTGTATCATAAGCTTTTTAATATAAGTAGCAGTGAAGTTTTATACTCATCAGATTCCTGCAGAGTAAAACTTTCTTGAAATATGTTATAGTGCATATATATTTGCTATGAAGAAATTATTAATATCTCTAAGAAAATTGCAATAGCTTCATCCAAAAATATCTGCTTATATGTGTTAACAATAATTAAGGTTATTTAGCTCCTCATATACAGTAATATTTGTTGCATTTTCTAAAATTTCAAGAAAGAGTTATTAAAAATTTTGCTGATGCAACAATTTTGTAAAGCATTTATAGGGGAAATGCTCCATTTACTACTCAAAATTGATGCTTCATAAAGAGATAGGAGTCATAAAGTTTTGCACTATTCAGACTACTTTGTGTTAGTCTGATTCCAGGGCAGAGACTAAGCCACAAAATTTACTTAATCAGTCTTCCTTTATTAGTGAATAGAAATATCTATTAAAATTAGTTTCCCATTAAATCTGCCTCCACATATGACAATTAGAGTCAATCTTGTAATAGTTCAAAGCTAAATAAAAATTGGCCTCCTTAGATATTTTACTGAGATTTATTTTAGGTAAAAGTGGGTTGCTGTTTTTAAACTTCCTCTGCATAGACAGATGTAGTCCAGAAAGGAAAAAAAAAAAAAAAAAGAAGATTACATAAAACACAGACCATTTGTGGAAATTTGATCCTTGCAAAAATTAAAAAAAATAATAATGTACATATACTCTTTTCTAGCCATAGTTCAAAAGAGGCTAAAGAAGGAGAAGAAAGCAAAGAGAAAATTGCAGGAAGCACTTGAATTTGAGACAAAACGGCGTGAGCAAGCCGAACAAACACTAAAACAGGCAGCTTCAGCAGATAGTCTCAGGGTCTTAAATGGTAAGAGGATGCATCTTTATGCATGGCTAACTAACTTTCATTTTGAATACTCAAAAGGCAATTTTAGACATGTGTTTGTGGCTTTGTATATTTCTATGGTTTGTAATTCATTAAGCTCTGCTTGAAAGCAGGGTGGGAAGAAGAGTCATATGTGTTGGGGGAAATGTTTTATTTCATAGGTGCTTCCACAGTTTTGTTACTTCAGTATCTGAGACTTGACATTGCTTCTCTATTTAACCAAATCTGTCTGTACTGAAACATAATAAAATATTAATCTGAGAAGTTCCCAACCCCCTACCTCATTTTATTAACAATTTTGCATTATTTATCCATTCAAATCTTCTGATAGTTCTCATGGTTATAGTCTTTGTTCAACCTTTAAAAGATGACAAAGTTTTATGTAATTTTAATTCAGCACCAAAGTAACAGGTTGCTTTTTTTTTAAAAGGACAATGGGAATCAAATGAAATGTGTGTCACTCTTAACTTTCTGTGCTTTTAGACTCTCTGACCCCAGAGATAGAAGCTGACCGCAGTGGCGGCAGAACAGATGCCGAAAGGACAATACAAGGTAGGAATTTGCAAAAGGCTATAAATCTAGATCTTGCTCTACGAGTTTTTCCTCCGCTTTAGCCTGCTATTCAAGCATGTAGCCTACCATCTGGGCCACATCAAAACAAGTTCAAACAAGGTCAAGTTCATCTTGCTTGTTTATATGAGTGAATTCATTTTGTGCTGATAGACTTCCTTTAAATTAACAGGTCATTTCTGTTTATACAACGCAATTAAAAAAGAATAATTAATTTTAAACAATGTATGATTTAATCTTGAACACAGTAAATGTGTTTTATTGAATGCTTGAAGCCCAATCTAGTACACGAAGGGTTTATAAGTTCTATATCAGTAAATTCATGAGTTAATCAACTAGGTAGTTCTTAAAATTTGAAATTGTCTTTTTGTTCTTGTGGCATTACATGCAAAATAGGCCAGTTGAAAGCTAACAATAAATAAGATTGTTTGGTCTTATGTGGATTTTCCAAATGTTCTGTGTGCCACTATATACATTTTAATAACACAAATCTGCTGAGCAAAATCATATATAGAATACTAAAGGGAGTTTTATTAAACACTCAGAAGAGCAAAATATTTATATTGCCGAGACCACACTATTAAGGAAGGAACAAAATCTGAAGGTAGCACTTATAGTCTAACATCTATTCTAGACAATAAACTCAATCTAACAGCATGAGTACTAAACAGTAAAAAGAGCATTAAATGAAGATGATTCTTCAAAGGGAAGCCTTGAACTGCTAAAATCCTCCCAATTGCTTTTATTTTGCATTTTAGGCTCAATCACTTTGGGGATATTATTTGACATTAATCATGGTACTTAATCAGTTTCAAAAGTATCATTCTTGGTTTAGTGTAAAGGAAATATAATGTTGTAAAGTATCATACATGCAATAAATAAAAATTGGAAACTTGAAATATTCCTGGAGAATGTATTTTGCTTGTTGATTTTAACTGACACCATGATAATTATTTTTTAAATCCTAAGGCTTGAACCATATGTTATTACAAGGCACCTTCTTGGATATACAAGATTAATGCACCTGTAGATGTAGAAAAGACTTCATTGTTTTAGAGCATTACGGACTTCAGTAAAATTATATATGTGGGTGCATCTAATATTATTAAAATCAAAAGATTTCTGTTGCATCTCTAAAGAATTGCACACATATGTAAACAATATGTGCTAATAACAAAGCCAGTCCTCTTTATCAGGGGCAATAACCTCAATAAGGCCAATGTAAATAATCAGCCCTGGTTTGTGTGTTTGAGCACTACTCAGGCATTAACTTAGCTAATGTCCAAAGTGGTCTAAGGAAGCACATAAGTCTCTAGGTAGATGTGATATATAAATTATCTGATATCCATAGAATTCTCAAGGTGGTCAGAACTCAAGCTAAGAAAAATTATAGACAATATATTCCTTCACACGAATGGGAGGTTTAAGAAAGGATTAGGCAATGATTAAATATTTTTGCATAGTTGACATAATATATAGCTCATGAGTTTGCTATCAGCAATATTTTGCCCATCAATAAGGCCATAATTATTTTTATTTGAATTTGTAAAACTCCATATATTCAAATATATTAATATATTTCAATATAGATAAGATCTTGCTATCTAGGTTGAAGTTCTGACAACTCTCAATTTCTATTACGATTTACTTAATACTCTGAAGAAAAATTTTAATAATAAATTGCCTTCTTTTTGCCATCCGGAATGCTGTCAGTTGTATAACATAGAAAACCCGCTCAAACAACTTAATAATTAAGGAAATGAAACATTTGAACACAATTATACATAGTTACTTTAAGCAGATATACAATTTATGGGGTTATTTATTGCTTTGGTTTAATTGTAATATAAAACATTTTTTCACTTCATTCATTCATTCAGCTTGTCAATTAAAAAGATGGGTTCTTCAAGTCTAATATGAATGATCAGCAATATTCTACCTTTTGTATACTTACACTTGGATTTAGTGATTTTCTTATACTGTTCATTAAACAGTTTTCTGTAAAACACTTAAATAATATTAATGATTTTAATTACATAATATGATTTTTTCTCAAATGTAATCTAAAAAAACCCCACTTTAGATGAATCTGCATTTCTATGTGTTAATTGCTAAAAGTTATTTCACTAGCACTTGAACTACCTAAGACTTTTAATATACAAAAGCAGAGATCATCTTTTGCTACTTGAACCCCAGTAAATAAGCTCATTTGGCCCTTTGAAACCTTTTTTAAACCTGGAAACTAAATTCATAAATTTGGAAGCTAACAAAAATAACAAAATTAATGATGAAGAGATGATATTGAAGAAAAAAAAGACTGTATTTAGTAAAATTCAGAGCCTAAGATCAAGAATGGGAAAGGCAAGAAGAAAGAACCAGAATTCATTGCTAATTTGTGAAATGATCTATGTCAGGCATTCTGGGAGCTATGGGCATGTGTTGCTTCACACTTCAAGAATGACACAAACACAGTCTTGTTCCCTTCACTTACTTTTTCTCAGTGTCCCCAAGCCCAGGCGTTATGATAGTCTTTGTATTCTTTCTTGCTCCCAATCCAGTCATAATTGAAATTATTCGGTACTCCAAAATAAACTCAACTAAATTAGGAAAAAAAAGGGAAACTCACATTTCTTTATACTTGTCATATACTCCTTTATTTTTAACATTTTGGCAATAAATAAATGCCATGCTTGGCCCAGGAGTTAGTCACCTAGCAGTCAGGCACTTAAATACTACTCAGTGACCCCCAAATTGATGTTGCTTCATCAGTATTTACTTATTTTATTTATTTTCTTAGGGGTAATTATTAATTATTGTTAACATTTTTTATTGGAGTATAATTGCTTTACAATGGTGTGTTAGTTTCTGCTTTATAACAAAGTGAATCAGTTATTCATATACATATATCCCCCTATGTCTTCCCTCTTGCATCTGCCTCCCTCCCACCCTCCCTATCCCACCCTTCTAGCTGGTGACAAAGCACCGAGCTGATCTCTCTGTGCTATGCGACTGCTTCCCACTAGCTATCTATTTTACATTTGGTAGTGTATATATGTCCATGCCACTCTCTCACTTTGTCCCAGCTTACCCTTCCGCCTCCCCATGTCCCCAAGTCCATTCTCTAGTAGGTCTGCGTCTTTATTCCCGTCTTGCCCCTGGATTCTTCATGACCTTTTTTCCCCTTAGATTCCATATATATATGTATTAGCGTACGGTATTTGTTTTTCTCTTTCCAACTTACTTCACTCTGTAAGACAGACTCTAGGTCCATCCACCTCAATACAAATAACTCAATTTCCTTTCTTTTGATGGCTGAGTAATAATATTCCATTGTCTATATGTGGCACATCTTCTTTATCCATTCATCTGTCGATGGACACTTAGGTTGCTTCCATGTCCTGGCTATTGTAAATAGAGCTGCAATGAACATTGTGGTACATGACTCTTTTAGAATTATGGTTTTCTCAGGGTATATGCCCAGTAGTAGGATTGCTGGGTCGTATGGTAGTTCTATTTTTAGTTTTTTAAGGAAACTCCATATTGTTCTCCATAGTGGCTGTATAAATTTACATTCCCACTGACAGTGTATGAGGGTTCCCTTTTCTCCACAGCCTCTCCAGAATTTATTATTTGTAGATTTTTTGATGATGGCCATTCTGACCGGTGTGAGATGCTATCGCATCGTAGTTTTTTTGTTTTTTGTTTTTTTGTTGTTGTTTTTGCAGTATGCGGGCCTCTCACTGTTGTGACCTCTCCCGTTGTGGAGCACAGGCTCCGGATGTGCAGGATCAGTGGCCATGGCTCACGGGCCCAGCTGCTCTGCGGCATGTGGGATATTCCCGAACTGGGACACGAACCCGTGTCCCCTGCATTGGCAGGCGGGCTCTCAACCACTGCGCCACCAGGGAAGCCCTGCATTGTAGTTTTGATTTGCATTTCTCGATTAATGATGTTGAGAATGCTTGCATATGTTTGTTGGCAATCTGTATATCTCCTTTGGAGAAATGTCTATTTAGGTCTTCTGCCCATTTTTGGATTGGGTTGTTTGTTTTTTTGATACTGAGCTGCATGAGCTGCTTGTGAATTTTGGAGACTAATCCTTTCTCAGTTGCTTCATTTGCAAATATTTTCTCCCATTATGAGGGCTGTCTTTTCAGCTTGTTTATGGTTTCCTTTGCTGTGCAAAAGCTTTTAAGTTTCATTAGGTCCCATTTGTTTATTTTTGATTTTCTTTCCATTTCTCTAGGAGGTGGGTCAAAAAGGATCATGCTGTGATTTATGTCATAGAATGTTCTGCCTATGCTTTCCTCTAAGAGTTTGATAGTGTCTGGCCTTACATTTAGGTCTTTAATCCATTTTGAGTTTATTTTTGTGTATGGTGTTAGGGAGTGTTCTAATTTCATTCTTTTACATGTAGCTGTCCAGTTCTCCCAGCACCACTTATTGAAGAGGTTGTCTTTTCTCCATTGTATATTCTTGCCTCCTTTATCAAAAATAAGATGACCAGGCTTCCATGGTGGCGCAGTGGTTGAGAGTCCGCCTGCCGATGCAGGGGACACGGGTTCGTGTCCTGGTCCGGGAAGATCCAACATGCCGTGGAGCGGCTAGGCCCATGAGCCATGGACACTGAGCCTGTGCGTCTGGAGCCTGTGCTGTGCAACGGGAGAAGCCACAACAGTGAGAGGCCTGCGTACCGCAAAATAACAAAAATAAGTAAGATGACCATATGTGCGTGGGTTTATCTCTGGACTTTCATCCTGTTCTATTAATCTATCTTTCTGTTTTTGTGCCAGTACCATACTATCTTGATTACTCTAGCTTTGTAATATAGTCTGAAGTCTGGGAGCTTAATTCCTCCAGCTCCATTTTTCTTTCTCAAGAGTGCTTTGGTTATTCGGGGTCTTTTGTGTTTCCATACAAATTGTGAAATATTTTGTTCTAGTTCTGTGGAAAATGCCACTGGTAATTTTATAGGGATTGCATTGAATCTGTAGATTGCTTTTGGTAGTAAAGTCATTTTCACAATGTTGATTCTTCCAATCCAAGAGCATGGTATATCTCTCCATCTGTTTGTATCATTTTTAATTTATTTCATCAGTGTCTTATAATTTTCTGTATACAGGTCTTTTGTCTCCTTAGGTAGGTTTATTCATAGATATTTTATTCTTTTTGCTACAATGGTAAATGGGAGTGTTTTATTAATTTCACTTTCAGATGTTTCATCATTAGTGTATAGGAATGCAAGAGATTTCTGTGCATTAATTTTGTATCCTGCTACTTTACCAAATTGATTGATGAGCTCTAGCAGTTTTCTGGTAGCATCTTTAGGATTCTCTATGTATAGTATCATGTCATCTGCAAAGAGTGACTGGTTTACTTCTTCTTTTCTGATTTGGATTCCTTTTATTTCTTTTTCTTCTCTGATTGCTGTGGCTAAAACTTCCAAAACTATGTTGAATAATAGTGGTGAGTGTGGGCAACCTTATTTTCAGTTTTTCACCATTGAGGATGATGTTGGCTGTGGGTTTGTCATATATGGCCTTTATTACCTTGAGGAAAGTTCCCTCTATGCCTACTTTATGGAGGGTTTTTATCATAAATGGGTGTTGAATTTTGTTGAAAGCTTTTTCTCCATCTATTGAGATGATTATATGATCTTTCTCCTTCAGTTTGTTAGCATGGTGTATCACATTGATTGATTTGCGTATATTGAAGAATCATTGTATTCCTGGGATAAACCCTACTTGATCATGGTGTATGATCATTTTAATGTGCCATTGGATTCTGTTTGCTAGTATTTTGTTGAGAATTATTCCACCTATGTTCATCAGTGATATTGGTCTGTAATTTTCTTTCTTTGTGACATCATTGTCTGGTTTTGGTATCAGGGTGATGGTGCCCTTGTAGAGTGAGTTTGGGAGTGTTCCTCCCTCTGCTATATTTTGGAAGAGTTTGAGAAGGTTAAGTGTTAGTTCTTCTCTAAATGTTTGATAGAATTCGCCTGTGAAGCCATCTGGTCCTGGGC
This sequence comes from Lipotes vexillifer, assembly GCF_000442215.2. Taxonomy (NCBI): domain Eukaryota; kingdom Metazoa; phylum Chordata; class Mammalia; order Artiodactyla; family Lipotidae; genus Lipotes; species Lipotes vexillifer. Next base: position 164,135 of record NW_006790422.1, on the reverse strand, counting down.
TTTTGTTTGTCGGAAGATTCTTAATCCCAGTTTCAATTTCAGTGCTTGTGATTGGTCTGTTCATATTTTCTATTTCTTCCTAGTTCAGTCTCAGAAGGTTGTGCTTTTCTAAGAATGTGTCCATTTCCTCTGGGATGTCCATTTTATTGGCATAGAGTTGCTTGTAGTAATCCCTCATGATTTTTTGTATTTCTGCAGTGTCAGTTGTTACTTCTCCTTTTTCATTTCTAATTCTGTTGATTTGAGTCTTCTCCCTTTTTTTCTTGATGAGTCTGGCTAATGGTTTATCAATTTTGTTTATCTTCTCAAAGAACCAGCTTTTAGTTTTATTGATCTTTGCTATTGTTTCCTTCATTTCTTTTTCATTTATTTCTGATCTGATCTTTATGATTCCTTTCCTTCTGCTAACTTTGGGGTTTTTTTTGTTCTTCTTTCTCTAATTGCTCTAGGTGTAAGGTTAGGTTGTTTATTTGAGAAGTTTCTTGTTTTTAAGGGAGGACTGTATTGCTATAAAATTCCCGCTTAGAACTGCTTTTGCTGCATCCCATAGGTTTTGGGTCATCTTGTTTTCATTGTCACTTATTTCTAGGTATTTTTTGATTTCCTCTTTGTTTTCTTCAGTGATCCTTTGGTTATTTAGTAGTGTATTGTTTAGCCTCCATGTGTTTGTATTTTTTACAGATTTTTTCCTATAATTGATATCTAGTCTCATAGTGTTGTCCTCAGAAAAGATACTTGATACAATTTCAATTTTCTTAAATTTACCAAGGCTTCATTTGTGACCCAAGATATGATCTATCCTGGAGAATATTCCATGAGCCCTAGAGAAGAATGTGTATTCTGTTGTTTTTGGATGGAATGTCCTAAAAATACCATTTATGTCCATCTTGTTTAATGTATCATTTAAAGCTTGTGTTTCCTTATTTATTTTCATTTTGGATGATCTGTCCATTGGTGAAAGTTGGGTGTTAAAGTCCCTTACTATGACTGTATTACTGTCGATTTCCCCTTTTATGGCTGTTAGTGTTTGCTTTGTGTTTTGAGGTGCTTATATGTTGGGTGCATAAATATTTACAATTGTTATATCTTCTTCTTGGATCGATCCCTTGATCATTATGTAGTGTCCTTCTTTGTCTCTTGTAATAGTCTTTGTTTTAATGTCTATTTTGTCTGATATGAGAATTGCTACTCCAGCTGTCTTTTGATTTCCTTTTACATGGAATATCTTTTTCCATCCCCTCACTTTTAGTCTGTATGTGTCCCTAGGTCTGAAGTGGGTCTCTTGTACACAGGATATATATGGGTCTTGTTTTTGTATCCATTCAGCCACACTATGTCTTTTGGTTGGAGCATTTAATCCATTTCCATTTAAGGTAGTTATCAATATGTATGTTCCTATTACCATTTTCTTAATTGTTTTGGGTTTGTTACTGTAGGTCTTTTCCTTCTCTTGTGTTTCCTGCCTAGAGAAGTTCCTTTAGCATTTGTTGTAAAGCTTGTTTGATGGTGCTGAATTCTCTTAGCTTTTGCTTGTCTGTAAAGTTTTTAATTTCTCTGTCAAATCTGAAAGAGATCCTTGCTGATAGAATAATCTTGGTCATAGGTTTTTCCCCTCATCACTTTAAATATGTCCTGCAACTCCCTTCTGGCTGGCAGAGTTTCTGTTGAAAGATCAGCTGTTAACCTTTTATGTTATTTGTTGGTTTTCCCTTCCTGCTTTTAGGATTTTTTTCTTTGTATTTAATTTTGATAGTTTGGTTAATATGTGTCTTGACATGTTTCTCCTTGGATTTATCCTGTATGGGACTCTCTGTGCTCTCTGGACTTGATTATCTATTTCCTTTCCCATATTAGGGAAGTTTTCAACTATAATGTCTTCAAATACTTTCTCAGTCCCTTTCTTTTTCTCTTCCTCTAGGACCCCTATAATTCGAATGTTGATGTGTTTAATGTTGTCCCAGAAGTCTCTGAGACTGTCCTCAGTTCTTTTCATTCTTTTTCCTTATTCTGCTCTGCAGTAGTAATTTCCACTATTTTATCTTACAGGTCACTTATCCATTCTTCTGCCTCAGTTATTCTGCTATTGATCCCTTCTAGAGAATTTTTAATTTCATTTATTGTGTTGTTCATCACTGTTTGTTTGGTATTTAGTTCTTCTAGGTCCTTGTTAAACATTTCTTTTATGATCTCCATTCTATTTCCAAGATTCTGGATCATATTTACTGTCATTCTGAATTCTTTTCAGGTAGACTGCCTATTTCCTTTCCATTTGTTAGATGGGTTTTTATCTTGCTCCTTCATCTCCTGTGTTTTTCTTTGTCTTCTCATTTTGCTTAATTTATTTTGTTTGGGATCTCCTTTTCGCAAGCATCAGGTTCGTAGTTCACGTTGTTTTTGGTGTCTGCCCCAGTGGCTAAGGTTGGTTCAGTGGGTTGTGTGGGCTTCCTGGTGGAGGGGACTAGTGCCTGTGTTCTGGTGGATTAGGCTGGATCTTGTCTTTCTGGTAGGCAGGTCCACGTCTGGGAGTGTGTTTTGGAGTGTCTGTGGCCTTATTATGATTTTAGGCAGCCTCTCTGCTAATGGGTGGGGTTGTGTTCCTGTCTTGCTAGTTGTTTGGCATAGGGTGTCCAACACTGTAGCTTGCTGGTCGTTGAGTGGAGCCAGGTCTTGGTGCTGAGTTGGAGATCTCTGGGAGATTTTTGCCATTTGATATTACGTGGAGCTGGGAGGTCTCTGGTGGACCAATGTCCTGAACTTGGCTCTCCCACCTCAGAGGCACAGCCCTGATGCCTGGCTGGAGCACCAAGAGCCTGTCATCCACACAGCTCTGAATAAAAGGGAGAAAAAAAGAGAGAAAGAAAGGAAAAGATAAAATAAAATAAAATATAAAAGTTATTAAGATAAATAACAAAAATAATTATTAAAAACGAATTTTTTAAGTAATTAAAAGAAAGAAAGAAAGAAGAGGACAACCAAACCCAAAAGCAAATCCACCAATGATAACAAGCACTGATAGCTCTACTAAAACAAAAACAAAAACCAAAAAAAAGGACAGACAGTACCCTAGGACAAATGCTAAAAGCAAAACTATACAGACCAAATCACACAAAGAAGCATACGCATACATACTCACAAAAAGAGAAAAAGGGGGAAAATATATATATATATAGTTGCTCCCAAAGTCCACCTCCTCAATTTCGGAGGATTCGTTGTCTATTCAGGTATTCCACAGATGCAGGGTACATCAGGTTGATTGTGGAGATTTAGTCCGCTGCTCCTGAGGCTGCTGGGAGAGATTTCCCTGTCTCTTCTTTGTTCGCACAGTTCCCGGGGTTCAGCTTTGGATTTGGCCCTGCCTCTGCCTGTAGGTCGCCTGAGGGCGTCTGTTCTTCACTCAGACAGAACAGGGTTAAAGGAGCCACTGATTCGGGGGCTCTGGCTCACTCAGGCCGGCGGGAGGGAGGGGTATGGATGTGGGGCCAACCTGCGGGGCAGAGGCCAGCGTGATGTTGCACCAGCCTGAGGCGCCCTGTGTGTTCTCCCTGGGAAGTTGTCCCTGGATCCCGGGACCCTGGCAGTGGCGGGCTGCACAGGCTCCCGGGAGCGGAGGTGTGGATAGTGACCTGTGCTCGCACACAGGCTTCTTGGTGGCGGCAGCAGCAGCCTTAGCATCTCATGTCTGTCTCTGGGGTCCGCGCTTTTAGCCGCGGCTCGCGCCCGTCTCTGGAGCTCCTTTAAGCAGCACTCTTAATCCCCTCTCCTCGCGCACCAGGAAACAAAGAGGGAAGAAAAAGTCTCTTGCCTCTTCGGCAGCTCCAGACTTTTCCCCGGACTCCCTCCTGGCCAGCCGTGGTGCACTAACCCCCTGCAGGCTGTGGTCACGCTGCCAACCCCAGTCCCCTCCCGGCGCTCCAACCGAAGCCCGAGCCTCAGCTCCCAGCCCTGCCCGCTGCGGCGGGTGAGCAGACAAACCTCTCGGGCTGGTGAGTGCCGGTCGGCACCGATCCTCTGTGCGGGAATCTCTCCGCTTTGCCCTCCGCACCCCTGTTGCTGTGCTGTCCTCCGCGGCTCCGAAGCTCCCCGCTCCGCCTCCCGCAGTCTCTGCCGGCGAAGCGGCTTCCTAGTGTGTGGACACTTTTCCTCCTTCACACCTCCCTCCCACTGGTGCAGGTCCCGTCCCTATCCTTTTGTCTCTGTTTATTCTTTTTTTCTTTTGCCCTACCCATGTACGTGGGGGGTTTCTTGCCTTTTGGGAGGTCTGAGGTCATCTGCCAGCGTTCAGTGGGTGTTCTGCAGTTGTTTCACGTGTAGATGTATTTCTGATGTATTTGTGGGGAGGTAGGTGATCTCCGCGTCTTACTCTTCCGCCGTCTTCCTCATCAGTATTTAGTAGCATCATTTCTGTAAAACTATAGAGGTGAGGAAGAGGAAAACAGAAAGCAGTTTAGGAAATGTTTCTGAGCAAAGAGGCCCCACGTAATTGACTTACTTATCTTGATAAGTAAGGTAAATCAGCTCATACTACACAGGAATAAAGTTTTCTAGTAACGAACTCAAAATTCATGAATGTGGTGATTTTATGAATTTAAAATTTAAAAAATTTTAAAACAACTTGTTTCAGGAGCTGGATTTTATGGTAATTAACTCTCTCATGCCTGAGTCTTACAGAGTTATATGTCATGATTTGTTATGAAGTTTAAAAATTTATCTTACTTTAAAGCTTTTTGTAAGATATTTTGAATATATATATACAGTAGACAGAATTCATATAAATACTTATTTAACTATTATTTGGACTAGTTAATAAATATCCTCCAAAACCTGAGCCGCCACACATATAAATGCACATCCACACAAATGTATGCAGCCAAATCTATAACATTATGCGTTTCTTCAACTAAATCCTAATCTCTTCTTGTAGTATTTTTTTTCTCACTCCATAGGCAATAGCATTCACTTCAATGATTTATTTAACTTATATATTTTAACAATTTAAAAAATATCTCTCCAGCCAATCCAGACATCTCTTAAGAGTTCCAAATAATATCACATTTGTATTTGGCTGTCTCACAGCGACCTCAAAATCCAGGGCACCAAACCTAAAGGATTCTTCACTCCTCCCTCCTGCAAACCTGTCTTCCTCCACGTTCCTTCTCTATGGTTCCCACATCTGTCCAATCCAATATCCTCCTTAAATACAGTGAGGGAAGTGAAGCTTGACATTTCCCTCCATTGCCTTCTACACACAATCACAGCATTTGCCATTCACTCTCTGTTCTTCTGTCACACTGGAATTTTTTTTTTTCCATAAAGCCTCACATCTTTCTCCACCTACCGACTACATTTCCCCCTCTTTCCTGCCTTAACTTACCCATACTTTAAGTCTCATATTAGAAGTCACAACCTCCAGGAATGCTTTCCAGACTCCATACCTACCCCTGCAGCTTCTCCCTGCTCCATGGGTCTAGTTCCTCCACGTAGAGGTTCTTATCATACCTTTCTCTTCTTCACAATAACAGCTGTTCATCAGTAGTTCCTTATTTAATGTCTTCTTCCTCCTTTCTTGGGATGGTAGCCAGGCAGGGAATGAACCAGGCCTGTTCTGTTTACCACTGTGCTCCTAGTGTCTATATGCTTGACACTTACATCCTAATATGTCAAATGTTTGTGTCACATTTATGGTGCCCAAATGTTTGACACATTGTGATGCTTGCTATATATTCCCCGAAGGAATTAGGACCTTTGTTAGATCTTGCGGATGGATGTTAAGGATCCCTATTGTCCTGACATTTTTCAGACATTGGTTGGAGATACTGATGGGAGGAAACAAAGGATAATATGATTCCTCCTAGGAAAGTCAGAATGACAAATTCTGGCAGAATTTTTCTACCTAAGAGCTGAATTAACAGAATGTGTTTTTTCTTCCTGTGTGCATTTCTAATGTTACTTTTTTCTTACACATTTGACCCAAGATTTGTATTCTGTGGATATTCACTTACATCCATTTTAAATTTATATTTAACTTAATATACCATAATCACATTTCTTAAATAACACTTTCTTCTTTGGTTTAATAAACATTAGCCTCATGCTTCTTTCCTGATTTGTTTCCTATCATTTCAAATGGTTTAATCTCTGTATATTGTTTAGGTGTTCAATATATAGACATGAACTATAACATGGGAGAATCATGAATTACTACTGTTTTATCTATGTCTTTTATAAATTTTCAAAAAGTCTAAAAAGTTCACTTGCAAAATAACAGCTTTCTGCTTTTTCCTTCTGAGTAAAAACCCATCCTCTTAAACCAAAAAGTAATTGTTGAAATCAGTGGGAATGTGGACCACAGTTCCTTTGACATCTTAGGATATCTGCAAGTTATGCTTGCAAAATCTTGACTTCACTTGAAAGTACATCTCTTTTATTTACATCCAATGTCCATAATCAAAACTGTTTGGCTTTTTGTTCTATTTTTGACTGATCTCAGATCATAGAAAACCAGATGTTCTTCCAATCAAAGGACATAAAAGACTTGCCTTCAAATTAACAATCTTTTTGTTCCAATTTAAACATATCTTCTTTCTGTTTCCTAGATATTTGAAGATACATACTAAATTTGAAAATTATTCATTTATTCAACAAATGTTTATTGAACACTGATGAAATGCCAAGCACACTTATATGATGTTACTGCCTTAGCACTGGGAAGGGGCTTTAAAGATAAATTAAATCTCTTCATTTTGCAAGAGAGGAAACTGAGGTTTAGTAAGGGTACATGACCTGATAAAGGTTACACATGAGTTAATTGGAGATGGGAATACAACATGTCCAACTGCTTTTCACATCCCCTATTTTCTTCCCGATCGTTTTTAGATTAGGATTGTTAAAATATTGTTCTTTTAAACTATGTTATTATTATTTTTTGTTTAGCAACTTATAGATCCAAAACATAATGCAGGTCAAGTTTATGAGTGAAGTTTGTATCTTTTATCAAGCTATTTCTATTGAGTCAAATGTTCCAGCACATATTGAGTGTCCTAGTAATACATTTTCTTTTATTTAGACTTAGTGATATTACACAGTAAGTGGAGTATTTGCTTATTAAAATAGTAAGGTGGATTAGGCTCATATTTATTGAGCCTTTCCTGTATATTCTAATTTAAATGTAAGATAATGAACATGCAGAATGGCTAATTAACATTCTCACATTTGCACTGTGAGTTAGTGGGGTTGCTGACATTAAATTCAGACTTATGACCCCAGAGTGTTTGTTCTTTCCTTCATGCTTTGCTGTCTGGATTTACGTGTCTCTCTTCCAGGATAGCTACTTGAAACCCCGTCACTCATTGTGGATGGTTAACACATTACCTGTTAATGACTTCAAAAATTCAAACAGTCTACTGATAGCATCTAGGGAATGATGTGTAGCTGAAAAAAAAATGTTTCTTTTCCAGCTTTTTACTTTTTAATCAGTCATTTATGCCTATACCATGTTTACAGACACTTCCAGACACGCTAGGGAAAACCTCATTCTAAATGAAGAAAGTGGCAATAAAAGAAATTAAGAGATTAATCATATTTAGATAAAAGATTTATCTACACCCCTACAACTTAGCATGCAATGAACTTAGGACAAATTTAAAATTAGACACAAATCCAATTTTGATTCAGTGTAAGACATTTGAAGAGCATTTTCATTTCTCCAACAGTATGTGGTTTAACAGAGTTGCTAAATGGTATCCCAAGACTTCTACACTGTGAAGGTTCTACTCTGAACCTTACTTAAACTTACCACTTTAAAGATCTATATGAAAGTATGGCTTAAATTTGATTTCACATAATTGTCTTATGCATATTTCTATTTCTAATCCTTAAAAAAGACCCATAAGTTTAATGTGGGCTTGGAGGTTCTCTTGATACCTCTACAGAATCTGCCAGTTAAGAAATGCTAGGAGTCAGGTCTAGATTCAAATCTTTGCTCCACTATTTTTTTTTTTTTTTCCTATAGTAATTGCTTAACCTCAGAGCCTTACTGTGAGGATTAAATAAAATAACCCATGTAAAGCACTTAGCATATGCTGAGCAATAGTATGTACACAGTTAAGTTTTAGCTGTTAATATTAAATTTTATTATTACGAGTTAACATATTTATAGTGCCTAGCAACTGGTAAACACTGAAGCTATTATTACTCTAACATATAATTTACTTTTCTATTTTTTAGGAAATTGGTCTCTATTTATAACATAATGTTGATTTAGTCCCACAGTAAAGTGTTTGCAGAAATTTACAAGAAATTTTTTGTTACCTGAACCTAATTTTCTATGTATAAAATGTCTTTATTTAGCTTAAAAGAGGGAGGCTTTCATTTAAAAAAAAGGGAAGGTTTGCTTAATACTGATTTCTGGGCTGCCTACAGTGCATACTGACTATTGTTTATTCATTTAGAAAGTGTAATCACCTTAGGGATTGCCTCAAACTATTTTTCTTGATCTTAAAAAATAAATACTAGAATTATATTGCTATGAACAGCAACAACAACAAAAAAAACAATAATAAATTTACTTCTAGTCCCTTGGCACTGGTTTCTGTTGTTTGGCAGCATTTCATTGCAGCTAATCAATCTAAACAACATTGATTAAGTTGAACAAAAGATGATATTGATTGCAGGCAGTAACCAATAAACAGGCTAATGTTCCATAGTTATCATAGGTCACTGTTTACTCATTTAACTAGACAATAAGAGTTATTATTACTAAATAGAAAGTCTCAGTGATACTCATGAGTTGTAATATTTCATAAAACTTTAGAATAATATTTTCTTATAATTTCAGTATAAGCATGTTTATTCTTTTAAGACATATATAAAAAAGTAAATCTTGTTTTTGAATGTAGGCAGATATGCTTAAACTCCAAATGCTGAAGGTCTCTTGTAGGTCTGTTGGAAATGTCTTATGTAATTTCAACTAATTATACCTGAAATCAGACATGGTAAGAAGTATGAAGTTGCTCAAAATAGTATTAAATAGTAATTCATTAGAATTATACTTACATAAAATTATTTTCAATGTGTTATTTCCATAGAGCTAATTTTCTAAACTCCTGGTTCTTACAAAAAAAAGTATTGTCATTTTTATATGTTTGTGTTGAGTTGTGACATAAAATGAGGTTTTGTGGTGTAATTTTAATTTTTTTCCATTGCCCAAATATTTAGGCAGAGTAAAGTAAGGCCAAATGATTGGGCATAGTTTGTAGTATATTTGACATCATATTTCCTGGTAAAAGTAATATAATAGGTGGTAGGTGCTATAAGATTTTAGGGGATATAGGGAATATCAGGAAGAATGAATTGGAATTGGAGGTTTAGAGAGGGGAAATGGACATTGTACAACTAAATTGCTTTTAAGGATTGAAATAGAGCAGTTATTAATGGAAAATATAATAATATTTTGTTAGCATAGATAAAATTGAAAAATTGAATTAAATTGGCTTGTTCATGAACATGTTTTTGTCTTGGCTTGAACACTGTCTGAAGACCATAATCAAAGAATATTGATAAATGGAAATTGGGACAGATATTAGCAGGGGGGCCTAAAGATCAATGCTAGATCCATGTTGATTTAACATTGTAATTAGTGATATGGAAGAGTGGTTAAACAGTGTGTCAATGAAAGTCACAGATAATCTTAATTTAGAAGGTGTAACATACATCTGTGTGGACAGTGTAAATCTGCAAAAGAAATCTAGGGAATTTAGAATTTCAGGATGAATGGAATGAGATTATCCTTGTAAGAAAGAAAATTTAATTTTAAGATCTATTTTTAGAAAATGTTAAAGAGCTCAACAAATATCAATGAGAATGTATGTCCACTTGTAACTTTTCATTGGACCATACTAACAGTGACTGGCTGCAGCACTACAGAAGTGTCAGAGAATAGGTAGGAAAATAGCCCCTGTCATTTTAATTTTATATGTATATTTATCAATGATACTTTTATTATTATGACTAACTAGACAGTTCAGGACATTGTTTTTCATTATGGTCAAGAAATTAATGTATTAGTTTTTAGACAATATATTATCACCTTCAGATTTAAGGAAAATTTATTTAAGTTTTTGCTTTGAGTATTTTTCACCCTTATTATCAAGGGAAAAATTTGATGGCTTTTGTATCCAATTAACTTGCTCACTGGAGATTGTAATAGTAGAAAATGTATATAAAGTCTACCGAAGCTGAAGACAGTTACCATTTAGTAATATAGATTTGTGGTTCATATTCACAAAATCTGTTTTCTCTTTTTATATTCACCCTTAGAAAGTAAAAATACCCTGGCCATCTATACATGTTTTCTTTTATTTTCTGAGAAATGTTATTGATACTTTAAGAGTTATAAAAGTGATCTGAAAATATTTAAATTACAGAAAAAGAACCCTCATTTTAAAGTCCATTCACTAAACTACAGAATTTGTATGAACAGCATTTTAAGAATTGGTATGTAAAAACATGATGATGGAAAGTATGTGATCAATTTATATCATGTATATGTCTAGACTTTTGAGATATATTATCCCCTTTGCTGTAAATTCTCCTTTAGAAAACAAATGAAACATCATCATTTAGACTATAAATGTAAAAATGCTTATGGTGCATTATTCTACCTCCCATGGTTAGGGACAGAATGCAGACATGCCACAATAATGTTTTTTATTTCTACTGTTCGAACCATATTAATGAGAACATCATTTTGGAGAACTAATTATTTCTATTTGTCTTGTGTCACACTTTCTAATTCCCCTATATTAGCACAGCCAAAGCAAATTAATTGCTTTTCCAGCAGTTGAAACTTGTCCAAGAATGAGCTCACATTCCCTTCCAGTTTCCCTGTTTCTGGGAGTGCATTGTGTCAGAAATTTCTCTTGATACTTAACATAGTCTAGAGAATATTTTTACAGATTTCTGTTCGCTCACTGGATGAAATTTATAAGTTTAAGTGACCCGCCAGGAAAGATAAAGTTCTTAGCTGCAAGATTATACATCAAAACAGTTAAAGTGAAATTAAAATTAAATGAATGAATCTCACTGAAGCAAAAAAAGCAGTAATTAATGGTTCCCTTAATTGTCTTCATAAAATATTTGCATGGGTCTAATTTGCATAATTTGCAAGTATTAATTAATCTTTCAAAGGAATTTTGTGCTGAGAGAAGCCAAAATATCTCTGTTTTATTTAACATCTAATGAAATATTTATCTTCTTTAATGAACTTCTCATCTTCATTAAAATAAAAATTGCACAAGTTTGTATGTTTTAAATGTTTTTATAATTGAAGTATTCAGAAAACCTCTTTAGACTTACAACAGCTGAAAAACAAACAAGCACATTATTTAGCATTCAGTTTCATTTTACAACAGCAACACTAAAAAAGTCCAATTTCACTTTCTCAAAGGTGGCAAGGCAGTCGGTAAATGAATAAATGAATATAACTGTTTAGTTTTAAAAGTAAGATTTACAAAGACCCGATCATTTCTTTCAATGGTAATGATATTTTTATGGCTGAAATAGTGGGTAACCAGAGGATATATATATATATATATATATATATATATATGAAAAATCAGTATGTTTAGTTGTTTGGGAAATAGTTCATTGGTTGAAAATATTTTAGCTGTTTCAAAGAAATTAGTCCATTAAAATCCACTTGGTGTTTTTAATAACTGCTGGATTGACAGTATGTCCTGGAAGAAGCATTACAGTACTAACTTTATTATTTATTTATTCTAAATCTGCCTGCTGAAGAAAGGCAGCAGGTGTTTCTTCTCTCACAAACTAAGGGATCATAGTGAAAAGCAATAGATGTGTCTTGGGAGAAATGAAATCCAAAATTTCATCAAGTGCCAAAGAGTATATATTCAAAAAAGGTGAGGAAGAGGATGAGGAAGGAGCCTGGAAGTTAAAAAGACATTAGGGAAGGGACGTTGGTGACCTGAGAATGGTACTCATCCTTTTTGATGCAGCAGTGATTCAGGATATTACAGAGAACATCGGTTAACTTTTCTAAAGCAATTGCAAGTTTGTACAGCTTTTTCAAATACATTATTTGTGCTGATCTTCACAGCATGACCATTTTATATTTGAGGAAACTGAGGAACATGGTCTTAAAGCAACTTGCTTGGAATCAGACTGTGAACTCAGGACCTTCTCGTCCCTTTACTCCATATGCCTTGCTCTTACATGACATCCATCTTTGTATCTCATGATAATTTATGAAGTGGCTGTGACTGGCTCAATGTTCAACCAAATAATGAGGGTGGCATAAATTTTTAAGGATTAAGATTTAAAATGCAAATATATACTAGTTCTTCCCGTGTAAAGTTTAGCAATGTGATAATATCAATTAAATTGTCATTGGGGGCTTCCCTGGTGGTGCAGTGGTTGAGAGTCCTCCTGCCGATGCAGGGGGACACGAGTTCGTGCCCCGGTCCGGGAAGATTCCACATGCCGCTGAGCGGCTGGGCCCGTGAGCCATGGCCGCTGAGCCTGCGTGTCCAGAGCCTGTGCTCCGCAGCGGGAGAGGTCACAACAGGGAGAGGCCCGCGTACCGCAAAACAAAATATATATATTGACATTAGTTTTCTGTAGGATTCATCTTTAGGGAAGTAAAAAGGCATTTTCATTAGGTAGTGGTTATTTTTTAGCCCTGAAACCACTCTCGTAATTTGCAATTTCTCATGGAGTTTTCTCTAATATAAAAAGAAAAATAAATCCATTAGGTTATAAAGATAATTATTAATCAGTTACAAAGTAAATGCCAATACAGATTGTTTCTCTAGCATTAACATTGATGATTTATTTAAATAACTGATTTCTAAATTATTAGAATTAACACTAAGACGATTTAGTGTTAGGAGAACAGTGTGGGACTGGAAGCCATAGTTTAGTATCGATACCACGATTCATTAATGTGATTTTAACTGCTAAGACCTGCTCTATTGCTGATATTTTTATCCTTTCAAAATGGCAGAGGTATGTGATTTTTTTATGAGTATAAACACACACACTCACACCCAAACACACACTCCACACACACACAGTGTGTTCATGGTCCATTATGGATACGTAGATTCTGGATACAGACTGCTTGGGTTCGAATCTCCACACTGCTATTTATTATCTATATAACACTGAGTGTGTAAATTAAACTATTTGATTATGAGAGTTCCTTATCTATAAAACATAGAAAATGATCATGATATTCACCTCACAGAGTTGTTACAGGGATCAAATGAATTAATATATGAACTTACAATTAATATAAGAACTTACAAGTAAGTAAAGGCTATGCTATAAAGAATTTGCTATTTCTACAATTATGCACAAATTTAATGTAATAGTACTTGCAATATTACTCATTTTTGGTGAACATTAAACATTATTTGGATTTTTAAAAATTATCTTAAGCCAGTGAATATTTTTTTTTCAATATGTGGCACATACTTTTTCTTTTACTATATTTTAAGCTGGAAAATGAAAATAATATTCACCAGCTTTTTCAAGGCATTTAAAAATTCATGACAAATTGTAGGTTTCAATATTTATGTCAATGTAAACAATATGGCTTAAGGAGATTTATTTTCAGCTCTGTATTATTACTTATCTCTTTTCAAATTAAAGATAAACCAGTTGTTTTTGACTCATTTAAGATAAAAGTGTTAGAACTTCTTAATCTTTGTATTATATTTTGGAAAATTTCTTTTAATATGGTTTGTATTTTCATATAGTGTGGAGTAACTGCAGACTTTTTTAATTCATAGATAATCATACTCCAGAGATAGTAAATCTCCAAACATAGTTTCACCTAAGCTTACTAATTACACCTATAAAATGATGAATAATGGCTACAAATTATTGGATCTGACTCTCATTCTTTATTTATTTCTCCCTGGCAGAAAGAGCATTGGATGGGGAGAGTTTAGACCATAAATTATTCCCATACATAATCAGGTGTGCTGTGTTTAACTTTGATTCTATACTATGGTTTTACATTTACTTATGAAATTCCCATTTTCACAGATTAAGATTAATTATTTGATTTCCATGATGAACTGGTATTTACTTGTATTAATAATTTCAATGTGTTTATTTTTTCTTCATGGCTCAGGCTGGCTAATATAGTTTTAGGTCTACCTTTTTCCAAGTTATCATAGTCTTTGGACTGATTTTTATGTTTCTCCAGCAATGTTATATGAAATCTCAGAGTCTAGACTTTATCTCTAGTTTAAATGTTGGGAATAAAGAGAAATTTCACAAATGAGAAAAGATTAGATATAAGACAGTAAGGATAGAAAGTACATTCCTTTTCTAAACCCACATATTGTTCTGGGTTCAAGCCAACTATTGCCCAAGTAGGACCATAAGCTTGGTATGACCATATACGTTTTCTGAGGGAACTCAAAGATACACATTTTTATATAAAGTGACAGATTTTTTTTAAAATGTGGAAGCCTTAACACGATAAATGTTCATTTATGTTCTCCGATAATAGTAAGACAGAAAAAAGTTCTCTCAATAAAAAAACTCATAGTATATCAGATTGTCAATATGTAAAGCAAATTGAAAATAACAATAAATCACAAGTAAAGAGAACAGCTCTCCAAGCTTTTTAGAGTGAATGCAGTGACTTCCCCTAACTGCTTTGAATTCAGACATACTTTTGAGATAGAATTTTGAGGCCCACCTGCCTGTATCTTTTTTTCAAATGTGTACAATTCAGATTTATTCCATTTTATCAGGCACTTTAGTGGTTTGATTATTGCAAAGGATTAAAAATGTGATTTTTTTTGTTTTATAGATTCTAATTTTGCTTCTTAAATTATTAGAATGAGGGCTTCCCTGGTGGCACAGTGGTTGAGAGTCCGGCTGCTGATGCAGGGTACACGGGTTTGTGCCCTGGTCCGGGAAGATCCCACATGCCGCGGAGCGGCTGGGCCCGTGAGCCATGGCCACTGAGCCTGCGCGTCCGGAGCCTGTGCTCCGCAACGGGAGAGGCCACAACAGGGAGGGGCCCGCGTACAGCAAAAAAAAAAAAAAAAGTTATTTAGAATGAGATGCATTTAAATAAATGCAAAAGGTCATTTAATTTAAAGGTTTGGTTAATTATATAATGTAGCTCCTTGGCTTATATTTCCCTAAGAATTCAGAACCAGTCTTGGTTAACATATCCAAGTTTCAGTAAATGAAAAGAGTGAAGTAAATGTGGTGGATAAAAAGAAAAATGTTAATGGCATAGAACTCATATGCTTATGGTCTTTTAGAATAATAAATTTCTTATAATTCTTCATAGCTTTCCCAGGTGGAACCTTATTGAGATGTGTGATACATTTACACTAATTTTCCAAGGTTTATCAGCAGCAGAATCAAAATGTGACTGTAAGAAACTGTTTTTCCATATCATATTATCCCACTATCTGTAGATAGTTTATTGTAGCCTTACAATGAGTTAAAATGCAGGCAAACTTCGATTAATGACTTACAGCTCATTGTTACACCTATTAATATAGCAAAGTAGGGCAAGGTTGCCCCATTGCATTGAACTGATTTTAGTGCAGGCTAGGCAGAAACCTCCTTACTGGCTCTCACAAATTTACCCATGTCAAGTCCAAATCCATGGTCATCAATAAACCTTGGCTCCCACCACAACAGACGATCCATTTGAAAGAAGTAAAAGCACTAAGGAATATGAGCTATCTTGTTAACAACAGAGTAAACTTCGTTTTGGTCCAAAGATGGGAATAATATTTAACTTAGTTTCCACATTCTCTCATCTCATAATTTCACATCCACAACAAAAATCTTGACCGACTAATTCCAAAAGTTCTGATAGCATTGATCTATACAGTGAAAATGTTATGAAATTAAAATTTTATGAAAATCAATGCTTGAGTGGTTGTAAATAAACATACAAAAATTAGGTGAATATTTTTAGGAAGTTTATTTACTTACATTTCAGTATAGCTAGATTTTTGGGGAGTTGTTTTAGTGAAGTCACATAAAAATCGTGGACTAACTGCCCACTTTGATCTCAAAAGCAGTTCTTGGGTGCCTTGTTTTCAATAGCATTTCAAAATGCAATTCTATTCCTTTATGAGAAAATTAGAACACAAACATTTATTTAAATGTAACAATTCACATAGAAAAGCTGTGAATTATCACAACTCAGTTGGCTCCTTTGCATGTTAGTTTTACAAAACAAAGGTAATGCAAAAAACCTTTCCAAATATTTTCTTAATGTTAAAAATTTATAGTTAACAAAGGAGTAATTTTTTATCTCATCATTCCAAATCTATGCGCTTTATATATTTTAACACTTGAAGTGGTGCTTTTACATGAAGTATTAGGGAACAATTATGCATGCAATTTTAGCGATGTTTAATGGATCAGTGACTGTTTAGAGACTTGAAAATAATGACTTTTATTGCTTTTTACTATTGAGAGTATTTATGATTTCTCAATAAAACAAGTTAGTAGTGTGACAAACATAATAAAATACTGTTTTTCACATTTTTCTGCTTACTTTTAATTTTAGCTTCTTTACTGTAGTTTTTGTCTTCTCTCTCTCTAAACACTAACTGAAGGTCTACATTTTCATATGGTTAGGCTAATAAATACAGAATATAAGGATATCTCATAAAGGGAAATTCTAGAAGTGCCAAAACCATGAATTTAAGTTGTAATGAAACCTTAAAATTTCTGTTCTCATTACTTTCAATTAAGTATTTTTTCAACTGCTCTCTCTTTGAAACTCCTCTAACTTTAACAACTCATTTCAATGACTGTAAAATCTTCACTACAGTGTGGAATGGAAAAACATAGATAAACACGCTTTTCCAACATACCTTCCAGACTGCTATCAGTGTTCTCGTCTGAGAATCATCTCATGAACATTTGGAGAGAACAAAATTTTTAGATGGTTTCCTGTGAAAAATGAGTGTCATTTTAAAAAATTTATATATCTTCTTGGATTTTCAAAGTCCATGTTTTAGTATTTTGCAGACTCCAAAAGCCCTGCATTAAAGTTAAACAATGTCTTACTTTAAAACTGATATCTTTGACTAAAAAGTTAAACTAGCACTTAACTTTAATATTAGTGTAGTTTTTGAGTTTTTTAACATATAATCTGCTGTAACTAATTCATCTTAACAAATGGTTAATACTTAAGTGCTGGGGCCAGAAAAAATGCAAAAGGCATGGTATCTTTTCTAAATAATTCATACTCTCATGAGATACAGAGAAACATAATTCTAATAAAATACATATTGAGTTAATTCCTATTGATAAAGCTGTGGGTGTCAAGGTGTTGTTCAGGGATGGTAGGAACTGTAAGTCAAATTTTACTTATATAAAAATATGAAATATTTATACATTTAAATTTTTATATGAAACGAATAATTTTAACATATTAAAATATGGCTATATCATGTGTCTACATTCTCTTTATTTAAAAAATAACATACTCTGTTGGGCTCCCCTGGTGGCGCAGTGGTTGGGAGTCCGCCTGCCGATGCAGGGGACACGGGTTTGTGCCCCGGTCCGGGAAGATCCCACATGCCGCGGAGCGGCTAGGCCCGTGAGCCGTGGCCACTGAGCCTGCGCGTCCGGAGCCTGTGCTCCGCAACGGGAGAGGCCACAACAGTGAGAGGCCTGCGTACAGCAAAAAATAAATAAATAAAAATAAATAAATAAAAAATAACATACTCTATAAACATTTTAGGTAGCCAAACTTTGAAGTTTTTCCAGTGTAATTCATTTTTAGATTTGTTGTTTATAAGAACTCACTAGTATACTATTGGGAACATACATGTTCCAAGGCATAAAATTAATTTAATAGATTAAATCTGAAATTTAGAAAACTTGATTTTTTTCTCGAAAGCTATAAAAGATCTATTGTTCTCTTTTAATGAATAACACTTTGATCTACTGCTTCTGAAATGTAAACAAAGTACGTTCAGAACACAAACAAAGCAATTAATTCCAATTACGTGATTGGTGAAGATTCATTTAAGTCTACATATGTAAGTCTAAATCTCTGAGAAGCCACATTATTGATATATTTTATATAATTTTTGCAAACAAGAGAAATAAATATTATGACTGCTTCTGAGTATGGCTTTAAACAGATTCCTAAATAATATTTATTAAAATGGAAACCTGGTTCCCCTTGTTTTACATCTGAAATAAATATAATAAATCCTAAATACAATGTAAACATTGTATAGGAGGAGTTGATAAAGAGTAAGAAGTGAAGAATGTAATGTATTCACAAATGAAGTAATGAAGATCCAAATTATGGTGGTGGGCAAAAAATAAATAGGAAGGTGCATTTGAAATACAAGGGGAATCAAACTGCAGGGCTTAGAAAATAGTGGTTGGTAATTTGAAATAGATAATCTGGGAAAGAGATCCAGGCTAGAGTACAGGATGATGAGTTTGCCTTCCTGCTACTGGTTTTGATATGACAACTGGGCTTTTAGATAAGAGTTGAAGAGTATCCATCTAGGTAGACATAGAGCTGGCACTTGAATGTAAGGCGATTTCAGTGTAAAGTCTAGACAAGAGACACAGCTTTGGGCACCATTAAAGTCTTATTGAGAAAATATATAATCTTTTTGCATAATGTTGATATTGTCATTCTTCTGAAAAGGCCAGAGTATCAAGCCACCCTCCCTCCACCCCAAGAAAAGATTATGATAAGTAACAAATGCAACATTGGGAAGTAAAGTATGTTCAAATGGTTATGAGTTAACAGATTTCTCTCACTTTGCACCATCCTTATTTGTAATGAATAACCTAATATATATTTTTTTTAAATAGAGAAAACATAATGTAGCTTTTTTTTTATGGCAGTTAGAAAGGATGGATTACTCAGCATTGAATTTTGTCCATTAAAGTGAATGTAATAAAACTGCAACCAAAAAATTTACAGTGCTATATTATATACATAAAATTAGAATAAAGAATGCTAAAAATACATAGTGGTATATTAGATAATTCATATTTTGGCTTAGTTATTTTGCATCTTTGTTGATTCTGCAGATTTTACCTATGACAAACTGTCAGTTCAACTTTGCATTAAGAGACATGTATTTTTCATGATATTGTTTTGTATGGCAGTATGTTGGATACCAGTCCTTTCAAGTAATCAAACTGCATTGAATAGAGTCATAAAAAAATGCAGCAATCATTTACTCTCATTGTTAGCTTTTCCCTCTAATGCATTGATATTCTTTGCAATCATTTGAACAGCATAATGCACTCTTATTTTGATGAAGGGAAAGTAAAAATTATACTTATTTTTTTAGACTTGGTAAGTAAAGAAAAAGTGCTCATATAATAGTGTTCTGAATTATCACAACAAGTTTGTGACCTGCCAGAATAGTACTAGTCTTATTTTAAGCTTTAGGAGCACCATGATTTTTCAATACATAAGGCATTCAATACATATGCTAATAGAGTCATCAAGAGTCTGGTTAGAGTTACAGCATTTAGAGAATCCTCATCTGAGTACTGAACTCCTAAACAGGACCTGTTAAAGAAGCCTGATAAAGTAGTGAACTCCTCATTCAGACACCATGATGCTATCTATCAAAGACTGGATGAGAAAAGGCAAGGTTTATTATCCAAGACTTACAACTTAATATTTTTATACTTTACAAGTAAGTTACCTTAAAAAGAGGTGGAACTGAAGTCCAACTGAAATGAATCAGGGTTATTAAGATAAAATAAGCATTCCTGGTTGAACAATTTGGTATTGTCCAAGTGCAACTGAGAAATAGCCCTAAATTAAGAGTAGTGTATAGTCCCTATGGTAGGAAAATAAAGATTTTATTATAAAGTAGTTTTGACATAATCCTAGATGAGTTCCTTAAATTCATAATGTTTCTTGAAATCTAACCTTAATTCAGGATATAATGATCTACATGGTGATATAACTTAATTTATTCATGTCACAATTGCTAGCGATGGGAGAATAAGGCAATACTGACAGTAACCACAGCCACAGGCTACGAATTTTAATGGAAATAGTGGCCTATATTACAATGGCCCAGGGCAGAATTTCAAAGTGGGCTGAAACATACGTGAAACATACATATATCAGCATTTATCTTCCTTCTAAATATATGCACATTTATTATACTTAAGATGTTTATTTGTATAATTTTTGTGTTTATTTTTTGAAATTGTATTAAAGAAATTTGGCAATCTCATGGGAGTTAATATATGCTGAAAACTAATTGGAACTTAAACATAAATTGTAAGTAAGTCTAGAGTGTTCAGATGTTTCCTGAAGTTCTTTGTGTATACAGAGACAGAAAATTTATAAAATGCCAAATTGTCTATTAGCATTGCATATTTTTGTGATAGCACATTTTGTCTTTTTTTTCATTACTTTCCATTTTAGAAAGCATTTAGTGTCTTACATTTATTATTGTTTGTGGCTGTTTTGTTGATATTTTCCTGATCGATTTGCAAAGAATTATGTTTGTTTCCTTGGAAAACATGCAGTATAATAATATTGCTTCAAATATTGCAGGATACCAGATTTAACCAAAACTGAACTTAGCCAGTCACCACTACTGAAGCAAAGATTCTGAAAAACATTACAAAGATTCTCTGATTTCTAGGTGGCTTTCATAGAGAGGTCTAGAATTTTTTTTTCCTTCTCTTTCTTTTCTTTTTTGATAGCTCATTAAATGGTGACAATTCCAGGAGCATGGTGCTATAATATTTCCTAGGATGGTTACTTCTGTCACATTGGATCAAGTGATTTGTTACAGTCATTATGCTGAAACAAGTTTAATATAAGGATTAGACTACTGAAAGTTACTGTCTTTAATTCTGAGAAGGTCACCATATATCATGAAATAAGATCATCAATCTGTAAGGAATATCTATGTTTTATTCCCGATAGAATCAAAGTACCCTAAGGTAATACAAATAATTTCCACTTTCACAAAAATATATATATTTTTAAAAGAGCAAAACAAATCCTTTACAATTGTGAAAATAAATATTCTGTGATTTAAAATAACTTATTCCATTAGTAGCAAACCAGAGAGGTTTTTAAAATTTATTTTGATATAGTAAGACAAGAAATATTGTACTGGGAATTATGCAACTTGGTTTTGCTGTTTCTGTGAAATGCAGGCAGACTTCCAGGAGCACTCACAAGGCAGCATTTGGCTTGGTGAGTTCCACAAGATGCAGAGTTGGGTTATCAATCTTTTCTGTGTTCTAAAAGAAAGCAAACTAAGATATACTAAAACACTGTAAGTCACAAGAATTGAAATATTTACCTGTGACATTAACCAGCACATCTTTCTTATAAAAGAAGGAGTATTTATTATATATTGTGGCACAACAAACTACTTTGAAACTTCATGGTTTACATCATTTATTATCTCACAGTTTCTGTATGTGAGGAATCTGGGAGTAGCTTAGCTGGGTCCTATGCTTCGGGGTCTCTCTCAAGCTGCAAAAAGTTTTGGCTGGGGCTGCAGTCATCTGTAGACTCAACTGAGTCAGGCTCTACTTCCAAGCTCAGTCATATGGCTGTTGGCATGCCTCACATCCTCAAGGGTTTTGTACTGAGGGTCCCAGGTCCTAGCTGGCTATTAGCCAGAAGCCATCATCAGTTCCTTGTCACCTGGACCCTTCCTAGGGCAACTCAGTACATGGTAACCTACTTCATCTGATCAAGCAAGTGAAAAGATCCAGAGAAATAGTGTCTGCCAGCATAAAGTCACAGTTTTTTATAGTCTCATCTTGGAAGTGACTTTTCATCACTTTTGCCATATTCTCTTCATTAGAAGCAAGTCACTAGATAAAGCCCACACTTAAAGGGAGAGGTATCTCACAAGGATGTGACTGCCAGGTAGCAGGTGCATTGCTAGCCATCGTAGAGGATTCCTACCATAGAGAGCTATGCAAAAAATAATTGTCAAGTTACCTGGTGAGAATGGGATCGGACCAATGAGTATTATATAATTCAAATATTTTATGAGCTCAGGAATGTACGTAAAGGTAGACCAGATGTCCACATCAGTCTTTGATGGAAACCTTATCCCTGGTTCATGTTTTAATGGGCATTTGCCAAAACTTGCCTGATCGACTCTGTTTGACAAACACTCAACTGATTCTCATATTCTTTCTTTAGATATGATAATTCTGTCAACACACTTTCTTCTCTGTTTGATAATCTGTCTCTTTAATCTGTCTCTGTACATCTCTGAACTGATCCCTTATGTATTAGTTTTAGAGTTTAGTGCACAGAGAACTATCTTATTTAAGAGTTCTTGTATAGCATGTTAGTGTTCTCACCCACATATGGTCTAAATACTTGATTCCATTGGATGAGATGTAAAGAAAAGCTATTCCCCACAAAAGTGCCATTTCTTTAGTTAAAAACAATTCTCATATTTACTGAAAACATTTGAGAACTTTCAATGAAGTTTGACATTTGTTAAGTTTAGCACTAGAACAGAGTTTTGGTTCAGCATTGTATAAATGTTAAATCAAGCTCTAGATATTTAGAACTTTATTCATTCACAATTACTTCTCTAAACAAATATAATTTTATTAAAATTACTGTATTAGTCATGCTATAAAAAATAGAGAAACATAAAAATGCTAAACTTTTAAAAGAAAGATTTTTTTTTCTGCCATACTTAAAAGAAAATAACTAGGCTCTGGTAAGAACTGCCCTTCTAATTGTCACCTTTGGTTTGTTCTCTAGATATAACACATACATTTTTTCTGAAAACTCGATTTATTCACTTCATATTTTGCTTGTTTCTTGCAGTTCTAAAGGATACAGATGCTTGATTTGAAAGATCCTTGTTTCTTTTCTCTGCAGTATCTTATTTTTATCAAATAAGGCATCACTTTTTTATGCTCCATTTTTATTAAGCATAGTAGACAATTTTTCCATCATCACTAAGGTTCAGATATACCCTCAAATGATTTCCTTCCATCCCTGTGTCTTGGTCTTTGTTCTCCCAGAAATGAATAGAAGAATGGAGAAAGTAATAAGAGATTCCATTGTGCTTCTCTTTGCTGAAGTTGGGAGGTCTCACCTTCCAATCAGGACAAGGTAACCTAAGTGCAAAGTACTCCATTCTCACTTGATGGTACATTAACCTCTCTGATGGATTCTCACTTCTTACTAATGAATACTTGATTAGAACACACACACAAAAATACTTTAGCATAGTAGACCTAGCAGCAATATAATTTTTCTTTATTTACAGAAACCAAACAAAACTTTAACAGTGTCTGCTTTTTGTTTTTGTTTCTCATAAACTTTTAAAAGATAACCTGTGCTTCAAACAGCTAAACAGAACAATAGTTTCTTTATACCAACAAGTGCACATTAGCATACATAGCCCTCACTAACTAACAAGTAGTACAGTTAGGTAGACTTCATAAACCTTACAATGATAAATTTACCATTCAAACATAATGGACCAATAGACCAGAATCCAGCTTATATGCATACCCTCAGTCCAGTAAGTTTCATGAATCTGAACCTGGTTTTTCTGAAGAACTCTATTAAGGAAATCACTAAGCATCGTCTTACTATCTAATACTTGAATAAGACTTCTCAAAACCTTGCTCCTAAGCAGAAAACATATTTACCATGAGAATATTTCCCATATAATCAGTGAAAAAGTGTATGTGGATAGTGGACAGCGTAAACCTTCAACTAGTTATGAATAAATACCTGATATTGGTGATGTATTAAAATTTCATTTCACTTAGGCAAACTGTTTTATTTGTTAAATTTACATTTGAAAAAGTTGTACTTATAGAAAAGTTCAAAAATATTAAAACTCTCACATGCATTTTACGATGATTCATTTATTGTTAATGTTTTGTTCCATGTGCTTTATAATTTTCTCTATCTGCATAGTGTTTTCGGAAGTATTTGAGAGTGAGATGTATAAATCATGGTTCTTTATCTGTTATATTTACCCATACATATTTCACAGGGTACTTATTAAAAATAAGGATGTTCTCTTATACATAAACACAGCATATTTATCAGCTCAGTAAATATTTCATTGACACAGTACTTTTATTCAAACTGAAATTGAAATTCTAATTTTGTCATTTGACCCAATCATGTCCTTTATAGCATTTATAGCCTTCCTGAATCCAAATTAGGATCACATTATATTAAGTTGTAATTTCTCTTTAGTCTTTTTGATCTTGTGCATTTTCTTAGCCTTTTCAAAAAATTGTAAAATTGACTTTTTTGAAACAGTCTTAAGAGAATGTTTCTTATTTTGCATTTGATGTTTCCTCATGATTAGACTCAGGTTGTGTATTCTAAGCCAGTATACTACCCAAGTGACGCTGTGTTCTTTTCAAGGTATAATATCCATCTTCCCTTCATTTTGTAATGTTACTTTGATAGTTCCTTCTGTATGTATTTATTGAGCACTTGCCAGGTTCCAGGCAATGTTCAAGGTGCTAGAAATACACAAAGTCATATGGTATGTTACGTACTCTTAAAGACATTATAGCTAGACTTTAATCAATTTCTCTAGGATAGCAAAGCTGTATAAGTATTGGCATAGTGAAAACAATTTAGGAGAGGACAGGAGTTTGGATCCTATGACAAGTGTTGTAACAACACTTAGGTCCTAGTAATACAATGTATGGGATCCAAACCCTATTTGCATGAGTATAGGTTGATCGTTCACAACTAAAACATTTTGTCAGAGGGCTAATTTTTTAACATGAAGTATAGACTTGCCTGTTCCCTGTTGAATATACAAGCAGTAGATAGTTGATGTTGATGATGTTTTAAAAATCAAATTTGCTTGGTTTTAATCATGGACATATGGTTTTAAGAACATTAAGTTCTTAAATAGATATCAGTTCATAGAACCACAGAGTCTAGATTTCTACCCCAATTGGGGAATATCCTTGAGTTACAGAATAAAAGATCTTTAATACCCACTAAACCAAAATTATCTTAACCTTTGGTAGTAAATTCCTCTTTGCCCACAGAGAGCATCAACATCATAGTTGAGCCTGAAGTTCAGGCAAAGGGACTCTTTAAGATACTGACAACAAGAACGTCACTTCTCAGGAGAGCTGAGATACTTTAAACTGATCTAGCCATTTGGAAAATGTTTTTGTTTTCTTTTTCTTTTTTTTTTTTTTGTGGTACGCGGGCCTCTCACTGCTGTGGCCCCTTCCGTTGCGGAGCACAGGCTCCGGACGTGCAGGTTCAGCGGCCATGGCTCACGGGCCCATCCGCTCCGCGGCATATGGGATCCTCCCGGACCAGGGCACGAACACTCGTCCCCTGCATCGGCAGGCGGACTCTCAACCACTGCGCCACCAGGGAAGCCCTGGAAAATGTATTTTGCCCAGGGCTGGAGTTGGCGAAATAACTCCAAGCTGACTAAGATTAACCATAGCCATCTGTACATCTTCAAATGCCTTCTCTCCACATTCTTCAGCTCAGCTTTCATTACTGGTTTGTCTGTTTAGTTTCCCATTTAAAAAGAATGTATTAGATCAGGCTGCCCAGTCATGATTCCTTCTAGCTTCCCAAGAACTAAAGTCTAGTTCCACCTGTCCCAATTTGTCAAATTGTCAAAGTTCAGGTCTCTCCCCTATTAGTGTGCTTACCTAGAGTCTAATACAAAGTTTCTTCACATGTAAAGGACAGGGATTCACTTTCATTGTTTTTGTCGAAAAATGTGGTTACCTTTTAACCTATATATCATAACTTTAGATAATCCTCTGTTCTCAGACATGTTTTAAACTAGACTATGTTCTCTCATGCACTTTCTTCTTTGAAGAAAACTGAAAAATATTTAAAAACAGTTCTCAATTGTGAAACTATTTTTGTTTGCAATATTAGTTGCAGTCAAGAGCTTTACTTCATACTAGCCTTGTAATAAACATATTATCTACTCTGATTTCAGATGAGCTGGGCCATGTTGGTCTACTAAGTAATCCATTATCTACTGCTTGTACTAGTATGTTTGGCTTGTATAGACAGAATACCCTGGTTGATGTGCCTTCTTACACATAGTCCGTGCCCACTCTCTAGAATGGCACTGGGTGCTTATAGAGAAAGCATTCAAAAGGGATCTGGGATTCAGTCCTCTCTCACTTTGACCCAGCTCTGTGGGCCTCAGGTTCTGCAGCTATCACCCTGAAATACCTAAAATTCAAAATCTGTTGCAACTTTTTCAGTTTTTACTTTTTCATTATATTTGAACACAACCTTGACTATAACTTCTGGAAATCACTGATACTGTTATTATCTGCATTTCATGAGAAAAAATGATATTTACCCAGTATTCTCCTGTAAAAGAGCTTGTGCTGAACATCAATCTCTCTTAAAATATTTCTCATGTTAAATGTAGACTTTGTGTCTCTGCTTCTTTGCCTCAGCAGTAGCAGAATGTTCTTACTCTAAATATAAAATTATAAAAAAAGCAAGAAACAATATTTTCTTTAATTAGCTTCTTCCTTTAGGGGTTTTAGAAGAAGGGTTATGACTTGACAAAGATCCTTCCCATCTGTTCCTGTTTGTTTGCTTTTATTTTGACTTCCTTTCGTTGTCTTATCAAATATCACATGAATCATTAACATTTGTTTTCATCACTTGTTTTGGTTTCCCTTACTTTTTATGATTAAGACATTCTGTTGAGAAAAGCTCAGGGTTACTATATTTCATATTGACCTAATATTATTTAAGTAAATATTAAACTTTCTAGATGTATGATCTTATATGTTTGCCCTCTGTTATGTTCGTATTTTCCTCAGCTCTGGAGGAGTGAGATAAGGGCACATGCAACTGTTTTGTGAAAGCAGCAAACTTCATTAGATTACAGGTGTCTGGATATACGTTTTGAACAAATAGATGCCATTTTTAATAAAACTACTGTCTAACAGGAAATGTAATTTATTAAGCCCTTTGTGCTAAAGACAAGTAAAAGATCCTTGTGGATGTTTTTACAAGGGAGTTCTATTCAAAACTGGAATATATACCTATTTGCCTACTGAGTAATACTTTTCAGTAACATACTCCCTTGTTAATGATTCCACTTAGTTTTCATACAATGAAAGCATTGAATTTCTGGTGTCAAGTAATTTGGAATTATTCCAATTTGTATGCCATCTTCTAATCTAAAATCTCATTGTATATTGTGATTGTTATTGAACAAACATCATTAGCTTTTTAAAGTAAATGATAAAGTTATTCAATACTTTAGTTTTATATATGGAATAAAAGCTAAATTATATATCTGTCTATATGCATTAGATGTTACAAATAACTACATATAACAGTAGCTGCAAAAACATTAAATCAGTGTATACGTATAAATGAATCACTTTGCTGTACACCTGAAACTAACACAACATTGTAAATCAACTATATTCTAATATAAAATAAAAATTAAATTTAAAACAGAACAAACTTAATTCACGAACTCAAAACAGAACTGGAAATTTTGTGACATTCTCCATTTCTCCCTCCTCATCCACAGCTAACAAATAACAGATAGAATCTTTATATTTAATGGTCTGAGTTGAAGATTTCAACTTTAATGTTAAAACCTGAGATTCATTTTTATCGGGAGTTTAAAGTTTTTTCTTTAACTCATCTGTAGATCCAAATCTGCATAATAACAGTAAGCAGCATACAAAAATTCACACCTGCAATAAACTATTCAGTGACCTAGATACTTTCTTATACACCAAATTAGAGCTGTAAACATCAAATCACAATGAACTCTGGAACTATTAGGAATTTGTAATCTAAATAGCTTCACTCAGTGCCTACTCCCACATGCTTTTAATTAGAAGAGACTTTTTAATTAAGTACTCCCATGCACAAAGTGTCACTTGATGATTTTTGTCATATCAACCTTCCTTACGAAAGCAAATATCATTGTGTCAACGGAAGATATTTTCTCTGAAACCAAACTATAAGAATTTTAGTTCTGATTTCAAGTTGTTCAGTTGAGGCTCTGCATACTAAAAGAAAACCTCTGTTTTCTGAGAAAATGGTGAGGGACAGATTCACAAAGCAAGGAGACTGATGGTACCAAGGTATCCAAGAGTCAGTCCCTTACATCTGCAAATCAGACAGGGTATTTCCTCCAGTGATCTTTCAATTGCTTATTAGAGGAAATGACATAACAGAATAGATTTGGGTTCACACAACTATCTAATCACTGCACTTCCATTCACTAGCTCTTTGAAAATGTGCAAGATAACTTAACATTTTTGAGCCTTAATATCCTATTTGTAAAAGGCACTAAGAATACCTATTTTGTTGAGTTGTTGAGAAGTTTAGATTTAAAATCTATAAAGTGCCCTGAACACAATAGGTGCTCAGAAAATATTAGCTATACTGTTGGTAATCATTATTACCTTTATTGCCAATTTACTTGATCTTAAAAAAGTTCTCATCCGTTTGAGATATCAAGGAATGATTGCTTCATAAACCCTGCTCAGCATCAGGAAAACATATTTTTCTGTGGCCAACAAATGCAGAAATAAAGACAATATAGGAAATTTTGAGTAGGTGTGAGATTATTTAGTTAGAAGGGAAGTATAATGCACAAAGGGCAGCCATTAAAACAAAACATGAATAAGCCTCTGAGTTTCCAGATGCAAACAGCACACCTCTGAATAATGAAGTCTTAGCCATGAAAATACTCAGGGATTCCAATAATCTCCATCCTGCGCTTGTTTTTACAGGGCCTTCTCTAGGTCTCCATCACTTTGCCTGCTGTTTGAAGAGTTGGGGAAGGAAAGATTATTGGCACCATTATTACATAACATAAAAAAACATGGCACAGTTTGAATTATGGGCCCATGTATTCTTGCTAGCACCCTTGCCATTCAGCTTTCTCTCCGGTGGTTTGTTATCAGAAGCCTGAGATAAACCTACAGTCCCATAACTCAGAAGCCTGCTGGTAGCTCTCTGGGTACATCCATATGTGGTTATTTGCTGTGGGTTGGAGGGCCAATATAACTTCTCTGGACCAACAAAAAATTACTTTAAACCTTTTTTTCCTTACAGACTTTGAATTATCCATAAGTATGTTTTAATAAAGATGACAAAATTATATGGTAGAATTGCCTTGAAAGTTAGGCTCCATAGACAAAGGGAGAGGGAGTTACTCTCTAGGGTCTGTCTATGCCTGGTATGTTTCTGTTTCCAGGTAATTCTAAGGCAGATAATCTCTGATGTGTAAGTATTATTTAATCATGGAAATGCCTTAACTGCAGTTTGGAGGATCTTTTTTTTTTTTTTTTTTTTTTTTCGTTATGCGACCCCCTCACTTTTTTGG
>NW_006790422.1:75806-134568 GCF_000442215.2 Lipotes vexillifer | reverse complement strand
ATGCGAGCCACTCACTGTTGTGGCCTCTCCCGTTGCGGAGCACAGGCTCCGGACGCGCAGGCTCAGCAGCCATGGCTCACGGGCCCAGCCGCTCCGCGGCATGTGGGATCTTCCCGGACGGGGGCACGAGCCCGCGTCCCCTGAATCGGCAGGCAGACTCTCAACCACTGCGCCACCAGGGAAGCCCTGGATCTATTTTATAGCTGGCATCTTTAATGCTTGATGCTTTTGTCCATCTGTTAGGAACATTAGTCAAAAATTTAAAGAGACATTTATTAAAAGTAGATTATTATAGTAGATCAAGTACTGAGCACATAAATACAATGTATATAATTTTTATAAACATGCTTTGTATATGATCTAAAGGGTCTTATAAAATAATTATTCATGCTATAATTTTAATTACTATATTTTTATTTTAAAATTTAGTTTCAGACAGACTTTAAAATTTCTAACATGCTAAAGGGAATTATTTTTAATACATAAGCATAAGTAATTGATTTCTCTGAAAGTTTAACATTTGAGACTGCATTAAAACTTTTAAGGCAAGCATCATGCTGAAGTATTCTCCTTCTGATACTAATGGGAAAAGAAATATGGCTGCTGCTTTCGTGGGTCTCGCCATGTAAGAAGCTTCCCATACGTAACTTCAAAGTGAGACAAAGTGCTATGGAGTTAATTCTTAGGGTGGTTGTGTTGGAGAGTAAATAGGAGACTCTATATAGAGAAGTTTAATAGATGGGAGCAGCAATGTAAGTGGGGAAGGTGGAGATACTTACCTTGAGGCATTTAGAAGGAATAACAGGCCTGAATACTCCAAAGCAGTGCAGAGCTTGGTGTGCCATATGTAGAATGGCACACCATTCTACGAAAACGAGAGCCAGGGTCACTGACTGAGGGAGAGGGGTAACATATAAGGTTAGAGAAGAAAGTCAGTAGCAAATTTAGCACTTGGGTGAAGAATTTGGCTAGTGGACCTTTTAAAACAATGATTCATACTTAATGAATGATTTCTATATATCCATTCTTTGCTACGACATTCCTTCTACTTAATACACTATAGACATAACAGAAGATTAGAAAACAATTTTTCAAGACTTTAAGTTTTTTCTTTAACAACCATTTTTTTTTTTTTTTTGGCCGTGCCCTGCGGCTTGTGGAATCTTAGTTCTGTGACCAGGGATCGAACCTGGGCCCCCAGCAGTGGAAGTGAGGAGTTCTAACCACTGGACCATCAGCAAATTCCCATAATTTTGTTTTCTTTAATGTACAAAGATTCTTTAAAACTCCATAGACTGAAATGTTAATTTTGAGAAAATAATTTCTTTTCCACAAGTATTTTGAAGGACTTCACTGAATAAAATTTGAATTTGGGGGAAATTGAGAATGTTTCTCTCCCCTTGTCTAATCCTAGGAAACGTTGTCTATTTAAAAAAAAAATAAGAATGAGAATGATATCCTCAACTTAAGTGAATACATGCTAGAAATATTGAGATAATTGGAAGGAGAGAGAAGTAGGGATAAATTAAATAAGGACTAAAAATTAGAAAATTTTGGTTAAAAGCATCAGTGTTCTACCTCTTTGGTTATTTCTATGACTAAATTTTA
Organism: Lipotes vexillifer; assembly: GCF_000442215.2. NCBI lineage: Eukaryota > Metazoa > Chordata > Mammalia > Artiodactyla > Lipotidae > Lipotes > Lipotes vexillifer. The sequence continues at coordinate 132,960 of NW_006790422.1, read as the reverse complement.
AAACAATTTAGTTGCTCTTAATAAAAACATTAAGATCAAAATTATCTTTTAAAAGGTCCAGTTTTTAGCCACAATACTAAGAATATGAAAGAAAAGTTTCCGTTTATTTTTATAATATTAGTTTATTAGGTTTATTTATCTACTTTGTATAAATCACATGAAAACTGTATCTGATTTATTCATTCATTCATTCATTCAAACACATTTTATTGAACATATACTGGGTGCTTAGACTATATTAATAAGCCAAACAGCATTCCATAACATCCTGGAAGTAATAGTCCAACTGCACAAATGAGGCTAAGCTAAAACATGTTGTAGGAATATAAAACTTAGGCACACCAATATTTCTGTGAAGTAGAAAAATAGTTTAACATTGGTTTTAAGCTCCTTACTAATTACTGTATCTACCACAGATTATGTATAAGCACTCAATTAGCTTATCGTTGAAGGTGAAATCTGCAAATATTTAGACTCCCTATTTACTAAATTTACTGTAGGCTGTTTCTATTTCCTTATGCTTTAATTCTTGAAGCTATCAGACATTTTGCAAACATTTACATTACAATATACATTAAAAATTTTTTGGAAAACTTTACTTTTCTGATTACCTTCTACTATAGATATTAAAATGTGAAATTTAAACAGATTTTGTACAAATATTTCCAAGGTTTAGACCACACCACAAAGTGGACAGTTGGGAGAGTGTTATATTTGGGAAATAAGCTTATGTTTTGTTTTGTTTGTCCTCTGGATTTTTAATTCCTTATTTTTGCTTCATTCAAGTGGGTTTATTGAAGATTTGATTTACTTTTCTTTTTCACATAGCTGTGTGTTTCTCAATAGGTAAAGCTGAGTAATATATTAATATTTAATTGTTCATTTAATCTCACTTCAAGGTGGAAAGGCTATAGTTCATTGATATTGATGAAATAACCCAAGTGGCTTTCACATAAATAGCAACAAATGTGCACAACAGTTACCTTACACGGTATATTTAACAACACCTCTAAGAAGTAAGATGGGAGCTCAGTCTTTCCTGATGGAGGTATATCTGAATGCATTCAAAGAAAATTTGGTTCTGCAAGCTTGGAGGAAGTAATTGTCATTCAACAGAAATCAACTAGCTTTGCATATCAGTAAAACACATACACATACCCTTATCTATTTTCTGAGTGCTCTGTACTGATATCAAAATAACAAATATATATTTATGAGAACTAGAAACGTTGTATTCTTTTCAGTCACTTAAATTCAATGTAACTATGAAATTAACTTTGAGAATATGTGAAAAATGTTACTTCCTACATAAGTGAAGATAGAATAAAACCCACAAATTTTATATCAGGCTATGTAGTTTTTATATTCACATTTGTCCCCCAGATGTCATATAAGTAATTATTTTTTGTTGTTCATTTTTAGATGGAAGACTGTATTTGAAAACTACTGTCATGTACTGAATCTTTCCTGTTGAAGAAGTCCATGTTATAGTAAAGAACTTTGCAGTCAGGCATTCGTCATTGGAAAGTTTGGGAAAAAAAATAAAGTCTTTTTAAGGGAACTTTCTCAATTTTGTGTATTAATGTTCTTTAAAAGTTTAAGTATTCTACAAAAAAAAAAAAAAGTTTCCTTCATTGGTTTTCACCTGTGGTTCATACCAGAGACCTGAGAATGTTTGTAAATGTACAAGTATCAAACTTCTTACAGTTAATAATTGCAACTTTGCTGCTGGACACTTGTATATGGAGTCAAAGGCAGGTCTCAATAAGACCTAGCTTTGTTTTTTTAATGGAATGAACCATTTTCCTCTTCTGAAAATTCTGTATCTGAGCACATCAAGAGACTCTTGTAGCACTAGTCACCCAGACTTACAGAATTATGTCCTCCAGAAACCAGCAAGAACACTTGGAAATGAACTTGTAGGGGACATAGAGGATTCCTAAAAAGTCAATAAATCAAAGAGTAATATTCTGTTACATTCTATTTTAAACTCTTTAATTGTGGGTTTTCTCCTGACGATTTTTGTTCATGTACTTTCCAAAAGACCAACAAATGGATATTGACAACAACCCCGTGAAATAACATTTTGCATACCTGAAAAGAAGCATTGGAGATAAGCCAAAAAGTTTCACCGAAGGTCATTTTTCCTTAAAAATATATAAACGTAACATGTTTTCATTCCAAACTGGTAGTGGTATATAGAATTTAAAATGATCATTATGCTTCTTCTTCAAACTGTTGGTCACATGTACAGTATATAAACATAAAACATACAAGGAAGGTATTATGTATGCAGTAGTATACTAGAGTTTAGGAAAATGAAAATTTTAGAAAATACGTTTTGTCACCCTGTTGGTCAGAAAGACACCTTTCTGGTATTAACGCATGCAGGCATGTAAATATTTGTCTGGAGTCACAGTATTAATGAATGAGATCTTGAGCATCTGGTGACATCAGAACTCTGTGTCAGCCACTTTTATTTGTATATTGAACCCTAGTTAGTGCCCCAAACTGCACTATTGAGAATGGATTGTGGCTGAACAGTAAATCAAAACACCAGAAATATTTTTATATGTTAATGTCATATTATGTTAATGTTGCTGAAAGACAAAACCTAACAAACCCTTGATCCTTGATGTATCAGTCCAATACCATGTAGCGCTGAGTGATAAAGTTAAAATGTGTTGTGCTTCCCACCCTGGTCAGAGGGAAGGGTGCCTATGTGTTATTTTCACTGTCTTTTTGAAAGTTACAGTATGTGTTTTCACTTTTGTGCAGATAACTGGAAGTCAAGCTGCGAACAGTGCTTATTACATGCTGAAGTTACCTTCTCTTTGTTTTTACATATCTGGAGTTACACCTTTAAAGACTGATACGTGAATCAGTATAGTTGCTTGACATTTTATGATTTTGCTGTCATCTTACAATTTTATGATCATAACATTATTTATTACCATAAATAGCAAAATCTTAAATGACCAAGAAAACTAGCTTAAAAATGTTTAAAGATAGCTCTCATTGGGTATTAATGATTTGAAAAGAAATTAACATTATAGATACACTGGCACTAAGCTTCTATAGTTTTTTAGGTCTTCCTTGCAATACTGGAACATATTTCTTTTGTGTAGCTCGCTATTAACCAGCTAAGACCATTTTTAATGCAATAAAAAGGTTATATATACAGTTCCTATTTTTAGCTTGCTTAAAAGGGAGCAATATTTTTATTTAAAACACTGTTAGTAATTGCTTTGTAGAAACTTGGTTTTCTAAGCATAGTTCTTCCATAACCTTCTTTTGTTATTTGAGCACAAGAGATTCTATTCCTTGTTGTATGTATCTCTTGTTTTTCCCTGTATGCAGTCTTTAAAGGATTACAACACTTAAAACAGAGGAACTTGTGGCAAGCTTTTGAATCATACATTTTTTGAAAGTTTTTTTAAAAGCCTACAACTTCCATAAGTAGTAAAATCAGCCATTGCTCCGCTTCTTGCATAGAGTCACCTATTAAGTAGGTTAAATAGTTTTAAAATACATACTTCCCAGATCTTTGAGAATGTTTTAGTGTTTGATTCGCTATAAAAGGAAATTTTAGCAAGGATTAAAGAAAAAAGCTATCAGCTACATGCTATGAGAGAATCTTACTAACATGTTGTAAATATTGCAAGTCATGAAATGTTATTTTAAGTCTGTAACTTAAGTTTTTTTCCCCTTTATTAGTTATACAGGTTGGTTTAAAATTTGTTTTTTGGTTTAAACAAGTAAAATTGTGCCCATTTTATGGTTTCCATGCTTTTGTAATCCTAGAATTATTAATGTCTGGTTGTTCTATATTATAACCACATTTGCGCTCTATGCAAGCCCTTGGAACAGAACATACTCATCTTCATGTAGGACCTATGAAAATTGTCTATTTTTATCTATATATTTAAAGTTTTCTAAAAATGATAAAAGGTTATTACGAATTTTGTTGTACAAAATCTGTACAAAAATCTGTTTTTACATCATAATGCAAGAATTGGAAATTTTTCTATGGTAGCCTAGTTCTTTGAGCCTGGTTTCAATGTGAGAACCACGTTTACTGTTATTGTATTTAATTTTCTTTTTCTTTTCAACAATCTCCTAATAAAACTGTCTGAAATCTCCCTGTGACTTTATTTACAGTTATTCTTTATTAAATTTTGTGAAATGCATAGCATTGAAGGAATATTCACTTTCTAATGGGAGGCATCTCAAAACAACATAAGTCAGCTCTTTACAATGTGAAGGAAACAATGCTCAATGATTTTATTTAACATGCAACTGCTTCTATCTCTAATATGAATTACTGTGGTGAAAAACATCATAAAAGCACACTCTGTAGTTATTGTTTAACAAGCAGATTTTCCATATTTTGTTTCTTGCCAGCTAAGCAAACTGCCCACATATACATGATTTATTTATGTACATATCTCAGTTTATGAAGCTGTTATTTGTACCTTTTTCCTTTATATTCTTATATTCCCATGATTCTTATTTCACAAAGCTTTGTGCTGAATAATGTAAAGTAGACATGTTGATGGAACAAAATATATTATTCCCATATCTATAAGAGTGTATATTTGTAACTCTAACTCAGTGTTTTGCTTTCAGTCTCTATAATTGGAAAAAAATGCCTTTAGAAACTTTGCAATTCCTATAGCCTTTAATAATATATAAACGTTTTAATCAATCCACAATGCAGCACTCAAAGAAATATTGGGTTACTATCTCTGTGAATACTCTAAACATTCCCAAAAGAATGGAAAATGAATTTTTTTCTGTCTAAAGAGATTATTTCAATGAATTAACAAATTACGATTTATCCCTAATAAAACCTCAAATGTTTATATGACCATTACAAACACATTTTTGTCTTCTGTCCTCATATGTTTTTGTCAGTTAAGACTTGTACTAGAACATCATACAGCCTCTGGATGTTAGTGGCATTTGGTGATGATTTAAGGTTTCTCCCCATGTGTTTTCATTGGCATTAGCAAATTTACAATATGAACAAAAGTTATTTATTACTAGAGAAGAATAAATTATAAATAAAAGTTACATGGATTGCATTTTTACATATGGGAAGTAGGGATGTTAGTAGAATTAAAATATTATTGTAAATGGCATTGTAAATATATCATTTTTCCTCATGTGTAGGCTTGGTGCTAACATTTATCTTTCATATGTACAACTGGTATATAAAAGCTGAGCCAAACCTCATTTATTCCTTTAAACAGATTCATTAATAAAGCCTCTGTTCTGCACAAAGCACTGTGCTAAATGTTGTAATGAATGAAAACATAGCTGTTTTCCCAGAGGAGCTTATAATTTTGTTGGAATAGGAAGTCTTACTTTCAGCAAGAGAAGATTCATTCAGCATCTTCTAGACTGTCATGGATATAGAGCTAGTATTAAGAAGGCATTGGCTTAGACACCTTCCTACTAAGTGGTAACAATCTACTGGCCCATTTTGTACCTTCACCTTCTAGCGACTAATATAAGACAGTTTGGGGGTAAGACAATTCTGTAGAGACTGAGAAAGGGGATGAATACATTTTCCCCTAGTAAAACACCATACTAATTATTCTTTTCATGTTATTTTTCATGTATTTCAGTCACATCACTCTTCTTACCAAGGCTCACAAACTTTGTTTTAAATAAGTAGCCTGTTCGCAAAAATCATCAACAAACAATAAATTCCTAATATTCAGATTATTGAGTATAGAGGTACAATATTCAATTCTTATCATCCAGCATCTATGTGGCTAGGGCAAGTAATGGCCTAAAATGATTCAACCACAGAGCATAAATTCCAAAATGCCAAATGAGTGTGTTAGGTAATGAGTGACATTTGTAGTGGCAGCATCATTTACATTTATAGGTTAATGAGCTAGAGGTTTTGGCTTGAAATATTGCATCTGTTAGGACTCCTTTGGTTGGCTGTAACAAAACGAATTCCTGCAAGTCTAAAGAGCAAAAGGAATTGGTTAGGATGACAGAGGGATGCACATGGGACCTCAAGCCAGGATTGCAACCAACCCCCAGGGACCAGGGTTCCTCTTCAACTTCCATCTTTCTGTTCCTCTCAGTGACTCTGCTTCTTTCTCCTCTCATTGCAGACATATGTGTGTTCCTCTTGGTTCCTCTATTATTCAGGAGCATAAAACCCACCCACCGAAGTGAACAAATCATTTGTTCTCTCTTGTCTTAAGTCAGAATCCCTGAGTTCTAATTGTCTGGAGCCAGAGCACATGGCAGTAAGGTAGCTTGGCACTACAAACAGATGAATCTGAGGAATTTTAGAAACTACTGTGTCCAATTAAATTTGAATCTCTGGGGATTGGGGCTGTGGCATCAGGATTTTTAAGTTCCTAGAGTGATTCTAATGAGCAGGTAAAGTTGAGGACCACTGTCTTGGAGGATGGCAAGTATTACATAGAAAGTGAAAAGTGGGTCTTCTGTTGTGGGGTAAGGGGGGTAGTTGGAGTGAGTGGGGACCATTGTGAGCTGTGCAGACACTATAAAAGCCAACTAATAGTTCTTTAAAATCATAAAAATTACATAAAATCTATACAATAATTCATATATTTTAAAAAAGTAATTCTAGCATTGTGAACCTAATTCTGAATTGAATATGAATCTACAAACCTCCCAATCAGGTTTAATAGAAGTCACATTATTTTTTCTAGGTAAAATTATTGATTAATATGACCTTAGAACTAACTACACAGGGAGGTAAAAATTCTATTTCAATCATTACTGAAGCTTCCTCCCTCTGAATGACCTCAGGCCAAACATTTTTCACAGTCCATACCATTTGGGGAGAACCCCTCTAGTTTTCATGCCTAGAATCTAGTTTTCGAGAAGCTGTCCTAAGCCCTTCCCTTTGGAGAGACTCCAGGTTTGTGGGAGAAAAAAATCGACACAGTGTGGTGTAATTCTTAATGTGGAGGAGAGGAATATTTAAGACAATTAATTTGTAATTGGGAAATTACATGTGAAAGGAGGTAATGTTTCTATGCTTTATTTGAACTGGTAAAATGTCAATCAACACAAGTAGACTTGTGATGTTTTGCATACGGAACGTAATACCTGGAGCAACCATTGAAAGTGCTGTTATCAATATATATGCTCTACAAGGATATAGATAAATCAAAGTGGAATTCAACACTGTAGCAAGATTAGCGCCCAGGTAAAAAGTAAATATTTTAGGGTAATTCATCAAGAACTTTAAGATAACTTTACTAGTAGTTTCTACCTCTCTTAGGTACTTTGGCTGCTCTTTCAACAATGCTAATTGTGTGCCAAACTTTGTCTACTACTACAGATTAAGGTAAGTTTGTTGATACATCTCTAGCACAATGCATCTCTATTTTCTACTTATTGGGTGTACTCACATCCAATAATATATTTCAAACTGATTTTTTTTAATGTAGAAACTGAAATGGTAAATATTAAGTTGTTAACATTTGTTTTTATTTTGTTAATTTAATTTTTATTTTATATTGGAATATAGTTGGTTTACAATGTTGTGTTAGTTTCAGGTATACAGCAAAGTGATTCAGTTATACATATACATATATCCATTCTTTTTCAGATCCTTTTCCAATTTAGATTATTACAGAACATTGAGTAGAGTTCCCTGTGCTATACAGTAGGTCCTTGTTGATTATCTATTTTATATATACAGTGGTGTGTATAGGTTAATCCCAAGCTCCTAATTTATCCCTCCCCCACCAACATTTGTGTTTTAGAAATCCCATTGTTAATTTCTACCTCTACGTTGAGTGTGGAGAGCTGATGTTGATACCAGTCAGTCCTTTTTTACTAATTCATGTTTTTAGATTTACAAAGGAAAAGAGTCTCCCATTGAGATGGGTCTTTTTTTTAAGTCCATCTGGTTGTTATGTGCCTCGGTTCATTTATGATGAACGTCTTTTGGCTCCTTCGATTAATAAATTTTGATGCTTCTTAGTATATGCTTTACATGCTTTGCTTTCACTTTTCCCACAGATAGCTACTATGAGATAATAGGTACACAACAGGGTCTAAATGAAAATGGGAAAGTTCTTGGAAAATGAAGTTCCCAGCAATGTCAACATAACTGGTCAAAAATGGAGAATCAGATCAAGGAACCAACAGGCAAATCATCTAACAGAACAATGTATTTTTAGGGGAGAACAGTCAAGATGAGGGTGGTAGAAAATTCTTAATTGACTAACATAAATGATGCTTTAGCATCGAGATTTGACAAATATTTAAAGCTATCTCTAGGTTTTGGGGACACCGCCTCATCCCTGGGGAATTTTTCACCTGCAGTTGCCTCAGTGTAGCCAAATGTACGTCTATCTTGGTAGGTTACTTAGGAGTCCTCTTTTATCTGTTGAGTATTCAGTGTTAGGCCCAGGGGTCTTCTGCTCATTCTTGCATCTGTACCACATGTATCCACAGTAAGCACTTAGGTATTCTTTACCCCAACAAACACCTCTAATGTTGGAGCATTGTTCCAAATGCAGCCAACCCTCCTTATACCTTTGTCAGAAGAGTGAGCCAGACACACATTTCTACCAGGTGAAATTCCAGCCTGAGATAGACACTGGTCCTCTGTGTCCAATAACCTCAGATCCTCTGAGTGGTCCTCTTGAGGTGCCTTTAGATTTTAGATGAGAGACAGACACCTGTCACCTCCTATGGGTGATTGGAGGGGATTGGACCTGGAAAAAGCCACAGCCCTCAACAATAACAATCTGTTTACCTCAATTCTTTACCCTATATCTTTCATCTCTTACAGTCTGTAGGTGTATGGACAGCTGAGGCCACAAAAGTAGTTTTCAGATAGCTATCTGCAAGCTCTGCATGATGACCCTGCATCTTACCTTGGGAGGTGGTATCCATTTTTTTCATTTATTGATTAATTTATCAAAAGTTACCTTTAATATTTTGGAGATAATTATAGACTAAATGCAGTTATAAGAAATAATAAAGAGGTATCCCATATACACTTTGCACATTTTCTTCAAGGATAACATTTTACATAAATATAGTATAGTGTCAAAACCGGGAAATAAACATTGATATCACCTACCAACTTTATTCAGATTCCATCAGATTTACATGCACTCATTTGTGTGTGTGTTAAATATGTTTAGTTCTGTACAATCTTATCACAAGTGTAGATTCCTGTGAGTGCAACCACAGTCCAGATACAGAATATTTCCATCACAGGGATCCCTCATGCTACCTTTTTAGAGCTACAATCATTAACGTCTCTCCCTACCTTTCTGTATGTTAGGGTTCTCCAGAGAAACATAAACAATAGTGTAAATACACACACATATAGAAATGTACATGCTACCAGGCTCTGTAGAGTATGTAGATCCTTCAAATGCCCCCACCCCTATTCCTCCAATGGACCCTGTGTCCTGTAGAGAGAGAGTAGGTGAAATTCCCTCTGATGCCTGGTATATAGTTGGGTCTAAGCCACCCACATGGATTGCAGCTGCTATTCAGCCCAACACATACCATGTGGATGGAAAAAAGAAGGAATTGCAACAGCCAGTGGGCTGAACTCAAAGAGGTTTGATTGGTGATCAGTCCAGTCCAGGACATTGACCCTTTGCATTAACAGTTAGGCTGTTCTAAAGGGATTAACTTTTTGACTTGGACAATGAGAAACTGAGGGGTGGATGATCATGAATAAGCCCTGTGGGGGCTTATATATGTGGAAAGATGGTTGGGTTATCTTGCAAGAGACTGAGACAGTCCTCACTGTTTCAACCCACTGGTTCATCCCAGCCCTAAGCTGTGTATGGACCCTACCAACTTATACTTCAGTAAATACAACAGGTTAGGTACATAGCCAGCCAGCCAGGACAGTGCCTGGTTACAATGGTGTATTGTCAAGGATGCTGGATTGCCCTTGAAATACACTGACTTGGTTAATGCAGTAACAGAATGTCCTGTATATTCTATTTAATGCCCAAGGCAACTGCCAAATGAGTCTGGCACCACCCACCAGAGTTCCCAACCGGTGAGAAATTGGAAAATTGATTATATTGGTCCCCTCCCTCTGAGTGAGGGTTCTAAATATGCCCTGGCTTGTATGGGTGCTATATCTGGCCTAACCCAAGCTTTGCTCTGTTGTTGGGCAAACCAGGCTGCCACCATCGTGGGATTAGAGAAACTGAGTACAATGTACCAATACCCTGGTGGAATCGACAGTGATTGTGGGTCACATATTAAAGGTCATGCTCTGCAAGACTGGGCAAAAGAACATGACATTGAATGGAGGCTCCATCTCTCCCATAATCTGAAAGCAGCAGGGTTGGTAGAAAGGAAGAATGGAATATCAAAGCAGCAGCTTAAATGACTAACAGGTAAAACTACCTTGGCCAGTGGACTAAGGTATTATCTCCCACTTTAATACATTTAAATGAGCAACTAGTAGGGCCTACTGCTCCATACGCCAGACTGGGGACCCGTGTTGAGACACCCAACTCTATAAAGTTATGGAAGTCATGGGAAACAACCATTGCCCCTTTTCTCACAGTAGATCAACACACTATGCTGCTGAGAACACCATGTCCCATCATGCCTTGGGAAAGGTATTATCTACTGGAATTTGTAATGGGACAGCCCATTGGGATGGATGAGTTACTATGCACCCCTGTTTAAGGGGTTATGACTCAGTCTCCACTGGGGTCCTGTTGTCCAGCTACAAGCTGATGCTGTTGAAACTCACTACACCTGGAATAGAACACTCACCATTGAAAGAGGGAAGAAGGTGGGGGTCTTGGTCTGGCATATCCCACCCCCAGTCCATCTCCTCACACCTGGCAGTGCTGCCTACCTCCACCAACATGTGTAATATGCATAAACAAGTCATGTTCCTAAAGTGTCACCTCCCTCTCCTCGAGGACAAGTGGACATGCTCTGTTTCCCGCTGGTATGATTACTTGGCAATCATCTTTATTCCCTCCACTGGCCTGGAGGACTTTATAACCGTTACTAAATCCACCCAGCAAGCCTTGAATGAGAACAAGCAAAGCCTGTCCTTACTGAACACCAAAATGTCTCTAATGAGAAAAGCTGTCCTCCAAAACTGAATGGCCTTGGACATTATCACTGCCTCACAAAGAGGCACTTGTGCCAGTATCCAAACAGACTGTCTTGTGTCCAGACCTGAGGAGTCTGCTCATGTATCATCTTTATTAAATCAAATGAGGGTGAAAGTGAATTTCCTGAATGATCCAACCCCCAGTCTAGGGGACTTAGTAAATCAGTGGTTTTATCATGAGGCTCTTGGTGGGAAAAATTGTTACTCATTTTGCATGTGCCTATATTTGCATGTGCCTATATTGTTGCTGTACAATCTGCCTCCAATGCAGCCAGAGAGCCGCCAAATGTGCCACCTTCATTCTAATAAAACTCCTTGCTGACTGGAAACATTGCAGGAAAGGGGAACATGTGAGATTGTATGGGCCAGTCACAAGGGGCAGAGTGTTGAAGGAGGTTATTGAGAAGACGTGACCACTAGTTGACCCTTGAGCTGGACCCAGGCAATAGAATGCTCCTTACCCAGCCTCCTGTTCTTGGAATGTATGTTCTGCCCACCTTTTCCACACAGCCTTGAAAAAGTAATATGTTGTTGAGACCATCTGGACTGTTTACAGCACTGAACCTGGTTAAGGCCTCTATGTAACTGTTGAGATTCTAGTAGGCGGGTGCAAAGACCTACTTGTAGCCACCCAAGGCAAGCATAGTAAGTAAGTTCCCTTCTTTCTCAAAACTGATACCTACCAATCTGGAGTTGTCTGCCTTTTTCCTTAGTCTTTTCTTGCCCTTAGTGTACAGGGACCAGTTTCAGATTATACCTGGGGAATTCTCGAGGTTTCAAACAAACATTTATTTTTTAGTAGCTGTAAAATATCTTTATTTCATACTCTTCTTTAAAAAAAAATATTTTTATTTAGTGTATAATTCTAGGTTCTCAGTAATTTTATCTTAGCAATTTCTATGTTACACTGACTTCTGGCATCCATTGACATTTTGGAAAGGTAGTTTGAATATTGTTCTTTGTAGGGAATTTGTCTTTTCTCTCTGGATGCTTTTAATAACTTTTGTCTTTGGTGCTTTGCAGCTTGAATATAATGTGTATAAGTATAAACTTATTTTTATTTATTATATTTGGGAACTGACATCTCCCCCAATAATTGAGGAAGTGTTTTTCTTTAATTTTGAATATTCTAAGCCGTTACCTCTCCAAATAATGTTTCTGTTTTTTATACTTTTTGCAACTTTCTGGAATCCTAATTTAGTTGTGTTAGACTTTTCTATTCACTTCTAGGTTTCTTAACCTTCATACATATATGCGGTTTCTTTAACTCTGCTTCAGATTTATCTTTCAATCTACTAAGTATACAGTTTGCTATTTAACACTTGCATATAATTTTTAATAACAATTATTTTATTTTTCTTTTTAGAAATTCTATTTGTTTTTTTTCAAACCTTCTTAGTCATTCTTGATAGTCCCTCTTTATGTGTTTGGTTCTTTCATTTCTTTATGTATTGTGATATACATGTATATATATCACACTTTTATTCTGTTTCTAATAATTCAATATCATATTACTGAGGTCTGATTTTGCATTCATTGCATTTCTGATTCTCTCTAAAGCCTTATCTTAATATTTTTTAAAAAACTTTGGTTTGAATTCACATTTATTAAAACTTTGTGGGAATCCTTTAAAATCTGGTTTAAGAATGTAGTACTCCATGGAGAAATTTTATTTCCTTTTGCTAAGTGCCTAGGAACACTTTAATTTAAATTTAAATTAACTTAAAGTTCCTAACTTGTAGCCTCTTAGTTCACAGAGTTAGTGTAAATCTGAGTAATCATTTCCAAAGACAGGAGGGTGAGTCTAATTCTCCTGAAGTCTCGAATGAGAATTTCCTTCTCTACCCAGAGCCGTAGCTAATACAAATCTTTTTCCTACATCTGTCTTGGATTTTTTCTACTTGAACCTTTTCACTGAGAGTATACTCATTTGAGTTCTAGCTTCATGGGAAGTTCCCCAGTCTGACTTTATTTCCTGCCCCTCATAATCATGATGATTGTAGCTGAAGCTCTGTCACCATGGATTTATAGATGGCTCAAATAAACAAAGGCTTTCGCTCTTGGCCACTTCCCTGAAGGTCTTCTCTTTTATTCTGGCCTCAGAGTGACAACCTCATGTTTTAAATATTTAATCCAGCATTTGCTGGTTTTGTTTTTGTAACAGGGACGTTTCAGTGTGTTGGACTGTTATGATCAGAAGTTAATACTTACTACATAAAACTTAATTTTCAGACTCCTAAAATACAACTTATATTTAATACAAACATTAATCAATCAATTAACAGCAGTTAAACATTCATATATTATTCTATCATTATAAGGAATTAATGCTATGTGTAAAATTCTTAGTTTAACTTCAGGAATACAATAAATGCTGAAAAATGTCAATTATTATTATTAGAATAACACAAAATATGAAAGTCACAATTTTGGACTTCAGGGAGCATATATGCTGTAGTAAAATAAAAGGTTAAGATATAAATATTATATGTTGATTGCAATTCTAGAAAAATAATGAATATATATAGTTTTAATATGTACCTTTTCACATGAAAAATATTTATTTGACATAATACATACATATATAAACTCTTAAGAAAACCTTCTCCTTTATGATTTTTCAGGATTACCCATTTTTGAAAATGAACACATTACTTTTTTTCCATCAGCAAGTTACTAGAGTTTGTTGATACTTTTTGAGAATTTACAACTATATTTTGCTTTCATCCTTGATTAAGTCAAGTTTCTGCCAAACATGATGCAGCTCAACATTTCATTTTTTTCCTCCCTCTTCCTCCCTTCCTCCCTCCCTCCCTGCAGTCTTTCTTTCCTTCCTTCCTCTTTCTTTCTTTCTTTCTTTCTTTCTTCCTTTCTTTCTTTTTTCTTTCTTTCTTTCTTTCTTTCTTTCTCTTTCTTTCTTTCTTTCTTTCTTTCTTTTCTCTTTCTTTCTACAAAATTTAGAAACAGTAGATAACTTGCCTACTATCTTTTTATGTATGTTACAAAAGTATTTTTTTATTTCTTACTTATTGATCTCTGTATTATTATTGCTGTATATTGTATCACAACCTATGCTATAAATCACAACACTACACTGTTATTATTTTTGTTAAAACAGTCAACTACATTTTAAGGTTATTTAAATAATGAAAAATAAATCTAGCATTTACTTACAGTGTTATCATTTCCTATGAGCTTCACTGTTTTGGCAAACCATTTTTTAAAATCCAGTATCATTTCTCTTGTGCCTGAAGGACTTCCTTTTACATTTCTTTTAGTGTGAGTTTGCTGGTGATGAATTTTTTCAATTTTGTATGTCTCAAAAGCCTCTTTGCTTTCATTTTTGAAGGAAATTTCCATAAGTATAAAATTCTAGATTGACAGTTTTTTTAAGTACTTTGATTTTACTGCTTTATTGTCTTTTCATTTACATTGTTTTTGACAAGAAATCTGTGCTCTCCCTTATCTTTATTCCACTGTAATGTGTCTTTTTCCTTTCTGTATGCTTTTAAAATGTTCTCTTTATTACATGTTATGTGCAATTTGATTATGATATACCTTTATGTAGTTTCCTTTATATATTTCTCATGTTTGAGGTTTGTTGAGATTCTTAGTTCTTTTGGTTTATAGTTTTTATAAGGTTTGAGAAATTTGGAGCCAATATTTCTTGTAGTTTTTTCTTCCACCCTTTCTCCTTTCTTCAGGTATTCTAATTGTATATATATTAGACTGCTTGATCTTATCCCACTGTTCAGGCTTTCTTCTGCAATTTTTAATCTTCTCTTAATTTCATCCAGTGATATTTTATCCCAGACATTTTTGTGTTATTTTCTAGAATGGTGATTTGGGTCCTTTGAAAAAATACATTCTGTGTCTAAATATGTTCAATATTTTGGAATGTATGCAATATAATTATACTGCCTTAATCCTTTGTCCTCTGATTCTAAGATCTACCAGCTCTGTGCAATTTTTAATTCATTGATTTTTCTCCTCCTTATATTTCAAGCATTTCTGCTTCATTGCATGCCAGGTAATTTATTATTATATGCCAGTCTTTGTGAATTTTACTTTATTAGATTCTGGATCGAGTTTTGTTCTTGGACAATGTGTCAGAGTCCTTAGGAACAGGCAGAGTTTCAATGATCCTCTAGGAAAACACAGAGGGCTCAACCTATAGTCATATGCATGCCTATAATTTATCATGAGGAAAGGATAAAAAGCAAAATCAGCAAAGGAGAAATGCATATGGGGCAAAGTTTGAAGGAAACCAGGGCCAAGCTTTCAAGGGTCTTCCCAGAGTGGAATCACAAAGGACATTCATAAAGCCCCCAGCAATGAGTTGTGACAACATGTTCCCAACCAGGGAAGTACCCCCAGTCTGTCAAGTACCCAAATCCCATAGACCTAGAGGGAAAGAATATGTGCATCTTAAGCCATGTTTTTGTTTAACCAGTTTAGGCACAGTGAGTCACTTTTATCAGTTTATGATAGGAACTCTTCATAGACCTAAGTTCCCAGATGCCAGTCAATGCCAACCTTGCATGCAGGTTGATTGCTACGTTAACTCTTGTCTACACAGATGCTATTGAGTTACTCAGAAACAGCTTCATTCCTTCCATTCTTGATTTGAAATTTGCTAGGTGGGCCTGGAGAACTCTTTTGTTTTGTGGTTAATTATTTCCCACTACTGAAGCAAGACACTTTGAGTACTTTATCCAACAGTGCATGAATTGTAGGTTTTAGAGTCTGACTTGTAGGAATAGGCACTATTCCACAGACTGGTGAACCTCAGGTTTAGTTCCCTCTTATTCTTGTGGGTGTTTCTTTGCCAGCCTTACATAGTGCTGATCAGGACTGCTGAAAACTCAAAAGAAATACCCTATAGGTATCCTAATTTCTCTCTGTGTGCAATTCTTTCTTTGTTGGTACTCTATTCTGTGAACTCAGGTCCCTCTCTTCTCCCCAGACTCTGAGGTTTATCTCTTCAATCAGAAAGTCCTGCAGTCTGTGCCTGTCCCCCTCCTTGTGACTTAGACTGAAATCTCTCTCCATGTAGTAAGACTTAGCAATCTGAACGTTTCTTTTATTTATTTTCTTTCTCTCAGAGATCACTATCTTCTATTGCCAGATGTCTAATGTCTTGAAATTTTTGTTTCACATATTTAGCATGTTAGTTATTTTGGGGCTCAAGGATAAATCTCTAGTCCCTATTATTCTATCTTGGCCAGAAGCTAAGATTTCTCAGGAAACATGAATTTAAATAGTTACATGTCATGGTGTAGTATAAGGAAGATATATTTAAATAGCCGTATTTTGAGGTCTATTACCAGGTTAGCCTCCAGTTACTCCTTTCACTTTATCAGATTTTCTTCCTTTTTTTACCATTGAAGGTTCCCATGCTCAGTCATCTGAACATATTTTAACAGTGCTACTTCTTATTTTGTTCTCTATATTTGAATGTCTTGAGATTTTTTGCTCAGAATATATAATTTTTTTTTTTTACTAACATTTTACCTATACCATCCAACAAGGCTAGACTACCACCTTCTCTGTCCTACCTTTGTCTTGTTGCCTCCTTTTAATCTTAATTATGAATCAGTTCAGATGCTAATTTCTTAGGAAGAATTTCTTGATGATCCTTCCTATTCAACTCACTCAACAAAGGCCACAACGCTTCTTGACTTTCTCACAAGGCATTGGACTCTATGATTACACCTAAAATGATTTATAATGCTTTTTTTCCCCTTTGGCTTCTTTTCTTTGAATGTGAGTCTCTCATGGAAACAAATTCTGTCTTCTTTTGTTATTTATGCCATAAATCCCAGCTCTGGTAATGATTTCTAATAGTTGATTAATAAATGTTTGTTAAAATCATTATGAAATTATGAACTGAACTAGCTCTAAAAAACGTTTTCTATCATCTAATATAACAACTTACGTTATAACTAAAAATGATTGCGGCCCAATGAAAACAACAGTACGGTTTTGTTAAGCATCCACAGAAAGATGCTTTAGGGCTACAGGAACATGGGGCTAAGCTCCTTGGTCAGGATGGACCAGTGAAGGTAGTAAGGATCAGGGATAAGCACAGAGCTGGCAAATATAACTGACATGAAGCAAGACGAGGTGAAAATGTACGTAGTTGGAGGGCACATGGTGTTGACAAGAATAAAAAGGCACAATTCTTTGCCTTATAAATTCTTAACCTTAATTTATTTTATATCCCCTTAATGGCACTACAGAAGAAATAGGAAAATCTGAGTCATGTATTTTAGAATGAATACAAATAATAATTATAATAATAATAGTAGCAGCTAACATTTATTGCACATTTACTCCTGAACTATATGTTAAGCGCCCTCCTAAGAATTTGATGCACATAACCTCCTTTAAGCCTCACAGTAAGCTCTGAGGTAGGCGCTTTTGCATCCACATTTTCAAGATGAGGAAGAGAGACCCAAAGAGATTAACAAGGGGCTTCCCTGGTGGCGCAGTGGTTGAGAGTCCGCCTGCTGATGCAGGGGACACGGGTTCTTGCCCTGGTTCGGGAAGATCCCACATGCCGCGGAGTGGCTAGGCCCGTGAGCCACGGCCGCTGAGTCTGTGCTTACGGAGCATGTGCTCTGCAACCATAGAGGCCACAACAGTGAGAGGCCCACATATCGCAAAAAAAAAAAAAAAAAAAAAAAAAAAAAAAAGAGAGATTAACAAGCTGTCCTGTGCTCATGCAGCTACTAAATGTCAATGTCAAGCCATTAGTTTATAATAGTCATGACTCTCACTAACTCTTGATAGAAATCCCAGATGAAACTTCCTTGAGCAAAAACAAAAACAAAAAAATAAAAAAGGAAATTTTTTTTCAAATCCAGAGTTATTTTTGCGTCTCAGTTTGATTCAGTCTCGATGATGCAATCAGGATTCAATTAAAAAAAAAAAATCTCTCTAACAAGTCTTTCTCTTGTTTTCCTCTCTTTTTTAAGATACACAAAAACTATAATTCCTTCATGTAGTTTAGTCGTCCATGCAGCTAGTTCCCATTGATAGAAAAATAGAAATTTTTTTCTTCACCAACAGTATGGGTAAAATAGCTAATTTTTTCACCCAAAAAATTATCTCCTTCCATTGTGTAATGTAGTTATAAATATCTTTTCTTTTTTTAGATCAACACTTTCAAAGTAAAAGCATGTGACTGAATTCTAGCCAGTGGATTTGGGAGACAGCTCATATAGGCCATTTCTAGGTCTGGCCCATTGAAATCTCCCATATAATCCTTTGTATTCTCTTTTTACCTCAGAATGACACTGAAAAGCACATTTGCTGATGAAATAGCTTGCCTTAGCCTATTTTCCTGAATGCCTATGTGAAATATAATACCGTCTTCATCTTTCACCTATTTGTTTGGGTAAGAAATAACTTATTTTTAAAAGCCATTGTTAAAAGTTAGTGTTACTTAAAAAACAGAATAGTTTTTGGTTTGACTTTTAGGCCTAAATTTATTAATTTGTCCATGCCTGAAATTTGGCTAAGTGGAATTGCTACTGTGATTAACTTAAGTCTTGAGGTCACCCTTTGAGTTAGAGCAGACTCAAATCTACCTAAGTTGCTTGGACTCAGAATTGAAGAAGGGGGATCATTTATTATAGATATAGTGTAGTTTTTGTTGCTGTTTTTTTTTTTTTTAACCAGGAAAAATAAACCACAACAAAGTGGTAGATTATATCTACTATAATTTTTGATGAGAGGTTCATCAAATAAGTCATATTTTAAGTTTATAGCCTTCATGGCTTATTGACACATACTATCTCATTTTGTCATATGCCCTTGTGAATTGTGTAATATAGGTCATCTTATCCCCATTTTACAGTTGAGGACAGAGTTGAGGAATGTTTAAGTGTCTCTGAATTTGAGGGCAGATAGGTTTTTAATTCATTTGAGGTTGTATGTGATTGAGATAAAAGAAGTGATACTAAATAGGGAATAGTTGAAATCTCTACTCACTGACTTCCTCTTTTATGGAAAAAGAAGTTTTGTTTCCTGGCTCCTCCATTTGCTTGCTTACAGTATTCAGGTAACTGGTAAAGGTGAAAAATAAACAAAGGATAAAAATGATGAAGAAACGAGGAAGAGGAGGAAGTATAAAAAGAAAATGGAAGAAGGAGATAGAGTGGGAAGTGGGAGAGGAGAGTACAACACGGAAAAAGAGAACAAATGAGAGCAGAAGTATGGGGAGGGATTTTGGTGGCTTAGAATGAGGGAAGAGAAAAGGCAGCTGCAGATTAACAGCAAGATTGAGAAGTGGAAATATGAGGAAGGAGGATTTTTAGGTACATTTTTATCACACTATTGGGCACAGTGTAAATACTCAAATTGTTTTCATTGTTTTTGGCTACTAAAATATTGATATTTTAATGCAACCATGTGCAGAAACTAGTTAATGTTTACTATTAAGTAAACTCAGCTTTATTAGATTTAGAAATATTGAAAAGTCAATGCACATATTTGAAAGTTAATCAGGTAGATGTACTAGTAGAGATTTGAATACTTCTAACCCTAGTCTCTGTAGTTAAAACTTGTGTAGACATCAGTGCACATTATACTTGAATTTCTAATTACAGCAGGTTCCGAAAGACACAGCATTTCCTAACAAAGTATGTGTCAAAAGGTGTGCAATCTGGACTCAGAATATTCCAGACCCATTGCCACTATTTACAGTCTAAATTCACATTTGACTTTACAGGATTCTTAATTCACATCTGATTGATTTTTTTTAGCTGTTTCAATTCATTCTTTCCCCTATGAGTAGTCATATTTGTAGATGAGTGTGCACTAGATACATTATTTTCTTGGCTTTTGAACAAATTTAGATGAATATTAGGAAATATCTTTCAAAGTGTGTTTACTGTTGTTCAGTTGTTATGTTGAGTACTGATTTCATGCTTGCTTGTCTTTCTGTGCTCAGAAAAAGAGTCACACAACTGTTTGTTAATAGCCTGTAAAGTGATAACAACTCATATGTAGAGAAGGTCAAATTTTTTTTTTTGAGTGAAGCTATCTTTATTTTATTTTATTTTTTTTAACATCTTTACCTGTAAAGTGATAACAACTCATATGTAGAGAAGGTCAAATTTTTTTTTTTGAGTGAAGCTATCTTTATTTTATTTTATTTTTTTTAACATCTTTACGGAGTATAATTACTTTACAATGGTGTGTTAGTTTCTACTTTATAACAAAGTGAATCAGTTATACATATACATATTCCCCATATCCTCTTCCATCTTACATCCCCATCTCTCCCACCCTCCCTATCCCACCTCTCTAAGTGGGCACAAAGCACCGAGCTGATCTCCCTGTGCTATGTGGCTGCTTCCCACTAGTATCTATTTTACATTTGGTAGTGTATATGTGCCCATGTAACTCTCTCACTTTGGGTCCCGGGGCCTGTGCTCCGCAAATGGGAGAGGCCACGACAGTGAGAGGCCCGCATAACGCAAGAAAAAAAAAAAAAAAAAAAAGAGAGATTAACAAGCTGTCCTGTGCTCATGCAGCTACTAAATGTCAATGTCAAGCCATTAGTTTATAATAGTCATGACTCTCACTAACTCTTGATAGAAATCCCAGATGAAACTTCCTTGAGCAAAAACAAAAACAAAAAAATAAAAAAGGAAATTTTTTTTCAAATCCAGAGTTATTTTTGCGTCTCAGTTTGATTCAGTCTCGATGATGCAATCAGGATTCAATTAAAAAAAAAAAATCTCTCTAACAAGTCTTTCTCTTGTTTTCCTCTCTTTTTTAAGATACACAAAAACTATAATTCCTTCATGTAGTTTAGTCGTCCATGCAGCTAGTTCCCATTGATAGAAAAATAGAAATTTTTTTCTTCACCAACAGTATGGGTAAAATAGCTAATTTTTTCACCCAAAAAATTATCTCCTTCCATTGTGTAATGTAGTTATAAATATCTTTTCTTTTTTTAGATCAACACTTTCAAAGTAAAAGCATGTGACTGAATTCTAGCCAGTGGATTTGGGAGACAGCTCATATAGGCCATTTCTAGGTCTGGCCCATTGAAATCTCCCATATAATCCTTTGTATTCTCTTTTTACCTCAGAATGACACTGAAAAGCACATTTGCTGATGAAATAGCTTGCCTTAGCCTATTTTCCTGAATGCCTATGTGAAATATAATACCGTCTTCATCTTTCACCTATTTGTTTGGGTAAGAAATAACTTATTTTTAAAAGCCATTGTTAAAAGTTAGTGTTACTTAAAAAACAGAATAGTTTTTGGTTTGACTTTTAGGCCTAAATTTATTAATTTGTCCATGCCTGAAATTTGGCTAAGTGGAATTGCTACTGTGATTAACTTAAGTCTTGAGGTCACCCTTTGAGTTAGAGCAGACTCAAATCTACCTAAGTTGCTTGGACTCAGAATTGAAGAAGGGGGATCATTTATTATAGATATAGTGTAGTTTTTGTTGCTGTTTTTTTTTTTTTTAACCAGGAAAAATAAACCACAACAAAGTGGTAGATTATATCTACTATAATTTTTGATGAGAGGTTCATCAAATAAGTCATATTTTAAGTTTATAGCCTTCATGGCTTATTGACACATACTATCTCATTTTGTCATATGCCCTTGTGAATTGTGTAATATAGGTCATCTTATCCCCATTTTACAGTTGAGGACAGAGTTGAGGAATGTTTAAGTGTCTCTGAATTTGAGGGCAGATAGGTTTTTAATTCATTTGAGGTTGTATGTGATTGAGATAAAAGAAGTGATACTAAATAGGGAATAGTTGAAATCTCTACTCACTGACTTCCTCTTTTATGGAAAAAGAAGTTTTGTTTCCTGGCTCCTCCATTTGCTTGCTTACAGTATTCAGGTAACTGGTAAAGGTGAAAAATAAACAAAGGATAAAAATGATGAAGAAACGAGGAAGAGGAGGAAGTATAAAAAGAAAATGGAAGAAGGAGATAGAGTGGGAAGTGGGAGAGGAGAGTACAACACGGAAAAAGAGAACAAATGAGAGCAGAAGTATGGGGAGGGATTTTGGTGGCTTAGAATGAGGGAAGAGAAAAGGCAGCTGCAGATTAACAGCAAGATTGAGAAGTGGAAATATGAGGAAGGAGGATTTTTAGGTACATTTTTATCACACTATTGGGCACAGTGTAAATACTCAAATTGTTTTCATTGTTTTTGGCTACTAAAATATTGATATTTTAATGCAACCATGTGCAGAAACTAGTTAATGTTTACTATTAAGTAAACTCAGCTTTATTAGATTTAGAAATATTGAAAAGTCAATGCACATATTTGAAAGTTAATCAGGTAGATGTACTAGTAGAGATTTGAATACTTCTAACCCTAGTCTCTGTAGTTAAAACTTGTGTAGACATCAGTGCACATTATACTTGAATTTCTAATTACAGCAGGTTCCGAAAGACACAGCATTTCCTAACAAAGTATGTGTCAAAAGGTGTGCAATCTGGACTCAGAATATTCCAGACCCATTGCCACTATTTACAGTCTAAATTCACATTTGACTTTACAGGATTCTTAATTCACATCTGATTGATTTTTTTTAGCTGTTTCAATTCATTCTTTCCCCTATGAGTAGTCATATTTGTAGATGAGTGTGCACTAGATACATTATTTTCTTGGCTTTTGAACAAATTTAGATGAATATTAGGAAATATCTTTCAAAGTGTGTTTACTGTTGTTCAGTTGTTATGTTGAGTACTGATTTCATGCTTGCTTGTCTTTCTGTGCTCAGAAAAAGAGTCACACAACTGTTTGTTAATAGCCTGTAAAGTGATAACAACTCATATGTAGAGAAGGTCAAATTTTTTTTTTTGAGTGAAGCTATCTTTATTTTATTTTATT
Source organism: Lipotes vexillifer (assembly GCF_000442215.2). Lineage (NCBI taxonomy): Eukaryota > Metazoa > Chordata > Mammalia > Artiodactyla > Lipotidae > Lipotes > Lipotes vexillifer. The sequence goes on along the minus strand of NW_006790422.1, from coordinate 109,943 downwards.
TTTTTTAACATCTTTACGGAGTATAATTACTTTACAATGGTGTGTTAGTTTCTACTTTATAACAAAGTGAATCAGTTATACATATACATATGTCCCCATATCTCTTCCATCTTACATCCCCATCTCTCCCACCCTCCCTATCCCACCTCTCTAAGTGGGCACAAAGCACCGAGCTGATCTCCCTGTGCTATGTGGCTGCTTCCCACTAGTATCTATTTTACATTTGGTAGTGTATATGTGCCCATGTAACTCTCTCACTTTGTCCCAGCTTACTCTTCCCCCTCCCTGTATCCTCAAGTCCATTCTCTAGTAGGTCTGCATCTTTATTCCCTTCTTGCCCTTAGGTTCTTCTTACCATTATTTTTTCTTTTATCTTTTTTTTTTTCGATTCCATATATATGTGTTAGCATACGATATTTGTTTTTCTCTTTCTGACTTACTTCACTCTTTATGACAGTCTCTAGGTCCATCCACCTCATTACAAATAACTCAGTTTCATTTCTTTTTATGGCTGAACAATATTCAATTGTATATATGTGCCACATCTTCTTTATCCATTCATCTGTCAATGGACACTTAGGTTGCTTCCATGTTCTGCCTATTGTAAATAGAGCTGCAGTGAACATTGTGGTACATGACTCTTTTTGAATTATGGTTTGCTCAGGGTATATGCCCAGTAGTGGGATTGCTGGGTCCTATGATAGTTCTATTTTTAGTTTTTTAAGGAACTTCTGTACTGTTCTCCATAGTTCTGTATCAACTTACATTCCCACCAACAGTGCAAGAGGGTTTCCTTTTCTCCACAACATCTCTAGCTTTTATTGCTTGTAGATTTTTTGATGATGGCCATTCTGACTGGTGTGAGATGATACCTCAATGCAGTTTTGATTTGCATTTCTCTAATGATTAATGATGTTGAGCATTCTTTCATGTGTTTGTCGGCAATCTGTATATCTTCTTTGGAGAAATGTCTTCTGCCCATTTTTGGATTGGGTTGTTTTTGTTTTTTGATACTGAGCTGCTTGAGTGGCTTGTATGTTTTAGAGATTAATCCTTTGTCAGTTGCTTCATTTGCAAATATATTCTCTCATTCTGAGGGTTGTCTTTTCATCTTGTTTATGGTTTCCTTTGCTGTACAAAGCTTTTAAGTTTCATTAGGTCCCATTTGTTTATTTTTGTTTTTATTTACATTTCTCTAGGAGGTGGGTCCAAAAGGATCTTTCTGTGATTTATGTCATAGAGTGTTCTTCCTATATTTTCCTCTAAGAGTTTGATGGTGTCTGGCCTGACATTTAGATCTTTAATCCATTTTGAGTTTATTTTTGTGTATGGTGTTAAGGAGGGTTCTAATTTCATTCTTTTACATGCAGTTGTCCAGTTTTCCCAACACCACTTATTGAAGAGGCTGTCTTTCTCCACTGTATATTATTGCCTCCTTTATCAATGATAAGGTGACCATATGTGTATGGGTTTATCTCTGGGTTTTCTGTCCTGTTCTATTAATCTATATCTCTGTTTTTGTGCCAGTACCATACTGTTTTGATTACTGTAGTTTTGTAGTATAGTCTGAAATCAGGGAGCCTGATTCCTCCAGCTCTGTTTTTCATTCTCAATATTGCATTGGCTATTCAGTGTCTTTTGTGTTTCCATACAAATTGTGAAATTTTTTGTTCTAATTCTGTGAAATATGTCAGTGGTAGTTTGATAGGGATTGCATTGAATCTGTAGATTGCTTTGGGTAGTAGAGTCACTTTCACAATGTTGATTCTTCCAGTCCAAGAACATGGTATATCCCTCCATCTCTATGTATCATCTTTAATTTCTTTCATCAGTGTCTTATAATTTTCTGTATATAGGTCTTTTGTCTGCTTAGGTAGGTTTATTCCTAGATATTTTATTCATTTGGTTGCAGTGGTAAATGGGATTGTTTTCTTAATTTCACTTTCTGATGTTTCATCATTAGTGTATAGGAATGTAAGAGATTTCTGTGCATTAATTTTGTATCCTGCTACTTCACCAAATTCATTGATTAGCTCTAGCAGTTTTCTGGTAGCATCTTTAGGATTCTCTATGTATAGTGTCATGTCATTTGCAAACAGTGACAGCTTTACTTCTTTTCTGATTTGGATTCCTTTTATTTCTTTTTCCTCTCTGATTGCTGTGGCTAAAACTTCCAACACTATGTGGAATAATAGTGGTGAGAGTGGGCAACCTTGTCTTTTTCCTTATCTTAGTGGAAATGCTTTCAGTTTTTCACCATTGAGGACGATGTTGGCTGTGGAGTTGTCATATATGGCCTTTATTATGTTGAGGAGAGTTCCCTCTATGCCTACTTTCTCGAGGGTTTTTATCATAAATCTTTGTTGAATGTTGTCGAAAGCTTTCTCTACATCTCTTCAGATGATCATATGGGTTTTCTACTTCAATGTTTTAATATAGTGTATCACGTTGATGGACTGGTGTATATTAAAGAATCCTTGCATTCCTGGGATAAACCCCATTGGTCATAGTGTATGATCATTTTAATGTGCTGTTGGATTCTGCTTGCTAGTATTTTCTTGAGGATTTTTGCATCTATGTTCATCAGTGATATTGGCCAGTAGTTTTCTTTCTTTGTGACATCTTTTTCTGGTTTTAGTATCAGAGTGATGGTGGCTTCGTAGAATGGGTTTGGGTGTGTTCCAACCTCTGCTATATTTTGGAAGAGTTTGAGAAGGATAGGTGTGAGCTCTTCTCTAAATGTTTGATAGAATTCGACTGTGAAGCCATTAGGTCCTGGGCTTTTGTTCGTTGGAAGATTTTTAATCACAGTTTCCATTTCAGTGCTTCTGATTGGTCTGTTCATATTTTCTGTTTCTTCCTGGTTCACTCTCGGAGGTTGTGCATTTCTAAGAATTTGTCCAATTCTTCCAAGTTGTCCATTTTATTGGTATATAGTTGCTTGTAGTAATCGCTCATGATCCTTTGTATTTCTGCAGTGTCAGTTGTTACTTCTCCTTTTTCATTTCTAATTCTATTGATTTGAGTCTTCTCCCTGTTTTTCTTGATGAGTCTGGCTAATGGTTTATCAATTTTGTTTATCTTCTCAAAGAACCAGATTTTAGTTTTATTGATCTTTTCTATCATTTCCATCATTTCTTTTTCAATTATTTCTGATCTGATCCTTATGATTTCTTTCCTTCTGCTAACTTTGGGGTTTTTTTTTGTTGTTGTTGTTCTTCTTCTTTCTCTAATTTCTTTAGGTGTAAGGTTAGGTTGTATTTGAGATGTTTCTTGTTTCTTAAAGTAGGATTGTATTGCTGTAAACTTCCCTCTTAGAACTGCTTTTGCTGCACCCAATTGGTTTTGGGTCATTGTGTTTTCAGTGACATTTGTTTCTAGGTATTTTTTGATTTCCTCTTAGATTTCTTCAGTGATCTTGTTATTAAGTAGTGTGTTATTTAACCTCCATGTGTTTGTATTTCTTACAGACTTTTTCCTGTAATTGATATCTAGTCTCATAGCGTTGTTGTTTGAAAAGATACTAGATACGATTTCAATTTTCTTAAATTTACTAAGGCTTGACTTGTGACCCAAGATATGGTTTATACTGGAGAATGTTCTAAGAGCAATTGAGAAGAATGTGTATTCTGTTGTTTTTGGATGGAATGTCCTATAAATATCAATTAAGCCCTTCTTTTTTAATGTATGATTTAAAGCTTGTGTTTCCTTTTTTATTTTCACTTTGGATGATCTCTCCATTGGTGAAAGTGGAGTGTTAAAGTCTCCTACTGTGATTGTGTTACTGTTGATTTCCCCTTTTATAGCTGTTAGTAACTGCCTTATGTATTGAGGTGCTCCCATGTTGGGTGCACAAATATTTACAATTTATATTCTTCTCAGATTGATCCCTCGATCATTATGTAGTGTCCTTCTTTGTCTCTTGTAATAGTCTTTATTTTAAAGTCTATTTTGTCTGATATGAGAATTGCTACTCCAGCTTTCTTTTGATTTCCATTTGCATAGAATATCTTTTTCCATCCCCTCACTTTCAGTCTGTATGTGTCCCTAGGTCCGAAGTGGGTCTCTTGTAGACAGCATACATATGGGTCTTGTTTTTGTATCCATTCAGCCAGTCTATGTCTTTTGGTTGGAACGTTTAATCCATTTACATTTAAGGTAATTATCAATTTGTATGCTCCTATTACCATTTTCTTAATTATTTTGGCTTTGTTATTGTAGGTCTTTTCCTTCTCTTGTGTTTCCTGACTAGAAAAGTTCCTTTAGCATTTGTTGTAAAGCTGGTTTGGTGGTGCTGAATTCTCTTAGCTTTTGCTTGTCTGTAAAGCTTTTAATTTCTCCATTAAGTCTGAATGAAATTGTTGCTAGGTAGAGTAATCTTGTTTGAAGTTTTTTTTCCTTCATCACTTTAAATACGTCCTGCCACTCCCTACTGGCTTTCAGAGTTTCTGCTGAAATATAAGCTGTTAACCTTATAGGGATTCCATTGTATGTTATTTGTTGTTTTTCCCTTGCTGATTTTAATATTTGTTCTTCGTATTTAATTTTTGATAATTTGATTAATATGTGTCTTGGAATGTTTCTCCTTGGATTTTTCCTGTATTGGACTCTTTGTGCTGCTGGACTTGACTATTTCCTTTCCCATATTAGGGAAGTTTTCAACTATAATCTCTTCAAATATTTTATCAGTCCCTTTCTTTTTGTCTTCTTCTTCTGGGACCTGTATAATTAGAATGTTGGTGCATTTAATGTTGTCCCAGAGGTCACTGAGACTCTCTTCAATTCTTTTCATTGTTTTTTCTTTATTCTGCTCAGCACTACTTATTTCCACTATTTTATCTTCCAGGTCACTTAACCGTTCTTCTGCCTCAGTTATTCTGCTATTGATCCCTTCTAGAGAATTTTTAATTTCATTTACTGTGTTGCTTGTCACTGATTGTTTGCTCTTTATTTCTTCAAGGTCCGTGTTAAACGTTTCTTGTCTTTTCTCCACTCTATTTCCAAGATTTTAGATCATCTTTGCTGTCATTATTCTGAATGCTTTTTCAGGTAGACTATTTCCTCTTCATTTATTAGACCTGGTGGGTTTTTGCCTTATTCCTTCAACTGCTGTGCATTTCTCTGTCTTCTCATTTTGCTTAACTTACTGTGTTTGTGGTCTCTTTTTTGTAGGCTGCATGTTCGTAGTTCCTATTGTTTTTGGTGTCTGTCTCCAGTGGCTAAGGTTGGTTCAGTGGGTTGTGTAGGCTTCCTGGTGGAGGGGACTAGTGCCTGTGTTCTGGTGGTTGAGGCTGGATCTTGTTTTTCTGGTGGGCTGGTTCATGTCTTGTGGTGTGTTTTGGGGTGTCTGTGGCCTTATTATGGCTTTAGGCAGCCTGTGTGCTAATTGGTGGGGTTGTGTTCCTGTCTTGCTCGTTATTTGGCATAGGGTGTCTAGCACTGTAGCTTACTGGTCATTGAGTGGAGCTGGATCTTGGTGTTGAGATGGAGATCTCTGGGATATTTTCACCGTTTGATATTACGTGAAGCTATGAGGACTCTTGTGGACAAGTGTCCTGAAGTTGGCTCTCCCACCTCAGAGGCACAGCCTGACACCTGGCTGGAGCACCAAGAGTCTGTTCTCCTCATGTATCAGAATAAAAGGGAGAAGAGAAAGAAAGAACAACATGAAATAAAATAAAGTAAAATAAAATAAAGTTATTAAAATAAAGAATAAAAAAATTATTAAGAAAAAAATTTTTTTATGTAAAAGAAAAAAACAAAAGAAAAAAACAGGTGAGAGAACCCTCAGACAAATGGTAAAAGCACAGCTATACAGACAAAATCACACACAGAAGCATACAAATGCACACTAACAAAAATAGAAAAAGAGAAAAAAAATATATATATATCGTTGCTCCCAAGGTCCACCTCTTCAATTTGGGATGATTCATTGTCTATCCATGTATTCCACAGATGCAGGTACATCAAGTTGATTGTGGAGCTTTAATCTGCTGCTTCTGAGGCTGCTGGGAGAAATTTCCCTTTCTCTTCTTTGTTCGCACAGCTCCCGGGTTTCAGCTTTGGATTTGGACCCACCTCTGCCTGTAGGTCGCCTGAGGACATCTGTTCTTCGTTCAGACAGGACGGGGTTAAAGGAGCAGCTGATTCAGGGGCTCTGGCTCACTCAGGCCAGGGGGAGGAAGAGGTGCGGATGCAGGGCAAGCCTGCGGCGGCAGAGGCCAACATGACATTTCACCAGCCTGAGGCATGCCGTGAGTTCTCCTGGGGAAGTTTTCCCTGGATCATGGGACCCTGGCGGTGGTGGGCTGCACAGGCTCCCAGGAGGGGAGGTGTGGATAGTGACCTGTGCTTGCACACAGGCTTCTTGGTGGGGGCAGCAGCAGCCTTAGCGTCCCATGTCCATCTCTGGGGTCTATGCTGATAGCCACAGCTCACGCCAGTCTCTAGAGCTCCTTTAAGCAGCACCCTTAATCCCCCTCCTCATGCACCAGGACACAAAGAGGCAAGAAAAAGTCTCTTGTCTCTTCTGCAGCTCCAGACATTTTTCCAGACGCCCTCCTGGCTAGCTGTGGCGCACTAGCCCCCTACAGTCCGTGTTCACGCAGCCAACCCCATCCAATCCCTGGGATCTGACCTCCAAAGCCAGAGCCTCAGTTCCCAGCCCCGCCTGCCCCAGCGGGTGAGCAGACAAGCCTCTCGGGCTGGTGAGTGCTGGTTGGCACTGATCCTCTGTGTGGAAATCTCTCCACTCTGCCCTCTACACCCCTGTTAATGTGTTCTCCTCCGTGGCCCCAAAGCTTCCCCCCTCTGCTACCCGCAGTCTCCGCCTAGGTAGGGGCTTCCTAGTGTGTGGAAACCTTTCCTCCTTCACACCTCCCTCCCACTGGTGTAGGTTCTGTCCCTATTCTTTTGTCTCTGTTTTTTCTTTCTTTCTTTTTTTTTTTTTTTTGCCCTACTCAGGTATGTGGGGAGTTTGTTGCCTTTTGGGAGGTCTGAGGTCTTCTGCCAGCATTCAGTAGGGTTTTTTTTGGTAGGAGTTGTTCCACATGTAGATGTATTTCTGATGTATTTGTGGGGAGGAAGGTGATCTCCTCGTCTAACTCTTCCGCCATCTTGAAGCTCCTCCTCTCGAGTTGAGAAGGTCAAATTTAATAAAGTGTTTTATGAGCATATTCCTAGTTATATTTGATAAACACAGAAGTATTTAATTTCAAAAGTTTTGGTCTCTTTGAGAATCTGAAATTTATTATGAAATAAGAACTTGTGACTGAATTGCTTAATTTTAGTCAATTTTATGGCTAATTTAATTAGGAGAACTTAGATATAACAATAAGCATATTTGTAAGAGAAAGAAATATTTCTTTAGGGAAACCATTTTATAAATTGAAAATCCTCCTATGAATAATCCTAGTACACTTACTGTGAGGAAATCAGTCAGGCTGCAGCAATTCAAGTACTTAAAATACTTACTTAGTTGAACCTTATATTTAATTTTTCTTAAATCTTAGTATTTGTATTCTTTTGGTTTGAAAAGTCATATATGCTGACAGAATATTTCAGTTAGTTGGAACTTATTTTGATGCTATGTGGGAAGAAATCAATGCCTGAGTTCTCTGAGAAATAGACTCGAAGTTTGCATGCAGATGTTCATTGGGATGTATTCTTTGGATCAACAACTGGAAGAGTGAAGAAAATAAGACTGGGCAAAGGAAGAAGTTGAAGTTCAGTGATGTTCAAAGAAGGGCCTCAGCCAATCCCAAAGGAGCTGGGATTACCTACAAAGTTGTACAACATAAAGGCAAGAAAGGCTGGGCTCCATAGCCTTGCAGGAAGCAGTTAATATATATATATATATATATATATATATATATATATATATAGTTTGGTTTTTTTTTTCCAGAAAGGGGGACATGACTTTCAGTGAAAGTCTTGGAGAGTTACTCAAATAAATGATGTTAGTAGTTGATAAGTCCAACAGCTAAAGGAATGAGTCTCGAAGACGGGACATGTGTGAACTACCATGGTATCCATTGCAATTAAAAAACAACAACAACAAAGAAACTAGAAATATCTTCCCATATTGCACAGCTCAGTTTCAGAAACAAGAATATGGTTCACAGTATAGCACCTCTATAGCAGTAGGTATTAATGAGCTTTCTCATCATATACTTAGTGTTCTTTACCTTTTACCTTTTTTTTTTCTGCTTTGTACTTTTTCAGCTGTGTTCTGTCTCTGGTTTTCATTGCTGCAGCTACTGCTGTTACTGGCTAACTTATCTTTTGTTTATTTATTTTTGCGGTACGTGGGCCTCTCACTGTTGTGGCCTACTCCCGCTGCGGAGCACAGGCTCCGGACGCGCAGGCCCAGCGGCCATGGCTTACGGGCCCAGCTGCTCGGCGGCATGTGGGATCCTCCCAGACCGGGGCATGAACCCGTGTCCCCTGCAACGGCAGGCGGACTCCCAACCACTGTGCCACCAGGGAAGCCCCTAACTTATCTTTTAAATCATCTAAGTCTTCAGAGATAACACAGCATTCTTTCCGTGGGTCCTCCTTCTTTCTATACACTCTACTGTCTGCTTCTTATCTCACATTCTAATTCCCTAGGGGAGAGAATGTTATTGTTTTAGACTCTCACCATTCAATAAAATGTGTCTCTTGGAAAATCTTTTGTGCCAGGTCCTATTAAGTGTTGATCTATATAAATGATTGCCTTTGAGTATGTGATGTGGCCAAATTAGTGAGATCACAGGGCATACAACATGATGATCTATTTATAAAGAACTTCCCAGAAAGAAGTTCTGAGTAAGGCAGGAAATAAGGGGCTACTCTATAGGGGTCGATTTAAACTGAAGCTCATTGCCTGGCTTACAAATTCATAGTAGCAACCCCCTTACAGGGATTTACCCCCACCCTCCATAATGTTTGACCCAGCTGGGATTATCAAATTTCACTCTGCACTTAACATTTAGGAAGATAGTTTAAAATGAGGATTTTTAGGGTAACTATAAACATTTTGTATCCATTAGGCTGCAGATAACAACACAACTCTAGTTAGTTTCAGAAGAAAAGGATTTAAAGGAGGCGGCCAGATGCTTACAAAACTTGGGGGGTGTTTGCCCACCTGGCTCCTGATTTGACTTCCAGGAGTAACTCTCAATACAACACCATGGCACTGGCTTATCAAAAGGGCTGCTTCCCCGGCTGTAATCAGTTCATTAGGGAATAAAGCACTCTCTGCCACAACACATATCAGTAAATGGACAGCACATACTTTCCCTGTTGGCACCAAAAAGCTATGGAAAAGGCAAAGGCATCTATCCTACAGCCGTCACAGGAAAATCTGACCATATCCATAACCTTAAATGCAGCAGAAATAGGGGAGGCAGCAGAAGCAGAGTCTCTGCTTCATGATATTCACTTTCATCTTGCAAACTATTACAGATGCATCTACTTGCAGAAGATAATCCTACATGGAATCAAGAGGAAGGCAGTCTTGAGAAAGTTTCCCTATCTTCTAATCTACAATGAGTAAGCTAACCTGAACCATCTGCCAAAACCCTCAGTAAATCTGATACTGGTGTCCATGAACAACAAATTGAGAAAGCAAATTATCAGATGGTAACTCATTGGGTAGAAGTTAGTGTATTCTAATAAAGAAAACAAGAAAGTAAATAGAGAGAATGATACTACCAAACATTAAAGAAGAATTAATACCAATCCTTCTCAAACTCTTCCAAAAAACAGAAAAGGAGTGACTTCTTCTAGACTTATTTTATGAGACCAGCATTATCCTGATACCAAAATGAGCCAAAAATGGCATAAGAAAAGAAAATTGCAGGCCAATATCCCTGATGAACATAACTGAAAAAATCCTCAGCAAGTTACTAGCAAACCAAGTTCAACAATACATTCAAAGGATCATATGCCATGATTAAGTGGGATTTATTCCAGGGATACAAGGATGGTTCACCATCTGCAATTAGTCAGTGTGAAACACCACATTAAAAAATTGAAGAGTGAAAATCAAATGACCATCTCAATAGATGAAAAAGTAGCATTTGACAAAATTCGACATTCATTTATGATAAAAACTTTCAACAAAGTGGGCATACAGGAAATGTACTGCAACATAATAAGGTCATATATGACAAGCCCACAGTTAACATCAGGTTGAGTTTCTATATACTAATAATGAACTATCAGAAAGAGAAATTTTTAAAAATAATCCCATCAAAAAGAATTAAATACCTAGGAATAAATTTAAACAAAAGGTGCAAACTTATATATTGAAAAGTATAAGATATTACTGAAAGAAATTGCAGAGTACACCAATAAATGGAAAAATATTCTGTATCCATGGATTGAAATAATCAATATTGTTAAAATATCCATACTACCCAAAGCAATGTACAGATTTAATATGCTCCCTGTCAAAATTCCAATGGTATTTTTCAAAGAAATAAAACAAATAGTACTAAAATTTGTATGGAATCACAAAAACACTGATTAGCCAAAGAAATCTTGAGAAAGAGCAACAAAGCTGAAGGCATCATGCTCTCTGATTTCAAACCATATTACAAAGCTATAGTAATTAAAACAGTATGGTGTTGGCACAAAACCAGACACATAGATCAATGGAACAGAATAGGCAGCCCAGAGATAATAAACCTATTCATATATGGTCAATTAATTTATGACAAAAGAGGCAAGAATATGCAATGGGGAAAGGACAGTCTCTTTAATAAATGGTGTTGGGAAAACTGGAGAGCCAGAGGCAAAACAATAAAATTGAACCACTATATTACACCAAACACACACAAAAAAACCCCAAATAGATTAAATACAATTTAAGGCCTGCAACATGAAACTTATAGAAGAAAACATAGATGGTATGTTCCTTGACAAAGGTCTTGGCAATGATTTTTTGAATCTGACACCAAAAGCAAAAGCAACAAAAGCAAAAATAAATAAGTGGAACTATAGTGTACTAAAAAGATTCTGCACAGCAAATAAAGCCATCAACAAAATGAAAAGACAAGCTACTGAATGGAAGAAAGTATTTGCAAATCATTTATCTCATAATGGGCTAATATCCAAAATATGTGAAGAACACATACATTTCAATAGCAAAAAACAAACTGGTACCAAGTCCAAGCTCATACTTCTTGACAAGCCAATAAATCAAGAGACAAGTTGTTGGGGCAAGTAATAGTGACTTTATTTGAAAAGACAGCAGACTGAGAAGATGGTGGACTAGTGTTCCAAAGAACCATCTTACCCGAGTTAGAATTCAGGCTTCTTTTATACCAAAAGTGTGGGGATGTGGTTGGTTATTGCAAATTTCTTGGTGCTAAAATACTTTGTTTTTGCACCTCTCCATGTAGGTCATGTCAGGCTGTTCCTGTAAACAAGACAAATGTTATTCTCTGTCCTGCAACTTTTTATCTCTATATAAATGGAAAAGTGTTGTACCTTTAAAGGTCAGAACATTGAGAATGGGCTATCCTGTATATTTCAGGCTATAAGCAACATTTTTAACTTGCAGCAAAAGTGGTAGAATACAAAGGTCAAAGTAAAAGAAACAGATCCAATATGGAGTCATATTTGTTCTTCCCCATTACAAAATAATCCAATTAAAAAATGGGCAGAAATCTGAATAGACATTTTTCCAAAGAAGTCATATAAATGACCAACAGGTACATGAAAATATATTCAACATTGTTAATCACCAGGGAAATACAAATCAAAACCACAATGAGATATCACCTTATACATGTTAGAAAGGCTTTTATCAAAAAGATAAGAAATAAAAAGTGTCGACAAGGATATAGAGAAAAGAGAACCCTTGTGCTCTATTGGTGGGAATGAAAATTGGTACATCCAGCATGGAAAACAGTGTGGAGGTTCCTTAAAAAAATAAAAATTGAATTACTATATGATCGAAAAATTTTGCTTCTGGAGTATTTGTTCAAAGAAAACACTAATTTGAAAATATATATGCTCTATATTCATTGCAGCATTATTCATAACAGTCAAGATATGGAGGGCTCCCCTGGTGGTGCAGTGGTTGAGAGTCCGCCTACCGGTGCAGGGGACATGGGTTCGTGCCCCAGTCCAGGAAGATCCCACATGCCATGGAGCGGCTGGGCGCATGAGCCATGGCCGCTGAGCCTGTGCATCCGGAGCCAGTGCTCCGCAATGGGAGAGGCCACAACAGTGAGAGGTCCGCGTACCCCCCCCCAAAAAATATATATATATATAAACAACCTAAGTGTCCATCAATGAATGAATAAAGAAACTGTGGTATATATATACAGTGGAACATGATTCAGCCATAAAAAGAATGATGTTTTGATATTTGCAAAAATATGGGAGGGCCTCAAGGATATTATGCTTGGGAGCTAAGTTAGACAGAGGTAGACTAATACCATGACCTCTCTTATATGTGGAATCTAAAAAATAATAATAAAAGTTTATAGATGTGGACAATAGAATGGTGGTTGTCAGAGGTGGGGGGGGGAGAAATGGGTGGAGGTGGTATAAATTTATTACAAAATACATAATTAATAGTGATCTTTTTTTAAAAAAAATCATTCAGAATATTCACCTGAAGATTTCTTAAAAAAAAAAATTGTGAACAATTTAAATTTACAAAAATGTAGAGAAAAGTTATAAAATTATATATCAAATACTATATGTACCATATATTCATTATGCTATATTTGTCATAATTATTTTCTATCACTTTTCTTAAAGGTAATAACATTTATGAATACAATTAGAAACTCAGCCCATCCTTCCCCCTTTCTTACTTGCTCAAAAAAAAGGGGGAGGGTGGCCTTTCTTAACATGTCTGGATTCTACAGTGTTATTAAATATGTCCTAATTACTTTAAAGTACATAAAGATACTATCTATGATTTTCCTTTTTCTTTTTTGTAAAATATTTGTGGACTTTTAAATAGATACAGATACAGCATTGGATGTTATAGTTTATTAATCTTTGACCTTAAATAGTAAAATTTAAACTACTGGATAATATTGTCAACTACATTAAACAATGGACTGATTACTTAATAAAATCATAGTTAATATGGCCCCAAGGCATATCATCCAGAATTCCTCTTTAGTGCTGTTTCCCGCCTTGTTTCTAAGGCTGATAAAGCAGAGAGGAAGGAGACAAGAGGAGATAATGCATGAAGCAGCAGCACTGAGGGCAGCCAAGGCATCACTTAGCAATTGCCACTCACTCAGGGACAAATGTGCTACTTGCTTCTCTCACTGCACCCTCTGCCATAGGTGAAGTCCCATGAAATTAATACAATCTATAGATTTTTCCTTTTAATTTGTAAAATAAAACTGGATAAAACCTATTGTGCTGCCACATGAGTTTCTGTAACACAAACTGGCTAACACACATTTGGTAAAAATGGGAATGTCATAGAAACATTGTATTGACTTGATTTTTCCCCACACCACTCCCCAGTTAATTAATCCAAGGGATTTAATTTAGGGGCAGAGGGGTTGGAAGAGATACCACACAGCTTGAGGTAATTACTAGATTTCACTTGCTCCTTCCATAACTCTTATCTTGACAGTGGCTCCTACATTCATTCCTTCTACAGCCCTGCACACAGACTGCTGTTGTTCAGGAGGTGATACTGAGTGAGATTCTCCCCTGACACTGACAATTCGTTAGGTGCCTGAATTTTCCCTATTATGGTAGGAAAAGAGATGTCAAATGCAAGGGACTTCTTAGTCCACAGTTGTTTAACTACGCCATCTTTCATATCCTTCTTCTCCCCCTATTCCCAAAGCATCCCTTCTAAAGGAGGTAACACTGAACTGAAAATGAAGTTACCCGCTTGCTGGAAGATTTTCCCTCTGGCCCTCTGTTCATGGTATCTGATTTATAAATTTGCTCATTGAATACTTTCAAAATCAGTAAAACACGCCTACTAATTTTTATGTGAAAACAAAGACCCTCTTATCTAGTCCAAGTGGTCTTGTTAGTTTTAAAAGACTAAAACTGGAAGTGGGTTCTCATTTTTCCTTAGTGTAGACCTTCATGTGGCTTGCACTCAAGGGACATTTCATCTGGGTAGTGAACAAAACCGGCTACTTTCCAAGGGCTCCCTTGAACTGGATTCATGCTGGAAGAATCTTGAAGGATGGTCATTTTCTGAAGTAGTCATTTCACTTTTTTTTTTTTCTTTGAACTTGAGCGAGATTTTCCATCTTTTCACCAATAGAAGATTCAAGTCCTCTAGAACTTTGTTCCTTTGTTTCTCACCAGCTTTGTTTCAGATATTTTTCTGTTTAAAGCTGTTCTCTCTGCCTGTTGCAGGTCACAATCCACCAGCTGATCTTTGCTCATTTTTGGATAGTACAGGTAGGGAGGGATGAAGCACCTTTTCCCAATCATCCAGAAAGTCTCTCCCTGACCTTTGCCCTATAACACCATTCCCCCCACCTCACAGACATCATTCATGATTTGAGGATTTCTCATGGTTTTGTGACAGATGGAAATGTGATAAAGCAACCCTACTGACTTCATTCCAGAATCAGTACACACTTTATCTCCAAATAGGCATTATTGGATATCTGGGGACTCCCGCACCAATAATTTAAGATGATGTTTCATCTTGAAGACACCGAGTACAGTTTTTCTGGTGGCGTCTTTAAAATCTTAGCATCATGGCCACTGTTATTCTTCTGCAGGAGGCTTGATACTGTTACTGAGCAAGGTTATTGGACTCCTTAATCAATAGAAACTGATAAGTGTCCAGACAACAAATTCAGGCAAGGCTTTATTGGGAGCAAAAACAAGTAACAGGTTCCCTTGCATGCTCCCTAGAGGAGGGGAGGGTGGGAGCTGGTCCCTTAAATCAGGTGAGGGTAGGGGCAGGATCAGGGGTCAGGGTGGAGGAGTAGCTTGGGTGGTCTGCCTACCCCCTTGGTGATGCCATGTGCAGGGACCATGTGTAGTACCCTGCTTTTGCTCAGGACACCTCAGAAGTGGCAGTTGGGGTTTTGGTCTTTCTGTACCTTACTATCCATAATTTGCCCCAGCTGTACATGCATGCAGTTATTTCTAGTCCCTTATCATTTCTTTGTATTCTGTTGTTCGAGGAGACATTTGTCCAAGCGCCAGCACTGCAGCAAAGTGTCCCAGCCCATCGCAACACTACCATATACATATTAGTGGAGGAAAATATTAAGAACCTTTGATGGGCACTATTTTAAGACATGTTATATCATCACATAATTATCTAATTGAATCATAATCATAAACAACATTATGGGGTATTATTAGACCATAATAAAAATAAAGAGATAAAGCCATGAAGTTTAGGTGATGTTCCTGAGGTCACACAGCTAGAAAGTGGAGGAGTGAGTAATAGGATTCAATTAGTCCTACTCTACAATCATTCTCTCAAAAATCTTTCCATTATACCTGGCTACTTATTGTTTTTATATATACATGAAATAATCAGGGAATGTTGTTAAATATATGTTTATTAGAAAAAAATTAATATCCAATAAGGCAGTTTAGATCAACATTTCACAAACTTGAATGATATTTTAAAGCACAAGCAATTCCATCAAACCCCATTGTCGCTTTAATCTCTTTTTAATTTAAAGTACTTCAGTATATACAAATATAAAAGGAAGGGTAAAAATCTTTTACTTATAACCCCAAGAACCAAACAATTTTATACACTAAATGAAGCAAACCCCAAAACATATAAACTCTAAATTCATATTATATTATGTTTGATGGTGTTGTGCTGAAATTAAATCATTCCTTACAGCAGCGGTGCCCAACCTTTTTGGCACCAGGGACTGGTTTCATGAAGGAAAATATTTCTACAGACTGGGGCGGGGGTGGGGTACGGGGTGGGGTATGGTGCAGGTGGTAATGCTAGTGATGGGGAACAATGGGGAGCAGCAGATGAAGCTTTGTTTGCTTGCCTGCCTCTCACCTCCAGCTATGTGGCCCGGTTTCTAACAGGCTGGGGGTGGGGGACCCCTGCCTTACAGAATGAATATGGTAATGACTGTTATAGTCAGACTCTTATACTTGACATACCTGTACTGCTGTTTGCTAGGGCATGGCACAAATATCTCACTACTACCTCCTTTTCAAACTACTGTGAAATCTTTTCCAGAATGCTCTAAGATTATGTGGCATTTATTTGACACAAAAGCATAGTTTACTAAAGCACCATATATTAAATCTTCCTCTGTTCTTTTTCATCAATGTGAGCCAACCTAAGTAAAAGGGTGTGATATACAAGTTAATGCAAACCTGATTGCCAGGCTGGACATTAAAATTTGAAGGTGTTTGTTGAACCAGATAACCCAGAGTATACATATGATAATTTTTTATAATGTTCTGGTTTTATATTATTTGAAATAATTTGGGGCTGATATACACCCTTCATGAACCTTAGTTTATTTATCCATAAAATTAAGACAGAAATAATAGCTACCTTATAATTTATGTAAATATTAAAAGAGTTAAATTGTGTTCAATCCTTAGAAAATGTCTTTCACTCAACTCTAAATAACTATTAATTTTTATTCTTAACAATTTTTATCATAAAATGAACACAAGCTATTTTAGAAATTAGTATTAAAAGCTAACCAACAAAACTCTTAGAAGAAAAACATAGAACATTCTTTGACATAAAATTGTAGCAAAATTTTTTTAGAGCTGCCTCCTAAAGCAAAGGAAATAAAAGCAAAAATAAACAAATGGGACCTAATTAAATGTAAAAGATTTTGGAAAGGAAACCATCGACAAGATGAAAAGACAACCTATTGAATGGGAGAAAATATTTGCAAATGATATAACCAATAAGGGGTTAATACTGAAATATATAAACAACTCATACAACTCAATATTAAAAAAAAAGCCTAGTTGAAAAATGGATAGAAGTCCTGAATAGACATTTTTCCAAAAAGATATACAGAGGGCCAACAGGCACATGAAAAGATGTTCAACATCTTTAAACATTAGAGAAACGCAAAACAAAACCACAATAAGATATCATCTCACAACTATCAGATATGGGCACCATCAAAAAGAACAAAAATAACAAATGTTGGCGAGGATATGGAGAAAAGGGAACCTTAGTACACTGTTGGTAGGGATGTAAACTGGTGTGGCCACTATGGAAAATAGTATGAAGTTTCGTCAAGAAACTAAAAATAAAACTACCATATGATCCAGCAATTCCACTCATGGGTATAAATCAGAAGAAAACAAAAACAATGATTTGAAAAGATATAGGCACCTCAGTGTTCATAGCAGCATTATCTACAACAGCCAAGATATGGAAGCAACCTAAATGTCCATCAACAAGTGAATGGATAAAGAAGATGTGGTGTATATATATATATATATATATATATATATATATATATATGCACACACAATGGACGATTACTTGGCCATGAAAAGGAATAAAATTCTGCCATTTGCAACAACATGGATGGACCTAACTGGTATTATGTTTAGTGAAATACGACAGAGAAAGATAAATACTGTCATGTATTCTAAAAATTAAACAAATATATATAGGAATATAACAAACAGAAACACACTCAGAGATACAGAGACCAAACTATGGTTACCAGTGGGGAGAGGGAAGGAAGGAAGGGCAATATAGTGGTAGGGGATTAAGAGGTACAAACTACTATGTGTAAAATATATAAAATACAGGAGCTTCAAGATGGCAGAACAGTAAGACGTGGAGATCACCTTCCTGCCCACAAATACATCAGAAATATATCTACATGTGGAACAACTCCTACAGAACAGCTACTGAATGCTGGCAGAAGATCTCAGACCTCCCAAAACACAAGAACCCCCCACGTACCTGGGTAGGGCAAAAGAAAAAAGAAAAAACAGAGACAAAAGAATAGGGATGGGACCTGCACCAGTGGGACGGAGCTGTGAAGGAGGAAAGGTTTCCACACACTAGGAAGACCCTTCACAGACAAGACTGCGGGTGGCGGAGTGGGGAAGCCTCGGAGCCACGGAGGAGAGCTCAGCAACAGGGGTGCAGAGGGAAAAGTGGAGAGATTCCCGCACCGAGGATCGGTGCTGACCAGCACACACCAGCCTGAGAGGCTTGTCTTCTCACACGCCGGGACGTGGGGGGACTGAGAACTGAGGTTCAGGTTTCGGAGGTCAGATCCCAGGGAGAGGATGGGGTTGGCTGCGTGAACACAGCCTGAATGGGAGGAGTGTGCCACGGCTACCCGGGAGGGGGTCGGGGAAAAAGTCTGGAGTTGCTGAAGAGGCAAGAGAAATTTTCTTGCCTCTTCGTTTCCTGGTGCGGGAGGAGAGGGGATTAAGAGCTCTGCTTAAAGTTGCTCCAGAGACGGGCACGAGCCGCGGCTAACAGTGCGGGCCCCAGAGATGGGCATGAGATGCTAAGGCTGCTGCTGCCGCCACCAAGAAGCCTGTGTGCGAACACAGGTCACTCTCCACACCTCCCCTCCAGGGAGCCTGTGCAGCCCGCCGCTGCCAGGGTCCCGTGATCCAGGGACAACTTCGCCAGAACGCATGGCTCACCTCAGGCTGGTGCAACGTTATGCTGGCCTCTGCCGCCACAGGCTCGCCCCGCATCCATACCCCTCCCTCCCTCCATCCTGAGTGAGCCAGAGCCCCCAAATCAGCTTCTCCTTTAACCCTGTCCTGTCTGAGTGAAGAACAGATGCCCTCAGGGGACCTACACGCAGAGGCGGGGCCAAATTCAAAGCTGAGCCCCAGGAGCTGTGCAAACAAAGAAGAGAAAGGGAAATCTCTCCTAGCAGCCTCAGAAGCATCGGATTAAATCTCCACAATCAACTTGAGGTACCCTGCATCTGTGGAATACCTGAACAGAAAACGAAACATCCCAAATTGAGGAGGTGGACTTTGGGAGCAATGATATATATATTTTTTTCCCTTTTTTTGATTGTGTATCTGTATGCTTCTGTGTGTGATTTTGTCTGTATAGCTTTGCTTTTACCATTTGTCCTAGGGTTCTGTCTGTCCCTTTATTGTTTTTTTTTACTTAAAAATTTTTTTCTTTTCTTTTCTTTCTTTTTTATGGTACACGGGCCTCTCACTCTTGTGGCCTCTCCCATTGTAGAGCACAGGCTCTGGACGCGCAGGCTCAGTGGCCATGGCTCATGGGCCTAGCGACTCCCCGGCATGTGGGATCTTCCCAGAATGGGGCATGAACCTGTGTCCCCTGCACTGGTAGGCAGACTCTCAACCACTGCACCACCAGGGAAGTCCAAAATTTTTTCTTTTCTTAATAATTATTTTTTATTTTACTACCTTCATTTTATTTTATGTTATGTTATTTTATCTTCTCTCTTTCTTTCTTTCTTTCTTTCTTTCTTTCTTTCTTTCTTTCTTTCTTTCTTTTCTCCCTTTTATTCTGAGCTGCGTGGATGACAGGCTCTCGGTGCTCCAGCCAGACATCAGGGCTGTGCCTCTGAGGTGGGAGAGCCAACTTCAGGACATTGGTCCACAAGAGACCACCCAGGTCCATTTAACATCAAACAGGGAAAATCTCCCAGAGATCTCCATCTCAACACCAAGACCTAGCTCCACTCAATGACCAGCAAGCTACAGTGCTGGACACCCTATGCCAAACAACAAGCAAGACAGGAACACAACCCCATCCATTAGCACACAGGCTGCCTAAAATCATAATAAGGTCACAGACACCACAAAACACACCACCAGATGTGGACGTGTCCACCAGAAAGACAAGATCCAGCCTCATCCACCAGAAGACAGGCACTAGTCCCCTCTACCAGGAAGCCCACACAACCCACTGAACTAACTTTAGCCACTGGGGACAGACACCAAAAACAACAGGAACTACGAACCTGCAGCCTGCAAAAAGGAGACCCCAAACACAGTAAGTTTAGCAAAATGAGAAGACAGAGAAACACACAGGAGATGAAGGAGCAAGGTAAAACCCCACCAGAATGAACAAATGAAGAGGAAGTAGGCAGTCTACCTGAAAAAGAATTCAGAATAATGATAGTAAAGACGACCCAACATCTTGGAAATAGAAGGGAGACAATACAAGAAACATTTAACAGGGACCTAGAAGAACTAAAGAGCAAGCTAACAGTGATGAACAACACAATAAATGAAATTAAAAATTCTCTATAAAGGATCAATAGCAGAATAACTGAGACAAAAGAACGGATAAGTGACCTGGAAGCTAAAATAATGGAAATAAGTACTGCAGAAAAGAATAAAGAAAAAAGAATGAAAAGAATTAAGGACAGTTTCAGAGACGTCTGAGACAACATTAAACACACCAACATTTGAATTAAATGAGTCCCAGAAGAAGAAGAGAAGAAGAAAGGGGCTGAGAAAATATTTGAAGAGATTATAGTTGAAAACTTCCCTAACATGGGAAAGGAAATAGTAAATCAACTTCAGTAAGCACAGAGAGGCCCATATAGGATAAATCCAAGGAGAAACATGCCAAGACACATATTACTCAAACTATCAAAAGTTACATACAAACAAAAAAATATTAAAAGAAGCAAGGGGAAAATAACACACCAGGAAATCCCCTAAGGTTAACAGCTGATCTTTCAGATTAGCCAGAAGGGAGGGGCAGGACATAGTTAAAGTGATGAAGGAGAAAATCCTACAACCAAGATTACTCTACCCAGCAAGGATCTCATTCAGATTTGATGGAGAAATTAAAAGCTTTACAGATAAGCAAAAGCTAAGAGAATTCAGCACCACAAAACCAGCTTTACAACAAATGCTAAAGAAACTTCCCTAGGCAGGAAACACAAGTGAAGGAAAAGACCTGCAATAACAAACACAAAACAAGTAAGATAATGGTAAATGGAACACACATAACAACAATTACCTTAAATGTAAATGGATTGAATGCTCCAACCAAAAGACATAGACTGGCTGAATGGATACAAAAACAAAACCCATATATATATACTGTCTAAAAGAGACCAACTTGAGACCTAGGGACACATACAGACTGAAAGTGAGGGGATGGAAAAAGATATTCCATGCAAATGGAAATCAAAAGAATGCTGGAGTAGCAAGTCTCATATCAGACAAAATAGACTTTAAAACAAAAACTATTACAAGAGACAAAGAAGGACATTACATAATGATCAAGGGATCAATCCAAGAAGATATAACAATTGTAAATATTTATGCATCCAACATGGGAGCACCTCAATACATAAGTCAAATGTTAACAGCTATAAAAGGGGAAATCGACAGTAACACAATCACAGTAGGGGACTTTAACACCCCACTTGCACCAATGGAGAGCTCATCCAAAGTGAAAATAAAAAAGGAAACACAAGCTTTAAATCATAAATTAAAAAAGAAGGACTTAATTGATATTTATAGGACATTCCATCCAAAAACAACAGAATGCACATTCTTCTCAAGTACTCATGGAACATTCTCCAGGATAGATCATATCGTGGATCACAAATCAAGCCTTGGTAAATTTAAGAGAAGTGAAATTGTATCAAGTATCTTTTCTAACCACAACGTGATGAGACTAGATATGAATTACAGGAAAAAAATCTGTAAAAAATACAAACACATGCAGGCTAAACAATACACTACTTAATAACAAAGAGATCACTGAAGAAATCAAAGAAGAAATACAAAAATACCTAGAAACAAATGACAATGAAAACACGACGACCTATAATCTATGGGATGCAGCAAAAGCAGTTCTCAGAGGGAAGTTTATAGCAATACAATCCTACCTTAACAAACAGGAAACATCTTGAATAAACAACCTAACCTTACACCTAAAGCATTTAGAGAAAGAAGAAGATAAAAAACCCAAAGTTAGCAGAAGGAAAGAAATCATAAAGATCAGATCAGAAATAAATGAAAAAGAAATGAAGGAAACAATAGCAAAGATCAATAAAGCTAAAAGCTAGTTCTTTGAGAAGATAAACAAAATTGATAAACCATTAGCCAGACTCATCAAGAAAAAAAGGGAGGAGACTCAAATCAGTAGAATTAGAAATGAAACAGGAGAAGTAGCAACTGGCACTGCTGAAATACAAAAGACCATGAAAGATTACTACAAACAACTCTACGCCAATAAAATGGACAACCTGGAAGAAATGGACAAATTCTTAGAAATGCACACCTTTCCGTGTCTGAACAAGGAAGAAATAGAAAATATGAACAGACCATCACAAACACTGAAATTGAAACTGTGATTAAAAACCTTCCAACAAACAAAAGCTCAGGACCAGATGGCTTCACAGGCAAATTCTATCAAATATTTGGAGAAGAGATCACACCTATCCTTCTCAAACTCTTCCAAAATATAGCAGAGGGAGGAACACTCCCAAACTCATTCTACGAGGCCACCATCACCCTGATACCAAAACCTGACAAAGATGTCACAGAAAAGAACACTACAGGCCAATATCACTGATGAACCTAGATGCAAAAATCCTCAACAAAATGCTGGCAAACAGAATCCAACAGCACATTAAAAGGATCATACACCATGATCAAGTGGAGTTTATCCCAGGAATGCAAGGATTCTTCAATATATGCAAATCAATCAATGTGTACACCATATTAACAAATTGAAGGAGAAAAAACATATGATCATCTCAATAGATGCAGAGAGAGCTTTTGACAAAATTCAACCCCCATTTATGATAAAAGCCCTCCAGAAAGTACGCATAGAGGGAACTTTCCTCAAGGTAATAAAGGCCATATATGACAACCCCACAGCCAACATCATCCTCAATGGTGAAAAACTGAAACTATTTCCACTAAGATCAGGAAAATGACAAGGTTGCCCATTCTCACACTATTATTCCACATAGTTTTGGAAGTTTTAGCCACAGCAATCAGAGAAGAAAAAGAAATAAAAGGAATCCAAATTGGAAAAGAAGTAAAGCTGTCACTGTTTGCAGATCACATGATATTATACATAGATAATCCTAAAGATGCTACTAGAATACTACTAGAGCTAATCAATGAATTTGGTGAAGTAGCAGGATACAAAATTAATGCACAGAAATCTCTGGCATTCCTATACACTAATGATGAAATATCAGAAAGTGAAATTAAGAAAACACTCCCATTTACTACTGCAACAAAAAGAATAAAATATCTAGGAATAAACCTACCTAAGGAGACAAAAGACCTGTATGCAGAAAATAGAAGACACTGATGAAAGAAATTAAAGATGATAAAAATAGATGGAGAGATATACCATGTTCTTGGATTGGAAGAATCAACATTGTGAAAATGCCTATACTACCCAAAGCAATCTACAGATTCAGTGCAATCCCTATCAAGTTACCAAGGGCATTTTTCACAGAAGTAGAACAAAAAATTTCACAATTTGTATGGAAACACAAAAGACCCTGAATAGCCAAAGCAATCTCGAGAGAGAAAAACGGAGCTGGAGGAATCAAGCTCCCTGACTTCAGACTATACTATCAAGCTAGAGTAATCAAGAAAGTATGGTACTGGCACAAAAAGAGAAACATAGATCAATGGAACAGGAGAAAAGAAAGCCCAGAGATAAACCCACACACATATGGTCATCTTATTTTTGATAAAGGAGGCAAGAATATACAATGGAGAAAAGACATCCTCTTTAATAAGTGGTGCTAGGAAAACCAGACAGGTACATGTAAAAGAATGAAATTAGAACACTCCCTAACATCATACACAAGAATAAACTCAAAACATATCAAAGACCTAAATGTAAAGCCAGACACTATCAAACTCTTAGAGGAAAACATAGGAAGAACACTCTATGACATAAATCACAGCAAGATCCTTTTTGACCCACCTCTTAGAGAAATGGAAAGAAAATCAAAAATAAACAAATGGGACCTAATGAAACTTAAAAGCTTTTGCACAGCAAAGGAAACCGTAAACAAGATGAAAAGACAGCCTGCAGAATTGGAGAAAATATTTGCAAATGAAACAACTGACAAAGGATGAATCTCCAAAATTTACAAGCAGCTCATGCAGCTTAATATCAAAAAATCAAACAACTGAATCCTTAAATGGGCAGAAGACCTAAATAGACATTTCTAAAGAAGATATACAGATTGCCAGCAAACACATGAAAGAATGCTCAACATCATTAATCATTAGAGAAATAAAACTACAATGGGATATCATCTCACACCACTCTGAACGGCTATCATCAAAAAAGCTGGAAACAATAAATGCTGCAGAGGGCGTGGAGGAAAGGGAACCCTCTTGCACTGTTGGTGGGAATGTAAATTGATACAGCCATTATGGAGATCAGTATGGTGGTTCCTTAAAAAACTAAAAATAGAACTACCATATGACCCAGCAATCTCACTACTGGGCATATATCCTAAGAAAACCATAATTCAAAAAGAGTCATGTAACAGAATGTTCATTGCAGCTCTATTTACAATAGCCAGGACATTGAAGCTACCTAAGGGTCCATCAACAGATGAATGTATGAAGAAGATTGGCAGGGGCTTCACTGGTGGCGCGGTGGTTGACAGTCCGCCTGCCATTGCAGGGGACACGGGTTCGTGCCCTGGTTCGGGAAGATCCCACATGCCGCGGAGCAGCTGGGCCCGTGAGCCATGGCCACTGAGCCTGTGCGTCTGGAGCCTGTGCTCCACAACGGGAGAGGCCACAGCAGTGAGAGGCCCGCGTACAGCAAAGAAAAAAAAAAGAAGATTGGCACATAAATACAATGGAATATTACTCAGCCATAAAAAGAAATGAAATTGAGTTATTTGTAGTGAGGTGGATGGACCTAGAGTCAGTCATACAGAGTGAAGTAAGTCAGAAAGAGAAAAACAAATACCGTATGGTAACACACATATATGGAATAAGAAAAAAAAAAGTTCTGAAGAATCTAGGGACAAGAAGGAAATAAAGACACAGACCTACTAGAGCATGGACTTGAGGATACCGGGATGGGGAAGGGTAAGCTGGGACAGAGTGAGCGAGTTGCATGAACATATATACACTACCAAACGTAAAATAGATAGCTAGTGGGAAGCAGCTGCATAGCACAGGGAGATCAACTCAGTGCTTTGTGACCACCTAGAGGGGTGGGATAGGGGGTGTGGGAGGGAGGGAGATGCAAGAGGGAAGAGATATGGGGACATATGTATATGTATAAATGATTCACTTTGTTATAAAACAGAAACTAACACACCATTGTAAATCAATTATACTTCAATAAAGATGTTAACAAAAATAATCAAGGATATATTGTATAGCATAGGGAATATAGCCAATGTTATATAATTATTTTAATTGGAGTATAGTCTATAAAAATACTGAATCACTATGTTGTGCACCTGAAACTAACATAATATTGTAAATCAACTATACTTCAGTTAATAAAGCAAAACAAAAATACTAACCAACCTCTGAGAATATATCCATAGCATCCAGTATTATAGAAACCCAGTTTGACAAATGCCGTTTTGACTCTCTGTACTATCTATGCCACAGAGCTGTAATTCACACATAACAATATTATACAGAATAATTATTTCCAGGTTAATTGCTTCTATTTTGCAAAAATAATTTCCTTACTTAAACGTATGAACATTTGAATAGGAAATTTCTGCTATTTACCTGTCTACAGGCTCAACTATCAAATCATCTGTCAAATTTTGAATATTTACATTTAAATATTCTGAGCTTTTTATCACAAGTGATCTGGCACTGGATTATTTTTCTTTAGAATTCCTAGAAAATTTGGACTGAAATGAGTTTGGCCAAAAATGTGGATTTGTATTGATATACTCTTTTCTTTTTCCTTATGTATAAATTATACATCTTTTAGAGTCATCACATCTTATTGATTACTTTAAAGGCTTCAGACATTTCATAATTACTATTTATTTGGATTCAGTCCAAAAAAGCTGTCAAATTATTCCACCCACTTTTTTCAAATTCTCTTTACCATGAGCCTCAAAGCTGTGGAAATTAGATGCATGATTACATGGGAAAGCAGATGTTGTGCTGACCCCAGTTGAGACAACCCATAGTCATTTGGGCTTCTCTTGTGAGCATGGACCCTATTGAAGCTCCGTTTCCACAGGCCAATGGCAATGTCTTTTCCCCTCAAAGGTAGAAATTGTTTGCTACGTGAAACTCCTGAAAGAATGACACTCAATTTTCAAATGGGAGAGAGAATTGAGGACAGGCAAAGAATGAATTATCCTCCCTCTTCCCCCACAGATTTATGATAAATTTGTAATTCACTATTTTAAAATTTTTGTTTACTTTTTTAACTTTTTTATTGTCAAGAAATAGAAGATCATAAAACTTTATGAGATTCATGTGTCATTTATTAAAAGTTGTAATCCTCAGTTCCATCTAGATAAAAATCATTAGAATATCACTAAATTTTATGAATTGTCGGGATCTTTTTTTTTTTCTCCTTGCTGGAGAGTTAGTCATAAAAAAAAAGGAATATTAATTCAAACAAGAAACTTTAAATTAGTTATTGAAAAAATCTCTACAAAAATCTATCAGTAATTATTTAATTCTTTTGCTGCTAGCCATTTACTATCAGAGTGAAACCATGATTTCTATCATACATACCACTTTCTCTTCAAGGAAAGAAAGCACAAAGTTTACTACAATCCAGTTTTCTTTGTAGAACTATTAGGTTACATGAAGACCCTATATCTATGTATTCCTTGCAGGCTTTTTCAACAAGATCACTTACAGCTTTGAGAATCAATTTTCCTAGCAATATCATGGCTTGCTTACATACTCAACTACATAAAATTTTTACTCACCTTTCTGGACTGTGTGTTCTAACTAATTAGTTCTACTGAATTCTGAACATTTAAAAAATGGTCCATATCATTTAAAAAGACAATGCAAGACTCTACAATGTCCAACAGGATAAACTAACTTGGTGACAGCCCGATTATCACATTACTGCTTCCTACCTGAAACATCTTCCAAAAGTTTTATAATTGAACTGTACAAAACAACAACTACCACATGAGCCACAACAATGATAATGTCATCAATTGCATAAAGGAGATTAAATTCAGTAAAGATAATAATAGAAGTTTCCTGATATTCGGCTTGTACTGGATTGGTTTCAGTTCTCTGTAACATAGATGCTACTGATCACAAAGTAATTGTCAGGAAAAGAAAATCAGCCAGCTAGATCCTATGAGCTGATTAGCATAAGGGAAATCTACACTTGTGAACACAGACAAAACGTAGCTTTGCAGAACACAATGATTGTGATTGGCATAACTGTTTGACCCCTAGTTGAAGTGGGGATTCTTTTGGTTCCATTCTTCTTTTAGAGTCATTGTATGAAATGAAGGCAGAATGCTTCCATTCTAGCCCTTTCGATTTCTCTTCTCCTCTCTATTAGTCAGCTTATAAAGCTCTTACTGCTAGCCCTAAGATACTGGTTGTGTGATAAAGGAGCAAATGTTGCCATTGGAAACTTTAGTTTGGCTCATTTACTGTCCTGGAAACAACAACAAAAAGAAGCAAAAGAGAAATGTACTTTGTAAGTGCTCTAAAGAATGGCCAAAATGATGAAAACCAATCTAACAAAGAATCTGTGAATCAAATAGCCAGCACTTTGCTTTACACAATCAGTATCATTTCCCCTATCAGTTTAAAAATGATATTGAGACTGAAACTCACCGTTTTTACAGTGTAAAAACAACTTGCCTATTTATATCTGTGTATTTTAGTGTTGTAGGTAGTAAATTCACTTTTATACAGTCTGCATGGTGATGTGTCTTGGATGACATTTAAACTGTGACTCAGCTTCCAACAACAAAATTCAGAAAATGTGCCCATCTAAAAATTATTTGCTGAAATTAGTGGTCATAAAATAGTTAAGATATATTGAACACTTTATGCCAGGTTCTCTTCTAAGTGCTTTTACAAGTATTAACACAATTGACCCTACCAATAAGCCTATGAAAGAGGAATTAATATTATCCCCATTTTATAGATGAGGGCACTGAGAGCCAGTGAGATAAATGTTCCCAGAGCTCATAACTAATCAAACTGGAATTCAAAACCAGGCAGTCTTGCTTCAGATCCATTCTCCTAGCCACTATATGAGACATGCCGATATAAAGTAAATGACTAAGGAGACAATATGGTACTGTGGAACTGGATTTAAACTCTAAGTTCCACAACCAAGCTTGAGCAAAATAGTTCATTGTACTGGGGCTCAGGTTTTCCATCTGTAAGCTAAGGGCATTATTTTCAAATTATGTGTATAGTTTGTATAAATGTGTATTTTGATCTATTATGTATTGCATATGTATATTTTACAAATAATTTTTTTCTAGAATTAATGCTGATCTCCATTTATGCACTGTGTTTCATGGACCTCTTTACAACAATGAAAGTGGCATAACTGCAAGTCTCTGCATGAGCATAATGTTGTATCTACTTTCTCTCTGTACCCACTTTATAAGTGATAAGTGAGTTTATCTTTTCACTCTGAATTTGCTGCATTCCTTTTGTGCTATAACTTAGAGTATTCATTAACATATTTGGAATTTTCTGATGGCTAGGTTTTCTAAATTTTGTGTTCCAGTGAGAAAAGAAAAATTATGCCAGACACACTGTGGACACACAAATTATGTCCAATACTGTTCTCTTTCTTTTTTTCAGTTTCATTGGGAAGTAACTAACATACATCACTGTATAAGTTTAAAGCATATAGCATGCTGGCTTGATTTACATATACTGTGAAGTGATCACCATAGTAGGTTTAGTTAACATCCATCTTCTCTTATAGATACAATAAAAAGAAAGAGAGAAAAAAGGAAAATAATTTTCTTCTTATCAACACTGCTCTTGAACATTCATTGCAACCTTTACTACATCATTAAGAGGAAAATGAGCTCCACACAAAGATCATAAAACACTAAAGGTGAAGAGATTTTAAAATATAATAATCATATTCTAAAACAATTATCTGAGAAATCAAACATAGCCATAAAAAAAAAAACAAAAGTAAATAAAAATAATTTGGTAAAGCTGTTGGCCTTTCAGGTTATGGTAAATTTTTATGGAAATTCCTTGTAAGAACTAAGATGAAAGTAAAGTGAGAAAATGACTTTAAACCTTTGTGTCTTTCAGAGAGGTTATTCAAAACACATAAATATCATGCCCTTTCACCCCTGTGTGGTTAATATGAGGCCCCTTGTCTTAACTGAAACATATATGTAATTGAAGGAAATTAAAATAAATTTAAATTTCATATTTTGATGGATATTTAATGACTATCTTGATACCAATCTTGTGCTGCTCAGCAACAATAATCCTTCATTAATTCTCCACCACATTAATACAAAAGCAAAAAGAAGAAGAAAAAAGGAAATCTTTTTCCACTCCTTTGTTCATTCTTCTGAATCCAGCTAAATTTTCACCAAATGCTTCCCTTGAAGTAGTCTATACCACCCCCGGCAACAAATTGGATTTAAGGGTCCACTTCCTTGTATCACTATATAAAAAGTGCTTTGTATCCTAGGCTCCCTTTCCTAGTGATTTCTTAGGATATGAAAATATGGTATGGCTTATAGGTACATGGGAGAAAATCCTATCACACTTCTGTGATGTATATCCCATACAGGAACAGTATGTGGTTATATCTTAGACTCATCAATCAGTGTTTTAAAAAACTCAGCAATTTTCACCCATGCCTTTCTTCTATATTTTGTGTGTGTGAGTGATGGTGCAAACTTTGAACTGAGTAAAATATTTTATCAATTATACTCATCTTTTTATTCCTTACTACATGTAGTTTTTTGTTTTTTTTTTTAAGCTGTTGTTTAGCTTTTTTCCTGTACCTTTCTATCGAAAGGATCATTGATCATATTCAGGTTGTTAATATTTCATATCTGCTTGCTACAACCATATCATAGCCTGTCTTGCTGCCTCATTTTTATTTCATTCGATTGTATTTTGTTCATAGCTACTAGAAGGTGATTGTATACATTAGATAATGTGATCTGATCTCCTTTCCATTTGATAGCAGTATGTTTGTTAATGAGATTTAATTACTTTTCCATGTGATACATTAGGTCAATTGTCTGACAGGACCACACAATATTTATTCCTAGCTAAATATATTATTAATTGCATTTTAATTCACACTTAAAATATACATATAATTCAAACATAGAACATAATTTGGAGTATACTTCTATGAGTTTTGAAAATGCATACAGATATGTAACCATCACCATAATCAAGATACAGAATAGTTCCATCACTCCCTAAAATGACATTATGCTGAACTTTTGAGTCAGTTTCTCCATCCAACCACTGATCTTTATTCTATTTCTATAACATTGCCTCTCCAAAATATCACATAGATGGAATCATATAATATATAATCTTCTCATTCTGGCCACTTTCATCTACATAATGTGTTTGTGATTTAGCCATGTTGTTTGGTATATCAATAATTTTTTTCCTTTATTTTTTCTGAGTAATATTCCAGTTTATCCACTCACTAGTCAAAGAACATTGTTTCTAGTTTTTGATGATTATGAATAAAGCTGTTAAAACATGTGTGTACAGATTTTGGGGTTAATATAAGTTTACATTTCCTTTAGGTAAATACTTAGAAGTACAGTTACTGGGATATTTAGTAACTATATGATCAGCTTCATAAGAAACTGCCCAGCTGTTTTCCAAAGTGGCTGTACCAGTGTGCACTCCAACCAGCAGTGAAGGAGACTTCCAGCTACTTTACATCCTCTCTAGTACTTGATATGGTCTGATTTTTTTTTTTTTTTTTTTTTACGTTAACACTGTGATAGTTGTGTTAGGGAACCATTCACCAAAATGAGCCGCCTTGGTCAGGCAGGAAAATAACTTCTTGCCTGAGTTATTTCACAACAGGAGGTCCCAATAAGGAACACAGAACTGACAAGCTACCTACCATCAGCCAAAATAATCTGGAAGGGGCCAAAAGGAGGGAAGAGTTGTCAAACCATAATATGTCCTGTCAACCTCCCAGAAACCCTCACACTGGAATCCATCTTGGCTGATAGATGTGTGTGCCCCCAGGAAGGACTCTGAGGCAGATCAAATATGGGCACAAGCAAGATGACTGACCAGAGACAACCTGGAAAACTAGCCCCATTCCCATAAGACCTGAGACTGTGAGCCATGTGGCAGAGAAGTTCTCTGGGTTACCTTACACTCCTGCTCTCTGCCTGAGCACTCCTTTCCAATAGTTTTTTTGTATTTTCAATATGTGTGTCTCTTCAGACAATTCATTTCTGAGTGTTAGAGAAGAGCTCACTCCCAGGCCCTGGAAGGGATCCCCCTCCAGTAACAGATGTAGAGGTATTTCATTGCAAATTTAAAAATAGCTTATTTGAGGTAATGGATATAAAATAAACTAAGTAGTTACCATATCCTGTGTTCTTCATTTCTTTATATAGATTCATATTTTCATTTGATGTCATTTTGCTTCTGAAAGAAGGACTTTCTTTAACATTTTCTGTTATATGGGTCTCCTGGTGAAAACTCCTTTCAGCTTTTAGCTGTTTTTTCTTTTTTCTTTCTTTCTTTCAATACTTTAAATATGCTATCTTCTGTCTTTTCACTTGTATTATTTCCAAGAAAACAATCTGCTGACATCTTCATCTTTGTTCCTCTGTTTATAATGTATTCTCCTCCCCTCTGGCTTTTAAAGTGTTTTATCACTGATTTTTAGCAACTGGATTATGAGGTGCAAGTTATCTTTATGTTTTTTTAGGTGAAGTTTTCTTTCTGGTTTTGTGTTTGGGGTTCTGTGGATCTACAGTTTTCTTTAAATTTGAAAACTTTGGGGTCATTATTTCTTCCATTTTTATCTATTCCTCTCTACTCTCCTTTGGGGACTCTTAATTACATGTGTTTCAGAGCTTTGGAAGTTGTCTCACTTATTGATTCTCTATTCATTAAAATAAAATTCTCTCTGTTTCATCATGGAAATTACAACTGCCAAATTCATTATGCTTTGTCTTCAAATTTACCAATCGTCTGTAATGTCTAATCAGCCAATAATTCCATCTAATGTAATTTTTATCTCACACATTGTAGTTTTCAACTCTAGAACTGTGACTTGGGTCTTTCTCTCTCTGTCTTTCTCTCACTCTTTAAAACATATTTATATAAGTGTCTGAACTTAACTTTTTGAACTTATGGAATACACAGTTTTAATGTCAATATCTGTTAATTCTAATACCTGTGTGGGTTCAGGGTCAGTTTTGATAGATTGATTTTCCCCCCTCATTTTAGGTCATATTTTCCTGCTTGTTTGCATGCCTGGTGACATTTTATTGGCAATTTTAACTTGGCACATTCTCAATATTTTGGTATTATTGTAAAATCCTTTAACTTTTCTCTGGGATGCAGTTACTTTGATCTTTTCAGGTCTTGCTTTTGAGATTTATTAGTAGGACCTCACTCTAGGATCAATTATTACAATTGACAAAAGAACATTTTGTGTGCTCCACCCAATGTCCTGTTAATTATGATATTTTCCAATATAATTGGTGAGAATAGGCTCTTTTCCTAGCCTTGTATGAGTGCAGTGTACTGTCTCCTCTCATATTTTCAGGTGATTCTTTTCCCAACCTTGAGTAGTTTCCTCACATGTATGTGTGATCTGTACTCAGGTGAATACTGCAAAGGACTCCTCTCCGGACCTCCAGAGTTCTCTTTCTGTGCAACTCTCTCCTCTCTGTACTCCAGCAACTTTGAGCTCCCGGGATTCTTCACTTCAGAGTTTGCTGGCTAAACTGGTATTTTTCTTTTATCCATATGCCACAGCTTGGAAACTCTCTCAAGGCTGTGAACGGGGGCAATCTTAAGGCTCACTTGCTTTTTTACCATCTCTCAAGGTTCAATGTCCTTCACTGCTTGATGCCCAATGTCTTGAAAACCACTTTGATATATTTTGTCTTTTTTGTTGCCGTTGCTTGAGGTAGGAAAGAAAATCAGGTCCCTGTTAATCCATCTTGATTGAGAGCAGAAGTCAACTCTGCTCATTTCTAAACCTCCTCAAATGTATGCTAAGTTAAGAAAAGATGTCAAAACCCGAAAGGATAGAGAAAGTGTAGGAGGGATGATAGTTGAAAGGAATATTAAGGAAGTTTGGGATATGAAAAATAGATGAGCAAGTGGCATCTGATTTAGTTGAGCAGAGGAAACTTGAACCCAAGTACTTGCATTGCAAGCAGGCATTCAGAGTCAGAATGATTCATAGTTGGAGAATTCCAGATTTTCTCAGGAACTCTGAGGAACTTCTTATTCAGAGTGAATATTTTATTACAAGAGAAATCCCTGGTTTAAAAATAAAAAAAAAGGTAGTGGAGGTGATGGTGGTTCAATGAGTCATCATATCCAACAAGGAGCAAAACTCATAGCCACGAACTCAGAGTTCCTTCTGTGGCCTCATTCATGTGTCTTTGGTAGCTCTAAGACAGAAAGGAGATACATTTTCAAACTTTTATTAAGAAAACTGTCAAATACGATCAAGATTGTAGAGGCAGGGACTGAGTCCTCAAGGAAAGGGATCCTGGGCTTCTGCAGCTGGAGTCCCAGAGGTAAATGACAGGCAGGAGATCCTGGGAGCAGTCAGTTTCAGAGTTCTCGAATCTGTATTTGGCTTGGGATGACAGCCGTACTTTTTCACCAGTTGTCCTTCAGTTCCAGGGCCAAACATAGAAGAATAGATAACATTCTATGAAAGGGTACGTTAGACATCCGTATACTTTACCAGCTCTCATATCACTCAGATAACTACCCCCTTTTTGCCCCTATACAAGATTGAATATATGTCTGAAGATGTTGAATTAGACAATCTCAGGATTTATGAACATCAAGCAGAGCTGAAGGCAAGAAGATTAAGTAATTATCTCCTTACATAGCATGTAAGCATGACCTAGTTTTTTTCCTCTACTAAGTTCCCACAGTGCCGGCATTCAGGCTTACAACCTCAAGAAAGACACTGAAATGCTCCTCTGTGGGAAACTTGCTAGTCTAGGAGAAAAAGTTTCTGAAGACAGGTATTTGAAAGTCCCTCAGGGAAAG